>NW_028318088.1:2648750-2975000 GCF_062004578.1 Staurois parvus | reverse complement strand
CCCAGTGACACTAATACAGTGATTAGTGCTAATAAGAAGCACTGACACTGTACTAATACTAAAGACACTGGGCAGGAAGGAGTTAACATCTGGGGCAATCAAAGGGTTTACTTTGTGTTAGGGAGTGATTTTATTGTGTACTGTATTTACTAAGCAGACCTGCCACTTTGTATCTCTCTGCTGTGCAGAGAGATAGAAAGCAGCACGTCCATGCTGACAGGAGAGAGATCTCTCCCCTCTCAGCTTTGCCGTCAATCACCGAGTCCAGGGCGAAAATCGCTGGCTGGGTCCCAGTGATTGATGTCCTCAGTAGCCAATAGCAGTGCAGGTAGGGTGGCATGTGCACGCTCCTTACCCGCAAATGCAAGATCACGTATATTTACTTGATTTTGCCCAGCGAAGCCGCCCTGTAGCAGTACATTTTCTATGGGGCAGTGGGCAAGTAGTTAAAGTGATTCTAATGCTTGAAGAATTTGTACCTTAATGCATTCTCTGCATGAAGGATATAAACCTTTTGTGTACTGCTCCCCTCCCCCCTCTCCAAGCCCCCCTAATACCTGAGCATGACCTTGATTCAGCAGTGTGCATGAGAGCAGAGGCTGTCTGGACTCTCTCGCTCTCCTCATTGGCTCAGAAACAGCAGCGGGAGCCATTGAGCAGGGCCTAGCATCTTTTGGACACACAGAGCTGGTTTGGGAGTTCAAGTCTGTCAGATATCTTAATACCAGCAGTTGTTCAGCCACTGTTTAATGAACTATGAGAACGCTCGCCAACCTTGCAGTTTATTGAAAACTACAAGCCATCTACTGCAATGGATGACGGTACTTGTAGGTCTATTTATTCACAGGAAACTGTGACTGAATGAGACAGCCATGTGGGCAGACCCCCACACGACTGCGCTGTTTTCAAATTGTGACAGTGAGTGCAGGAAAAAGAACCCTCACTCTCTGTTACAGAGAGGGGAGCGCTGACATTAGGAGGTGGTGCATAGGAGCATGTCACACATTACGCACTAAATATGATTAAATAAGGTTAACTCATACTTTGAAGTAGTTGTAAAGGTTTTTTTTGTTCTAAAAAAACAAAAAACTTATACTTACTTCACCTACTCTGTGCAATGGTGTTGCACAGAACAGCCCTGAACCTCCTCTTATGGGGTCCCCTGCCTGCGCTCTAGGCTCTTCCTCTTCTACATGCACCACCATAGCAAACCACATGCTATGAGGGTGCACATGTGGACTCTCTTCCAAGCAGGGCTATGTGCATCTATAGCAGGGTTGTCAAACTCAATTTTATTGTGGGCCATATCAGCATTATGGTTGCCCTCAAAGGGCTGGTTGTATCTGTAAGACTAGATATTCAGAGCATCCCCCCCTTACATCAGATGTTAAGATTCCCCCAACCATCACAAGTCAAGAGTCTCCCACCCTCCCTTACATCAAAGTGCACCCTCCCCCTTTACATTGTGCTGCTGCCAGGAAGAAGCTGGGGGCAGAGCTGGAAAGCAGAAAGTGCAGGGTCTGGAGGAGAACCAGAGAAGGCCTGGAGTCAACTGCTGGAGTCTGCTGAATGCAGATACCAGGGGAGACGGAGATGAGGGGATGCTACGGCTGCACAGATAGGTGCACAATCTATACTAGGAGTTCTGTCCTCTCTGCTGTCGATTGCTGAGATGGGGGGGGGGGGGGGGCAGAGACAAGCCTCTCAATGGCTACATGGAGAAGCTTAGGATCTGGTAGAGGAATTCTCTCCTCCTTTCTGCTGCCACCTGCTGAGACAAGGTAGGGTGCAAAAAATGGGGGTACTGCAGCTGCAGGAGAGGTGCAAGGGCCACATGAAATGGCCTGGTGGACTTGATTCGCCCCCCAGGCCTTGTGTTTAACACGTGGTCTAAAGGCACACACAGCACTTCTCTACCCCTGATTTGATAGACAGCAGCAGGAGCCAATGGCTCCCAATGCTGCCTGAGTCATGTGAGGAGAGAGCGAGAGAACAGCATGGTTGTAGACAGGCACAGTGCTTGATTGAGATAGGACTCAGGTAAATATACCGGGGTGAGGTTGCGATACTACTATATACATGATTTAGCGCTGTCCTGCCGCCCTGTAGCAGTAGTTCTACTATAAAGTTGCGGGAAAGCAGTTAATACAGGGAATGCATTAAATTTAAAAATGTTCTGACTTTAGAACCACTTTAACATGGAGGGATAATAAAAAGGGAGGCCAGGCTATGTAGTATCTTTTGCAAGTACTCACAGCTTCTAGACTTTATGTCTGTCAAGAGAAATATGTAGATGGATAGGGTTGGGCATGATGTTCGAGTTGAACATAAGTTCGACTCAAACATCTGCTATTCATGTGTTCAGCAAACACATGAACGGTAAGGGTGTTCGGCGGGCATTGTGATTGGCCAAAGCAATGCACCTAACCACAGGTTAGATGCAATACTTTCGCCAATCACAGCACATGATGATGCCACAAGGGGTGGAGCCACCTGGTGACGTCAACCAGGTGACCTCGCCCCCTTGTGACATCTTCACAGTATTGAAGAACTGTCTTGCTGGTGCAGCTGTCAGACAGCGAGAGCCAACAGCGAGAGCGGAGCTTTTTTTTTTCTTTTTTAGTGTCAGCAGTGTCGGCGGGCATTGTGATTTATGTTGGATCTACTTCAAGGGACTTTTTTTTATTTTTGTTTTTAATAAAGGACTTGTCAAAGACTGTCTTCTGTCATTTTTTACACTACACTTTTTTGGGGAATGAGTAGTGGTAATATGTACCCCATACTCATTCACATAGGGGGAGCAGGATCAGGGGGCCCCCTTGTTTAAGAGAGCTTCCAGATTCCGATAGGCCGCCCGCAGACTTCCACAACCCCTGCCTCAGTTGTGGGAAAGAGGCCCTTGTTCCTATCAACAAGGGGACAAGGTGCTCTGGGGGAGAGGCCTGTTGAGGACATATGGCCTGGTATACATTCAGGAGGGGGGGCGCTCGCTCGTCCCTCCCTTTCCTGACCTGCCAGGCTGCATGCTCGTATAAGGGTCCAGTATGGATTTTGGGGGCGGACCCCATGCCATTTCTTTTTTAGGTTTTCCGTGGGGGTTCCCCTCAAAATCTATACCAGACCAGAAGGGCTTGGAATGGATGAGGGGAACCCCACGCCATTTTAAAAAAAAATTTTAATTGCTGGCAATTCTTTTTACATTCAGCTGTCAGCGAGGAACCCCGCTGACAGCTGAAACATTAAATAATGTTTTCACTACTAAAATACTGCATGCTTCAATAATATAACTCAGAATTTTAGTAGCTGTGTGATATATTACCGCTTACTTGGATGTGGTAAGATACCACTTAGTGAATTGTCTTAGTTCGAAGTTCGCAGTTGAACTTTAGTTAGGTTCAAATGTTCGACCTCGAACCAAACATTGGGGTGTTCGGCCCATCATTATAGATGGGTGGTGAGATTTTCTGTTTGACATTCCTGATCATTATCTGTAGCTCTATGAGGGACAGGGGTTCAGTGCTTTTTCATTTTAGAGCTACAAGGCATCTAGCCTCTGTAAAGTGTACAGTATGTGAGAACAGCATTTTACTGGTTCCTATTTAAACCTACAAATTAAATAGTGTTACTAAACTATTTTTATAGTTCTGGAGATAAAATAAAGAGTTGAAGAGGAGTAGGCCTGAAAGCTGGAATCCTAATCCTGCCACTGTCACTGACTAACTAGAAGAAGCAAAGTCCTCTTTGTAGGCTCTGTCCTTGAACATATTATTGGCAATAAACATATTTAATAGCAGAAACAATATTTGAAGATAAATACAAGAAATCCAATAAGCTGTGAAATTCTCTTAAGTGTCATTCACCAATAAAAAGTAACAGTGTTCCTAACAGAAGATTTAAAGTAGAACTGTGACCAGGCATTTTTCCTCTGCAGTATTTTTTCTGATGGTAGGTGTCTAAAGGCCAGCATTATTCAATTCTCTTCCTCTTCACCCAGGTCTTCCTGGACCTGCTCCTGCCTGTGACTGGACAGTGAAAGGAGAAGCAGCACAGCGATGAACTCATCTCTCTATCACCTGCCAGCACATCGACTGATTAGATCCTTGTGTTGTTTCTTTCTCTCACACTCCAGCCCTGCAAGGGATTGCAAGAGTCTGATCAAAAGTCAAATTCAGGTACTTAGTGTATATGCATCATAAGATTGCAGGTGCTCCTTTACTGTCCAGCTGTCTCCAGTCCTTTAAAAATAATATTGTCTCTCACAGGTTGTTGTGTTACCCCTTTACACTGGCCACAGTGAAATGAACCATGATGCCCAGGTGTGGCTTCAATCTTGACACACTGTGACTGGCTGCACCAGCCTTACATCTCTGAGAGACCTGCCTTCTAGCTCCCCATTGTCAGTAGTTGATCCTAGCTGTCAGTGACAGCTCAGTCACAATTCTGGGGTACCAACGAAGCACGCCCAGAACAAAATGCATATGTAACAGATAAGCATTAAGGCCCTCCTGCCTTGCCTCCACATAAATGTGTAATGCTGCCATAAAACGGTTTAAAGATGTGCTGCATCCATGTCCTATAGTGGTGGGAATGGATCCCCAACCTACTCTCCTTTAGGAGAGTAAGGGGAGGGTAGAACCCCTGTCAGATTTTTTTATCTGTCTATCTCACTGTTGCATATTTTCCTCACTTCCTGTCTGGTGAAACTGATGTCAGCAGGAGAGGAAGTAAGGGTAAATCGTAACCTACTGAAAATGATTTATCTGCCTAAGTTCCTATATTTGTTTTAGAAATATGCCTGTTTGCACACCCAAATCCTTTTTTAATAAGCTGGATGGTATTGTGGGCTCATTTATATGGGCTGGCAAGGCTCCCCCGGCTAGCCAAGAAAACAATGAGACTCCATCCTCTCACAGGGGGATTTTCTCTGCCAGACTTCTGTCTTTACTATTGGTCAGCGGTATTGGTTACATGCAATGGTGGTTGTTGCAGCCAAGGGACAACCCGGCGGTTACGCTGGAGGCAGCCATTGTTGGCTCTTATGCTACTCTTAGTAATTTAGTCTTTTGAGGCCTGCAGGCCCCTTCTGTCTGTCTGATGAGACGCACTATCATGGTGTGGCAACAAGTGAGGGCGCAGTATTGCCAGCCTTCTAGGTTTTTCCCTCAAATTTCCCTTTGAGACAATCCTACCCTGCCTCATCTGGCTATGTTTCCCAATCCTCCCCTCAAGGGATAGCAAGACTCAAACATATCAGGTCTAATGGCAAGCTGCGCAGCTTTGAGGACCTTCAAGCTGAATTTCACCTGCCTAACCAGATGTTTTTGAGCTATCTGCAACTCAGATATGCAGTGCACAAGCCATTTCCAGCTGACGTTACCTATGAATCTAATCTCTTGGAGCATATCTTGATTTCTAGGACCACGGGGAAGCCTTTGTCCTTGATCTACCTTTGCCTTACTGTGGCCCACTTGGTGAGACTGACTAAGCTGTTGACCAAATGGCAGATTTACCTGATTTAACTGAGGAAGACTGTGATGTGTGTACCACTCATCATGTCACCAATATGGTCTCGGCCAAAGATAGGTTAATTCTGGTTAAATTTACCAACAGAACCTACTATACTCCTGTCCGCTTGGCTGGTATATACACCTCAGTCAGTCCCCTATGCATCAGATGCCAGCAAGCTGAAGGTAACATCTATTACATGGTCTGGACTCAGGAATTTTGGGACATCTGACTTGAATGTCAATAATGACGCTTATGATGATTTGACCTTATCTCTAGACCCTAAGGTGTTGCTTTTGGGAGTGATGAATGGGGCAGAACTCTGTTGTTATGTCAAACTATTTTTATTTTTTGCTTCCTTTTATGCAAGGAGGGAAATCTTCCTTAAATGGAAATCCCCTATGCTTCCGACTGCTGAATCTTGACGTGCAACTATTAATATGGTGTTACCTCTGTACAAACTCACCTATAATTGTCGCAACTGTCCTAGGAAATTTGATAAGATATGGAAGACCTGGATAGATTCCTGGGGAGGTTATTTAAAATCTGATTGAGCCTCAGATACCTACTGCCATTCCCCTCCTTTAGTACTTTGACTCACCTCCTCCCCTTTCCCCCCTCCCTTTCCTTACCCCTCTCTTTCCTCTTCTCCCTCTCCTGCATCTCCCTTATTCTAACTGTTCCTTCCCTCCCCTGTACCTCATTTTCTCTTTCCATGCCCCCTCATAACTTTCCCACTTGTTGTTGTGGCTCCTAGGTTGGTGACTTGAGAGAATGGTTGTCATTTTTCTTGTTGTCTCTGGATTATATTGATACTTTGGTATATGCATATGTGAATCTTGTATTTTTTGTTTTGAATGACTCATGCCCATGTGTCTTTACTTTTGCTGTACCCATCATGTGCACTGTATTGACTGTTTATTTACTGGTTGTTGCTCATTGTCAATCACATATCTGTATTGCATTTCTGTGCTTAATAAACCCTATCTGTTACAAAAAAGGGGTAAATAGTAAAAACCCAACATAAGTTCTAATTCTTACCCACTCTATCCAATACTAAAGGAAAATGTTTCTGACTTGACATACACTTTAAAGAGACATTGTCTCCATCCTCCAACCCACTGATATTCACCTATGCCACTTCCCTGATGCTCATTTGTCTGTAGAAAGTAGCCAGTACTTACAGGTATTGGGGTACTTTGTTACCTGCTCCTGTGTCAGAGTGCCTCCACTTTGCATGAAGAAGTACAGAGGCACCTTTGGACAGAGGCATTGCCATTGTGGGAGGAGGAAAGTGCTAGATGGACTAGCAGATATAAATCAGTGTTGCCAACATCAGTAAATTTATGGACAGCTTCTAAAAACCAGTGATTTTTACAACTGTTCATAAATGTCCATAATGGACATTTTCTGTCAGAAAAAAATCAGGGCCTTTTGGGGGAATACTGGCAGACGTCTCCTCCAAATGGGAGCATTGGACAGGTGCCAGTCATGGAAGGAGCAGTTGGCTGCATGTGCCGATACTGTTCCTGTAGTCCCGGCTGCAACCCCGTCACAACAAAGTGATCTGTCCTCTGCCTCTTTCCTCACAGCTTCACTTCCACTGGGAATGCTGCTGCTACTGTGCCAGTGTATGCTCTCTCCCAAGAAAAAAAAAAACCTCTATCAATACACACCAAACTGAGCATGTGCATGTGGCTACGGGTTTAGTCTGCCTTATCAGGAGATAAGACGTGCACATTTGAACAAGAGCAGGGGCAGAGAAAAGAGGATCAAATGGCCTTTCTACACAATGCAGAGGATTAACCCCTCAGGTTCCACAGTGAGTATAACAAGCATACTTTACTGCATATACAGACTGATTTTACTGTTGTGGATTTAGTAACACTTTAACTAGTATACTACTGGAGGGGGGGAGCACAGGTATCCTGCACTGCTGTCACTGCACTTTGCATTGATTTATTATCCTCAGGGCTTGTCATTCTAATGTCATTCTACAACTGGACAACTGGAGGGGCCCCTAGAGTGGAGGTAGCAGTCTCTCTATGGAGAGGCCTCTGGACTGGAAATTGCAGTCTGTCTATGGAGGAGCCCCTGACCCCTGGACTGGAGGTGGCAGTCTCTCTATGGAGAGGACCTTTATAGAGAGACTGCTACCTCCAGTCCAGGGGCCCTCCCATAGAGAGATTGTCATCTGCAGTCCAGGAGCCCCTTCATAGAGAGACTACCAACTTCAGTCCAGGGGCCCCTCAATAGAGAAACTGTCATCTTCAGTGTGAGGGCCCCTCCATAGAGAGATTGCCACCTCCAGCCCAGTGGCCCCTCCATAGAGAGACTGCCACCTTCAGTGTGAGAGCTCCTCCATAGAGAGATTGCCACCTCCTGTCCAGTGGCCCCTCCATAGAGAGACTTCCACCTTCAGTCCAGAGGCTCCTCTATAGAGAGGCTGCCACCTTCAATCCGGGGGCCCATCCATAGAGAGACTGCCACCTCCAGTCCAGAGGCCCCTCCATAGAGAGTCTGACATCTTCAGTCCAGGGTACCCTCCATAGAGAGATTGCCACCTCCAGTCCAGGGGCCCCTCCATAGAGAGACTGCCACATTCAGTCCAGGGGCCCCTCCATAAAGAAAATGCCACCTCAATTCCTGGGGCCCCTCTGTGGGATAGAAATTACTGTACATCTTCTAGTTCAAGGGTCTTTCACATTAACCAGATAGAGGTAGGTGGTCAGGGGGCAGTTCTGTTTAAGCGTCCTCTTTTAAGTCACTTCCATTGTTTGATGCAATCTGGTCGTGCCCATTGCTCTTGATGGCATGCAGAGCAGAACTTGTTTGTCATCTGTACCACAGGGGGGCTAATATTTTGTCATGTTGTATTGACGTTTTAAGTGTAAACCAGGCATATTACTTGTTATGGGTATTATCAGTGTTTCCATATCATACAGTATTTATACTGTTAAATATCAATTGTCTTAGTTATAAGTTCTGTCATTTTTCAGGTTGTCAGTAAATAATGTGCTCCATCAGTAAATTTCCAATGTTTTGTCAGTAAAATAAAATCATGGGAGGTTGGCAACGCTGATGTAAATATACTAACAAATTGAAGCCAAACTCCAACTCACACTTTAAAAGTAGCTACAAGCAACAGTTTTATTTCCTTTTGGGATAAATGTATTACATAAATAAAAGCTGACCATTGTAAGCACCCCTGTTATTGTGAAATGATTTGTCTCATCCCTGTAACTGATAAATCTGCAAGAAAGCTTGTTCTTTTGAAAAATAACAGATGTACTGGCTGAATCACCGGAAGACAATAGCAAAAAGAAAACCTAAAAAAGAAAACTAGTAATGCCATCACATCTAAGAATTGGCAAGCTGCAATATAATAGGTATTTTGTTTTGAGTTTAATGCTGCTTTAATATAAGCTCTGACACTGATTGCCAAAGAGCCCACAAAGTATTTAAACCCACAGCCCTGAAGGAGTGGCAGGGTTGCACAAATAAGACAAACAGAATGAGTATTAGTGAGCAAGATTAGTATTAGTGTGTGTGTATGGTGATTTTTGAAGAGAACCTGTCAGTTTGCCGGCAATGGACACAGTGGCAAATTCTCCTTCACCAAAAACTATGAATACATGGCTTACTGATAGTACTAAAAAATAAAAGTACATAAGCCATGAAGCCTTTATATTTGTTTTTTATAAAGGTGCTTTATATCCAAAGATTGCAAGGAGACCAAAAAAAAGAATATTTTGCTGTTTGACTGGGTGACTCCAAGAGTATTCCCATCATACTGGCCACTATTTTATATAAAGGCAGCTTGCACTCCAGTGCTGGTCATGTGGGTTTACCTTTACAGACAGGTATATGAATCTGTAAGGGGCCAGCACTGGGGTTGGAGTGTCCATACTAGACACTCCTTCCTCAGTATGCTCCCTTCCTCCCTGGCTACAGGGATTGCCGCACAGACAGGCACATGGCCAAAGGGTTTTTTTTTAGTAGAGAGAAGGGGAGCCTGATGGGAAACTGAGAGACTAGCACCCCAACAGACCTGTCTGACTGTTGATTGACAGTGCATGACAGACGCTATTTGGCTTTCAAATCTACCCACTGTCATCAACTGTCAATGAAAAGTAAGGCGGACCCAATCAGGAACTCTACTCTGAGTTCCACAGCAGGCTCCACCCACCAAATGATACAAGTAATTTCCCCAATAGAGGTATTGCCATATTTTTATAATGGCATTACCACTATCCCTGGCCACTTTGGGTACATTTAGTATTGGGTGTGAGGATCTCCTGGACAAAAGCTTCCCAGCACAGCCATGCTCCACTCTGTATACTGTATGCCAGCTCAGAGATGGTCTTAATTATCACCGATTTTCTAATTTGTGAACTGGTGGTAAGTATTTAAGAATTTATCGCTGTCATAGTCACAGGTTCTTAAAGTAGCAATACTAAGAACTACCTGAATTTGTCGCCCATGTAAGCAATGTTATCAAAACTGGTACAAATGCCTGAATTAAGAGTAGGTAGTTCTGTAGGAAACTTCTACCAGAAAAGTATCCTGCATGGCTTAGTGAATTCCCCTCCTTTTGTTCAATCCAATGCTATCCCCTAAAAAGAAGAAAATCCTCAATTTATCACTTAGCTACTTTCCTGTACATTATTATTATTACTACCCTTACATGTGCAAATAAATATATTACTTTTTGCTCTGTCTCACCTTTGCTGAATTTGAAATAATTTTGAAATGATTCCAGAATCACTTCTCAGTTGCAATGTTTTGTTTGACTCTTTAATTAACATCTGGAAATATTAATGGTAATGGCATTCTGAGAATTGGAAACATTTCCTTTGCTAAAGCAGAGCATATGTAATTTCTGTGGAACAGACGACAAGTCAAAAACAAGGAATAAGTGAAGTTGGTTTAAATAGATTAATAACTTACTACATTTTTTATGTATAGAATAAATTGAAATGTTTGGCACTCATTTAAACATTTTATTTGATTATGTTTGCATATTTACCACTAGTTATGAACAGTGTTACTCTATATGTAGTTTAAATCAAATGCTTTTTTTAAAAATGTTTAGCAAGTCAATGGAAAGAAGATACATGACAGGCTGAAATCTTAAACAAATTTGATCTTAAAAATTGTAACTTATATTGTCAGGTTATGTCCTCTAAAAGAACACATAAGGTTTAAGAATGGAATTTGCAAGAGTCTTGGCAGATGTATGTAGGCAGGGATTAAATTACCATTCCTTTATTTTAGGAGTTCTTCTTAACCACTTGCCGCCCTGCCACTGTAGAAATACGGCAGCAGGGCGGCACTAGCAAGCAAAACCACCTGTTTTGTAAACAGATAGGGGGTGCTCGCGAGGCGGTAAACAGTGACAGAGAGCACAGCTGCAGTAGCTGTGCTGTCTGTCACTTCCTTGTCAGCTCGAGGACGAGCTGATCGAGACAGAAGAGTTTCTCTCTCTCGATCAGCCTTGTCCTGTCCAGCACACACCCCCGCCCCCTAGTAAAACACTCCCCCTCACTCAGATAACCCTTCCCTGCAAAATAAAGTTAACCCCTTCCTCCCCAGTGCCATTTGCACTGATCACTATATTAGTGTTTTTGGGGATGTCAGTGACCCCAAGTCAGTACCCCCCAATGTCAGAATGTCCGCAGCAGTCCCGCCATAAGTCGCTGGTCGCTGCCATAAGTCACTGATCGCCGCCATAATTCACTGATCGCCGCCATTATTAGTATAAAAAAAACCCTAAAAATCCCAGTATCTTTCCCGCCATTTGTAAACGCTATAACTTTCACGTAAACCAATTAATTTACACGTATTGTTTTTTTTTTTTAGCAAAGACATGTCGCAGAATGCATTTTGGCAGAAATTTATGACTAAATTTGATTTTTGCATTTTTTTTTACTGGACAAGTTTTATAGCAAAAAGTCCAAAATATTGTTTTTTTTTCCTCAAAATTGTCAGCCTTTTTTTTATAGCGCAAAAAATAAAAACCGCATAGGCGATCAAATACCACCAAAAGAAAGCTCAATTTGTGGGGAAAAAAAGGATGTAAATTTCATTTATGTACCATATTGCATGACCGCGCAATTGTCCGTTAAACTAGCGCAGCGCTGTATAGCAGAAAAATGGCGTAAGTTGCAGTATTTATACCATAGTTTGTAGACGCTATAACTTCCACACAAAGCAATCAATATACACTCATTGGGATTTTTTTTACCAAAAACATGGAGCAGAATACATTTTGGCCTAAATTTATAACCAACTTTGAGTTTACTATATATTTTTTATAGCTGAAAGTAAAAAATATTGTTTTTCTTCAAAATTTTTGACCTTTTTTCTTTATAGCGTGAAAAATAAAAAGCGCACAGATGATCAAATACCACCAAAAGAAAGCTCTATTTGTGTGAAAAAAAGGACGTAAATTTCGTTTGGGTGCAGCATTGCATGACCGCGCAATTATCAGTTGAATTAGTGCAGCGCCGAGTAGCAAAAAGAGGCCTTGTCATTAAGGGGGGTAAATCCTCTGGAGCTCAAGTGGTTAAGAGCTGATTAACACATGTGCGGTGCAGATTGAAGCTCAGGTTTCACAGCTAATTGATACAGTAGTTATTCAATGGTTCGTGTCAGGTTTACATCAGGTTCAGGACAGGATTAGCTCTCAGAATTATCCTGTTCACACATATGCGATTTAGAAATGGTTTCCATAGACGTCATTAGCCTGTAATCTGCACCTAAACCGGACTGCACTGCTCAGAAATCGTACATGACTCTTTTTCAAATCACACTGAATCCACACCACCAATGCACTGGTGAACAGGTAACATAGGAAGTAATGCTTTTTCACATGTCATGCAGATTGGGTGCAGTTCAAACCGCATGCAATCCTCATAAATGTGAACCAAAACTAAATCCAGGAAGGAGGTAAGTTTGCATCCTTCCTTGCAGGATCTTATTTAAGCTCTAGGTGGAGTTTAGCTAGTGTTAGTAGGCTGATGGGAATAGAACTGCCTGGATCTGGAGATGTGTTGAAAGACTAAGACAAATTCTTCTTACCCCAGGATGGGCACCCCTGATACTGGGTGATGACAGAGGTACATTGCCATGCAAAGAGGACTTGTTATGTTACTGAATTGGAGGACATTCACTGATTATAGACTGTTAATATTGACTATCTCAAATACAATAAAATATATTTTTACCAAACCTTTGGCTGCTTTGAATTGATTGAAGTGGATGCTCATTATCACTGGAGGTGTAAGTTGGGACAGATTGCAGAGGTACATTGCCATGCAAAGAGGACTTGTTATGTTACTGAATTGAAGGATATTCACTGATTATAGACTGTTAATATTGACTAGCTCAAATACAATAACATAGATTTTTACCAAGCTTTTGGCTGCTTTGAATTGATTGAAGTGGATGCTCATAAGCACTAAGCAAACTGTTGGCGCTATATAAATCCTGTATAATAATAATAATAATTATCACTGGAGGTATAAGTTGAAACATCACATTATTGGGTCTTCTGATGGAGAGACATTGTAGTATACAAGATCCCACAGAGACAACTCTCCTGCAAACTTAGTTGGGTTGTAGCAAGTGGTGGACAGGGAAAGAGGTCTCACTCTTCAGGGTGAGGATTTCCTTTGCCATTTAGCATGTGGCAATTGATGTGGGCCCAGGTGTTCGGCAGGCTATCTGAGCCTAAGCTGCAACCACAAGGAAGACATCAAGCCTGAGGCAAGAAGAGTCTCCAGCCATTGGAAAGTCATTGCTTTGGTGATCAAGTATGGTGAGTGATTGGTTTATAACCCATCATATGTACACACCAGATGCAGAAGCGGAATTCGGTGTGGGCTGTGGACTGTGTATGTGTGGCCTTAGTCTGCCCTGTTCTGAAGTGTGCCCCCCTAGTGGAGTGTGTGGCTAACTCTGTCAGGGTTGGCCTTGCTTTTATTTGAGCAGCAATACACATACACTGAAATTTACAGTTTAGAAATCCACTCTCTACAGCTGATGATACATTTTTAATTGTTGATAGGTAGTATCGACTCCTTTAAGCGTATCTAAATCCAAGAACAAAAATTATTAGTACTGAGCTTTAGATGTGGTAGCTACATTAATGTTCACTTTTCACACTTTTTTGCATATTTTAACTTGGTAATCTTGCTATTAACTCACCTCCTGTCTTAGGGTGACATCCATACTGTGTGGTGTTTTCACCCTAGGTTAAAACATTTGTTAGAACTACATAACACCTCCCCATCTTCAGGGAGCTAGCAGAGAACAATGCTAATGGATAACAGGTTTAGAGGTACAGGAAGTGATCCACTCACAAGATTTTGGATCGGGTTGGCTGAACAGTTTTTTTTTTTAAATAGATATACAGTAATATTATGAGTTTGCGAACAAAAGCAGGAGATTCCTCGCCAGATCCCTCCAAGCGAAAAAGTCGAGCTTAACAATCCACAAAATCAGGGGTCCAGACGGTTCTTTTGCCACCACTAATGCTGACATTGCTTCTCATTTTGAGCAGTATTATAAGGCATTATATAACCTCCCTCCGGAACGTCCCCCACCTGAAACCAACAAACTCAGAGCCACGGTGATCTCGGACTTTCTTCATCTTTATAGCCCTTCTGCACTTTCTGAGACATCCGCCCTGGAACTGGAGCAAAATATCACGGCAGAGGAACTGTCGCGGGCCGTCAAACAAATGAAGTCTGGTAAAAGCCCGGGCCCTGATGGCCTGTCTGCAGTATATTACAAGGAGTTTTTAACCGTCTTGTCCAACCCCTTCCTCTCGGCTTTCAACACTTTCTCTTCACTCCCTGTGCCGTGTCATCGCCTTCTAGAAGCACACATCACTGTCATTCCCAAAGGAGATAAGGATGCAACTTTGGTTTCCAATTATAGGCCCATCTCCCTTCTGAATGTAGACGTGAAACTTTATGCTAAAATTCTGGCCAACCGTCTCCTCCCCTTACTCCCTTCTTTGATTAACCTCGATCAAGTGGGTTTCATCCCTGGCAGGGAAGCGAGAGACAATACTATCAAGGCCCTCAACCTTATCCATTGGCTTCACACATCAAAGAATCCTGGGTTCATTCTCTCTTTGGACACTGAGAAGGCCTTTGACAGAGTGTCCTGGGATTATTTGAGGGCAACCCTTCAGGCGATTGGTTTGAGAGAACACATGCTTAATTTCATCATGACCTTGTATTCTGGACCCACGGCACAGGTTCGGGTGAATGGCCATTTATCGAACCATTTCTCTCTCGGCAATGGCACGCGCCAGGGCTGCCCCCTTTCTCCTCTCCTCTTTGTGCTATCATTAGAGCCACTGCTGCGTAAACTCCGTTCCAACCCAGATATTAAAGGCGTTTCCGCACCGGCTCAAGAGTATAAACTCGCCGCCTATGCGGATGACATTTTGCTGTTTCTAACGGAACCTCGGACCACCTTGCCCAATTTGCTTAAAGATTTCTCACTTTTTCAATACATGTCGAACCTTAGAATCAACCATTCAAAGTCATACGCCTTCAATGTCACCCTCCCTTCTGATGTAGTCTCATTTTGCCGATCGCAGTTCCCGTTTAGATGGGACAGTGAGACCCTCACTTACCTGGGCATTCAGCTTACGTGCGACCTCTCTGACCTTTACGTAAAAAACTTTATCCCAGCACTTAAATCCATTCAGGAAGATCTCACTAAATGGCATCGCCCATGCTTTTCCTGGTTCGGCAAAGCTGCTATATTAAAAATGAACATTCTCCCCCACCTCCTCTATTTATTTCAAACCTTACCTATCCAATTGCCACCCGCCTTTTTCGGTTCATGTAGGAGAATGTGCTCCTTCTTCCTTTGGAACCACAAGCGCCCGTGCATATCTTTCTGCCAATTGATTCTCCCCAAATCCAGGGGTGGGATTGGGCTCCCAGACCTCAGGCAATATCATTGGGCCTGCCATCTTTGCAGAATTATAGATTGGAATATTCATTCGACTACCAAAGACTGGGTGCATCTCGAAAACTCCTTCTCTCCTTCTCCTATAGCTTCGATCCCGTGGCTCATGACGAAACATACCCCCCAGGCCCTTCTCACTCATCCACTGATTGGTCCTACCTTGAGCATCTTCCGCTTGACATGCAAGTCGGCCTCCATCTCGGATGCCCCCAACCCTTTAACCTCCCTTTGCTTAAACCCGGACTTCCCTCCGGGTATGCACAAGGCCTTCCTGTCGGAACATTGGCCGCATGACCAGGTGAAAGCGGAACACTTTTTTCATAAAGGCCAATTGAAATCCTACTCCTCTTTGGCGAGCACCATGAAAGATCGTACCTTCCCCTTTTGGGCCTACCTTCAAATCAGGCATTTTCTCACATCCTCTGCTCACCGCCACAAATGGACTCGTCCTCTCACCCCCTTTGAATCAATTTGTTCTAAGGCTGAACCCCAGCGGCATCTAATCTCATCCATGTACCTCCTTCTCACCGGTGATGGGAATCCTAACTCGCTCCCCGCTTGCCGAGCTTGGAGGAGAGACCTTGATATAGATTTTTCTTCCTCAGATTGGGACCATATTTTTACATACTCCCACAAATGTTCGCTGAATGTATCGACCCAAGAAAACGGATACAAGCTAGCTTCCCGTTGGTACATTACCCCTTCCAGAACTCATCGTTTTAACCCTTCTCTACCCAATAACTGTTGGAGATGTGGAGCACCTGATGGGTCCCTTCTCCATATTTGGTGGTCCTGTCCTATCGTCCTGCCCTTCTGGCAGGAAGTCCACCGTATAACCTCGTCAGTGTCCACTTTACCTCTCGATTTCTCTCCGGCCCAATTTCTCCTCCACCATACACCGCTCCCCAAACGTCTATACTTCCAATCGTTAGCTATGCATATGATTAATGCTGCTAGACTCTGTCTTCCTGTGCTTTGGAGATCTACTCAACCCCCCTCAATAAAAGATTGGTTCACTCGTCTAGGAAGAATTGCAGAGATGGAGGAGCTGATTGCTTCCTCCCAAGATAACCCGACTAAATTCTCCCATATTTGGTCGTGTTGGATTCACTTCCGAACGACCCCCGAATACCACTCCCTCATGGGTCTTTCTACCTGACTCTGAGCCAGACCTGTGGCTTTATATTACACTCTGTATTGTATTGTCTCCTCGACCCTTGCTAGGCTGTCGATAACACTTTTCTATTATATCCCTTTCACTGATCAGGTAGTGAGACACTCCTTTTCCCTGGCGCCCGATTGTCTGCTTTATGTCTCTATCCCCTTGGGGATGAGCACACCAGCTCTGTCCTTGGAGCTTCCACCTATATGACATGTCTATCCATACCGCCCCCCCCTTAGTCTCCTTCCCCTTTGACCCTTACCCCCCCCCCTTTTTTTTTTTTCTTTCTACACTTTTTTTCTCCCTTCTTTGGCTTTCCAGCTCCTCACCATTTTTTATTTTCTCCCGACTCCTTCCTCATTGTGCCCTGTACCTGCCATTACTGTCTTTGCTGTTTTTCACATCTTCTCCACTTCATTTTTCCTTTTTTTTTTTTTCTCTACACATACGTTTATTCCTCTGTCCATAGGCAACCTAATCTCACACCCAGATTACATTTGCACATGTGCCTCTCCCATTCCACGGAGTTATTTTCCTATGCGTTGGCTACCTTTGAGTGGTACCTTTGCTGCTCCTCATGGATAACACCGAGCTTTCTATATTTTCGCAACTTCTTCCTTGCACCAGAAGTCCAGCACCTTTAGCTTTATCCCCTTCCCCCCTACTCTGCTACTCTACGATAAAAGATATATGGGGGTGCAAATAAATGATCCTGCTCGTTTGGTGATATTTTGTACGCTGTGTGGTGATTATGATTGGTGTTTGCCTTCTTTTTTTTTGCTGTGTTCTCGTGTTTTTTTTCCAAGTTCAACTTCCTTATTGTTACAGGTGACACGAGATGGCTTTATTATTTTGTTCGCCTGCATATTTCTTATTGTTTGGCATGTGCGATTTGTGTTTCACCGCGTTTTTCTTTGGCACATTGTATTACTTTGTACAATTTATACAATTTATATGTTTTGAATTTTTCTCAATAAACTTTGTGGAACAAAAAGATATACAGTAATAAAATAATATACATTTAACAGACCAAAAGAGAGAACATAAGATATGTTTATTTTTAGAGTTCACATACACTTTAATATTACTGCATTTCCATTTTAAAAACTATTTTGTTATAGTACCTGAAACCCACCAAAACAAGAAATTAATTTCCTGCAACACTCCCCCAAAAAAAAAAAGATTTATTTTCCTTCAAAATGATAAAAAAAAGAGTTTAAGTTTAAGTCTTTATAGTGATACTAGCTGTATTACTTGTCAGGGATTCTGGTTAGCAGCATTGGCGTTGATTTACTAAAGGCAAATATCCTGTGCACTGTAAGTGCAGTTGCTCCAGATCTTAGCAAATGAGGTAAAGCTTCACTTTGAAAAGAATACCCAATCACATGCAAGGAAAATAAAAAACAGCATTTTTGCTTAATTGGATGATAGAAATAAGATAAACTTCCCTTCAGAGCTTCCCCTCAGATCTAGAGCAACTGCATTTTAAGTGCACTTGCAGTGCACATACTGTTTGCTTTTTGTATATCACCCTCAATGACTAGCCTGTAATAGCTAATAAGGGGAAGTACTGTGAAAGTCCTGAAGATTTAACAAAAATGATTTGATCTTGGTGTACAGTTATACACAGTACATACATGATCTATATATAGTATAAATCCATAAAATACAATATAGTATCCAGTGCTGATCTCTTACAGTAAATGGCTTTCATCACTGAATTCCCCGAAGTACAAAGTATTGTCCTTTGAGAATTTTTTTAAAGGTTGTGCACTTATAGAGAGGGGTGAATCAGTGATAAAAAGCCTCAAATTATTTATTTCGCAATCTTTTAACTGTAAAACAACTGCTTTTTACAAGCTTTTTGGCAGAAAGCCTAACTTTTTTTTTTACTATAATACTTTGGTTTTGTACCCCTGAAAAGCAGATATTGTACTGAAATTTAAAGATAAGCTTACAATAATTGTCACTTTAACAACATAAAAATAAAAAGCTTACAGTTGTAAAGTGCAGTCACCTAGAGGGGCATGCACATACCTGCAACAGTTTTTATTGCACCTGGTCTGCCACACATTCCTATTGGCCACAGAGTCTGCTCATCATAGTGGTGCCTTTATGAATCCATACCTCCCAACTTTCTCAGATAATAAATAGGGACACCTTTTAGCACACTGCATGTAGGTGAAAGACACGTCAATGCCACGGCAGTTGTACAGACCACAAAAATCTAATATGCAGGAAAATTATAAGTGGTATTTTTCTATTATATTTGCTTTTCAATATAAAAAAATATTATTACAGGTACTTAAATAGTGCTGTCATTTTACTCAGCACATTGCATATGTATTGTATATTCATATTAGTCCCTGCCCTGAAGGAGCTAACTCACATTCATACATACACATACTAGGGGCAATATAGACCGGAACTAATTAACCTAGCAGCATGTCTTTGGAGTGTGGGAGGAAACTCACACAGGCACAAGTGGAACATGCAAACTCCATGCAGGCAGTGCCATGGTTAGGATTAGAACCAACAACCCTGGTGCTACTAGGCAAAGTGGTAACCACTGTGCTGCCCAAAAAATGCAGTTATACAGAGGTTGAAAAAAAAGGTTAATGCAACAAAACACTTTTGGTAAAACAGTATATTTTGTGTAGAGATGTACACATCAGACCAAAAAGAGGGCCATAAAGAGGCTGCTCAAGGGACAGAGGGATTTGGTCTCAAAAGAGGGACAGTTTCTCCAAATGAGGGACAGTTGGGAACTACGTGAATGTATGGATGCAGGACAGAGGAGATAAGCCTGATAGCTTGGCAAAGCAGGGGCACAGAAAGGTACCTGCCATTTTTTCAAAAACTGCCACTGTATGAGAACTTGTCATTCTATAAACAACTCACTGATGCATATTTACAGAGCAACAGTATTGATGGGGGAATGCCTCCTGCAGTGCTATTGTGTTTTGGCAACTTGGATACAATCAGCCTGTAGGAGGTGCTTGACCTGAGTGGCACCACAAGCCTGAAGAGGAAGCCCAAGGGAAACATATTTTCTCTATGGTTTCCTGGGTCAATGGAGCAGTCTTCCAATTGTTTACATTGTGGCCATGCGACCCTTAGGGGCCATCTTGGGTCAGCACGGTCTATTTAATGTTTTGGCGTGCTTTGTGTGAGTGGCTAGTATAGGGAAAGAGACCTCGCATTTCAGGGACAGTAACTAGCAATAGGGACAGGTTCCTGACAAGGAGGGAAAGGCTAGGGATGCAAGAAGCCTCCCATCTTGGGACCAGACCTGCCAGGCTGCACTTCACTCTCTAAACAGACACTGTCAACACCTCTCCTCAGCCACATCTGTGACTACATTGAACTGTGAGTTATTTTCCTAAGCTGAGCTCACCCGCTAGGGTGTTTGTAACTGCCTTTTGCTTACAAGTTTTAAGTTTTGCTATGACTGGACTGTATTTACTGCCCGCACCACACTGCACACCTCCTTAGAAGCTTGCCCATACATGGATCAAATCTCAGCCAGTCTGTGCTGAACCAGACGAACTTACTCCCTTTTGCCTCCAAACTCCTTGAACGCCTAGTCTACAACCGGCTGTGCTGCCACCCTATTGAGGATAACCTTCTTGATCCCCTTCAGTCTGAATTTTGCCTACAACACTCCACAGAAACTGCTGTTCTAAAACTCACAAACAACTTGCTAACCACTAAAACTAATGGTCACTATTCCGTACTCTTACTCTTGGACCTCTCTGCTGCCTTTGACACAGTTGACCACCCCCTCCTCCTCAAAAAACTCTATTTACTTGGTCTACATGACTGTACTCTCCATTGGTTCAAATCTTATCTATCTAACTGCATCTTCAGTGTCACTTACAACTCTACCTCCTCCCCTCCTACTCCTCTTACTGTCAGGGTCCCCCAGGATCCTGTACTTGGCCCTCTCCTATTCTTGATCTACACCTCTTCCCTTGGTCAGCTGATAGCTTCCCATCGTTTCCAATACCATTTCTATGCTGATGACACACACATGTATCTCTCTGCTCCTCAACATCAGTTTCCTCACGTATCACCGATTTACTAACAGACATATCAGACTGGATGTCACACCATTTCCTAAAACTCAATCTATCCAAAACTGAGCTCATACTATTTCCTCCCCCACATGCCTCTTCCCCTGATTTCTCGGTCAGGATCAATAGCACCATTATCAACCCATCTCCGCATGCCAGAGTGCTAGGGGTAACCCTGGATTCTGAACAGTCCTTTCATGCCTGCATCCAATCCCTGTCCAGATAATGCTGCCTCAACCTCTGCAACATCTCCAGAATACGCCCCTTTTTAGCCAATGATACCATAAAGCTCCTGATTCACTCCCTGGTTATCTCTTGCCTCGACTACTGCAACTACCTCCTCATTGGTTTACCTTTACATAGGCTATCCTCCCTCCAGTCCATCATGAAAACTGCTGCCAGGCTCATCCACCTTACCAACCATTCAGTGTGTGCTACCCCTCTCTGCCAATCCCTCCACTGGCTTTCACTCGCTCAACGAATGAAATTCAAAACACTAATAACAACTTACAAAGCTATCCACAACTCTGTCCCCAGCTACATCACTAACCTGGTCTCAAAATATCTATCAAACCGATCTCTTAGATCCGCCCAAGACCTTCTGCTCTCTAGTTCCCTTCGCCACCTCCTCCCATGCCCACCTCCAGGACTTCTCCCGAGCTTCTCCCATCCTATGGAACCCCCTCTCTGTCTGGCTATCTTCTAATCTGTCCACCTTTAGACGATCCCTGAAAACCGTTCTCTTTAAAGAAGCCTATCCTGTTCTATCTAGTAAACTGCATTTTATTTCCTCCATCAGATCATACCCTCTACAGCTATTACCTTTTGTAACACTCAACCCTTCCTCCTACATTGTAAGCTCTAACGAGCAAGGTCCTCTGTTTCCTCTTGTACCAAATTGTATTGTAACTGTTATGTTTACCTTCATTTTGTAAAGCGCTGCGCAAACTATTGGCGCTATATAAATCCTGTATAATAATAATAATTTCAATCTATGTATGGCCAGCTTTAGGGAAGGGAAGTAGCTCAAGGTGGAAATGAGGGCTTTTCTGTTTACTTTTACAAAATGCCAAAATTTGCATATGTATAACAGCTCTGGTTAGTGTGCTAAAGCTGTGCATCTTGGAGAAAGAAGGAGTACATTTGAAAAAGCTGATGGAATAAACTATGAATAAGGCTATGTTTACATGCTTAGGGAATGGAAAGGTTCACTTTAAAGGAAGTTTCTACTATGAGATTAGGAAACAAGTCCATTTGTAAAATACCCTGAATGTCTGTTTTCTCTTATGTGTCATGTCTACATGTGAGAATAGAGAGATGTATAAATGATAATAATAATCATTTTTATAACTATGTGTTTAAATACAATAAAAAGTTAAATAAAACAATAAAGGAAACATGAGAAAGCATAAGGCTGTCAGTGATGCCCTTTCCTTCTACAAATGCTAGCTGCCTGGCTGTCATACTACATTGGTGCTTTCATTATTTTTTTTAGCTGACCCAGATTTCCACTTGTATGGAAATCAGGAATTCTAATTTAAAGTAATACTCTAGTCAAAACTTTTTTTTTCATTTTTGATATTGTAATGGAGGGTTATATCCCCTCTCAGATTTGTTTTCATCATCTGTGTCCCATTTTGGAGATTTCTCTTCTCTTCCTGTCGCATAGCTAATCAAGGAGTGATAGGAATACGCTACAAATTAAAGGAATCCCTTGGGGACCCCCAGGTCTGGGGACAACTAAAAAGTTGGGATTTTCTTTACTTTCACTTTCAATAATAATGGTAAACAGGACAAATAGGGTGAATCTCCCTAATGGGGGCACAGACGCAATAAAAACTGAAAGGGGTTCTAATCCCTCTTCACTCTACCCAAAGCTAAAATAAACGTTTTGCCTTTAGTTATACTTTAACTCTGGCCAGCTAGTGATTTAGAAAGTAGATACAAACACGATGAGGCATTGGTTCACACCTATGCAGGTTACTGTTGATGTGTTTTTCTGGTGTGTTTTGCATTTTCTATGAGCCTTTTTGATGCTTTTTCAATGTTTTTGCTTTTTTGGGAGGTGTCTGGGAGAAACCAGCAGAAACACATAAAAAAGTTGCAAGCACTGCATTTTTGATGCATTTCCGCTGCATTTCTATTGAAGTCTATGGAAACAAAAACGCAACCTGCTGTGGGAAAGAAAGCCCCTGAATGAGATTCTCTGGCAGACAGCTGCAAGTAAACAAAGAAGCCTGGATGCAAGCTGACATCATTGTCCAGATATGGCTCAGATGACAGTCAGTGAATCTCCTAGCCGAAAGTTGAATGGGGCCAGAGATGAGCTATTGATTGCTATAAGATACTGCCTTGCTAGAGAAGTGCACCACAAAAAAATGTGTTTGGTTTAGCTTCGGATTAATTCATTAAGTAAATCTTCTTTTTATCATATTGGCATATTGGTTATGTTAGAAGGATTCGCTTTTGGAATTTGTATATTTGGATTCATTTAGTATATTTTTTGTTTAGAATTAATTCATTTTTTCTGAATATTGGCTGTATTCTTTTTAACTTGTTAATTTGTTATTTTGGGAGATTAGCTGTGCAGTCTGAGTCTTCCCTGCAACTCCAACACATAAAGAGAAATGGAATGATATGATTGGATGATATTGACTGGAGTCACGTGCATCTGAAAGTAACAAAATTAATTTCAGATTCATTTGTTGTGTCATGATTCGGAGATTTTGATGGATCCACCTCCATCTAACCCAAACACAATAAGTAGGAATCATCATCTTATGTCACTTTTATGCCTTACTGTATTTATTGCAATGTGTTTCCATACCATATGTAGTGCACTTTTTATATTAATATAAAATGTTAATGCACAAAGAATTGGCTGATTATCCAAGAGTCAAAGACTACCAAGCCACTCTCATCTGAATAAAAAGAAAGGATCTGAATCAATTCTGATCATTTGTTATGTCTTTCTATTATTTCGGATGCTTCAAACATTAACAAAAGGCCCAAACAATCGTATTACGTCATCCGAATGAATACAAATGACTTTGCTGTTTTTATCATAATTTATTTCGTATTAAAAATTGTTACTATTGTGATTTGCTCGAATATCCGAATAGCAAACATTTTGTTAGAATTTTGATTTGTAACAAAACAAATCGCACATGCTTACTGCTGGCCTCCAGCTTCATAGAAACCAGGGAGCCCTGTGCAGGAAGCCGTCACATTCATGCCTCAGAATTAAATAATATATCCCCATGTTGCTCTAGCAAATCTCTAATATTAAATTACAGATCAGCTCACACCCTTGTTGAATCACACAACAATATACTGTATCAAATTAAAATAATAACTAGTGCAGTTCTCCCTACGAAAAAATAAATAAATAAAGGCAATTAAAAATGATATGCCTCCTTTTGTTAGAAAATAAACAAACATATGCTTCCTTTTATGTGAAAAAACTTAATATAAAATAAATACACCTTTTATGTAAAAAACAATATCATAATCACCACATGTGTGAATGATCTGGCATCTATTAATCATAAAAAAATAAAAGAGCTCCAAGGACCATATACATATAATCAATATATAATGAACATATATGACAGCCAATCACACCTCCTCCTGACATTTCGATCCACTTAAAGTAGAACTATAGGAAGACTTATTTTCCATTTTGTATAGAGTAAGAGAGGGTTAAAACCCCTGTCAGTATATTGTTTGCCACCTGTTTCCCATTTGGGAAATTTACCTTCACTTCCTGTCCCATAGCCAAAACAGGAAGTGAGAAAAATACTGGTGCAAGTTATATTCTGCTGGTATGCACTGCAAAAAAAAAGGGACACAGGGGGCACTGACAACAATAAAAACCTGACAGGGGTTCTATTCCCTCTCCACTCCAAAACTAATAAAAAAAAGTTTTTCCTTTAGTTATATTTTAAAGAAAAAAAATGATTGAGTAGATGAATGAAAGGTCCACCTGTTCCAATATAATATATATGTACAATATGTATATATATATATATTATAATACAGGATTTATTAATATACAGGATTTATATAGTGCCAACAGTTTGCTCAGCACTTTATAATATAACAGGAGACAATACAGCAACACTACAGTTCAATACAAGAGGGATAGGAGGGCCTTGCTCCTCAGAGCTTACAATCTAAGATATATATATTATTATTATTGAAGTCAATCTCCCCGACGCGTTGTCGATAGCCCCTGGCTATCAATTATTATACAGGATTTATTATTATACAGGATTTATTATTATACAGGATTTATATAGCACCAACAGTTTACTCAGCGCTTTACATTATAACAGGAGACAATACAGCAACAATACAGTTCAATACAAGAGGGATAGGAGGGCCCTGCTCCTTGGAGCTTACAATCTATGTGTATATGTCTATATATGACATTTTAGTTTATTTATTTATGACATTTCAGGAGTCTGATGTATTATTCAAGTTTAGAGATAAGTATTTGAAGAGAGTGTTTATTTATTATGTTTTGCTTTATTTTAGGCTGCAGGCTTTCGATTATGAAGCTAACATTTGATCTTTACTTCCTGTTTTACTTCCCTGCTGTCTGCATGTCTAGAACAATGGATGTCTTCATAACTTTTTCTGTAATTAAAACACAGGCCTTGATAAATATTGGGATATTCTCTTACTAAAGACTGTTTTAGAACAATTCAACATCCAATGGCACCCTTTTGTGTCACAGGGTTTTTATATCAAAGCAGCAACTCTGCTGGCATGCACAATTGCCTTGAAAATCATTCCTAGCAACCTGTCACTTCCTCATGCATATTCTTACAATCTAAGCCTGCCACACCCTTCCTTTATGCCACATATTTTCCATTGTAATCTTTCCTGTTATATCAAAAGGGCAAATGTCCCTTAAATATCAGCAGAAGGAATGGATTTAAAGCACAGTTATTCACTTTTTATATTTTATGGCTAGCGAGTAACATGCAGTAGGCATCATTTTCCAGGCACATCCAGCAAAGGAAGAGTATTCTGGATATATAGATTAGAAATCCATGACACATATTCCAAATCAGAGTGTAAAGTGGGACTGTAAACCTGAAATTATATTTGAAATGTTCACTTCTTCTATTCAGCTCTGCAGTACTCAATCCCAGCATCCCATGGGTGCAAACAAACAAAAAAAAACCCTAGAATTTACAAGCCATGTTTTTTTTTTTACTAAAACTATAGTGTGCAAAATCTGGTGCAGCTCTGCATTACAGCCAATCAGCTTCCAGGTTTTATGGTCAAAGCTTAATTGAACAAGCTGAAGTTAGAAGCTGATTGGCTACCATGCACAGCTGCACCAGATTTTGAGTGCTCCAGTGTTAGTGAATTTCCCCCTTGGTGTTGTAATAAGGCTGGCCATTACATTATACAATTTTCTTTAGATAATTGCTTTAGATTTACCAAAAAACATATAATATGAGGTCAAACCTAAATAACACTTTCAATTGTATCCAATTAGGCAGGCCCTTGGACTACATAAATGAAGGTAAATCTAAAGGAAATTGGGCAGAAATTGAACAGAAAATTGTATAGTGTATGGCCAGCCTAAGGGCTGGTTCACACTGCCGCGATTTCAGGTGCAATTTGGGAATTGAAATCATACCTGAAATCGGATCTAATGAATGTGAATGTGAGTGTCTCAACATACGCGATTTGCTGCAGTGCGATTTCAAAAGTAGTTCTTGTATTACTTTTTCTGCAGTTTGCTGCAATTTCACATAGACTACAATAGAAATTGCACTGCAAAACGCAATGGAAAACGCAAGAAATCTTTGGGAAATCTTCAGAAAACACGGCAAACAAAACACACAATTCTAAATTGCATCCAGTGTGAACCAAGCCTTAAATCATGTAGAAAAAGTGTTTCAGATCTGACAAACTGCAACCCTTCACCACTCTATCCAAAAAGACTGTCGTTGGGTTTGAACTGAAGGCATATTTCAATCTTCAATCAAATGATTTGTAATTCTGTTTGGCCAGCCTTCTGATTCACCCACTCTTCCTGCTACACTGCATCTCTAGGAAGCTGACGCCATTATTTTCAGCTTCACAGCTTCCTGTGTCTTCAGCTTGCTCATGGCACAGGGGTGAAGATGCTGATTTTGGGACAGGTTGGAAAAATTACACTGCAACCTGCAAAGCTACAGTAAACCATGAAATATGGATGTTGCTTGTATGGATGTAGAGTGTTGTAGAGGTGTGGAGTCACCAGGCAGGCCGAACAGAAACACAAAACCTAAAGTAGATAACAACGGTCACATATATGCATTTCAGTTGTGTGTTTAGCTGTTAGTCATGAGTTCAGCTTTAACTGATGTTATCAGTCTTTCTATTGCTTTTTTGTTTACAGTGTATTTAATTTTGTATTACCTAAGGATTACTTGTTGGCATTGTGTCTTCTCATCTGTGCTGCATGTGTAGATGCTCTTATTTCATGTGAGATTAGAAAGCATTCTTGAGAGCCTGCAGTTTAGTTAGGAGTTTAATTACTGTAATTAAAACAACCCTTACTGCATCCTCAGTGTTGTAGCTCTTTATAGCCATACAAAATAAAAAGTATTTCTTTTGCAAGCTATAATTAGAGGTTACTACAACACTTCATTTTGGTGAAATATAGGGCTAAGTAGAACAGAATGGTAGTGCTAACAGAAACATAATTACCTGAGTACAAAGTAAGGCATTACTGGCTCTTTTCAGAACCTTCTTTAGGATTCTGTTGCTGATGGTGGTCTCAAGAGGGGTTTTCCTCCCTCGTTTCCTGTATAGGTGACAGCGACAGACAGGACAAAAAAATTCTAATATTAACAATCTCAATGGGGTGCAATATTTAGAAGGTTTTGGGATCACAACAAGCATGCAGGGTGCAGCAGGTTTCAAACTAGGTCCCATTTATTGAACATTATAAATAGATCTTCTACATGACGTCTTTCAGTGCAGATTGTAGTTCATAGAAACTTATTCTAGCTTAATATATTTTTGTAAGTGAGGTCTCCAGAACTGGACACAGTATTCCAAATGAGGTCTAACTAAAGATCTATCTTAATATATTTTTGGAAGTGAGGTCTCCAGAGCTGAACACAGTATTCCAAATGAGGTCTAACTAAAGATCTATCCCAATATACTTTTGTAAGTGAGTTCTCCAGAACTGGACACGGTATTCTATATGACGTCTAACTAAAGATCTATCTTAAAATCTTTTTGTAAGTGAGGTCCCCAGAACTGGACACAGTATTCCAAATGAGGTCTAACTAAAGACCTATACAGAGGAAACAGGGCCTTCTTCCTTCTGTTGGTAATTCCTGTTGTGATGCATCCTAGAACTCTATTCACATTGAGACAAAGGCTTACCAGCCAAGGGAGAGTTCAGGTTAGTTCTGTCTTCCAGACTGCACAACTCCAAAGCTTCCAAATGTAAGATTTAGCATATAGCTTTTACAGTGGGGAAAATAATTATTTGATCCCCTGCAGACTTTGTAATTTTTTGCTCAAATACAAAGAAATGAAGGGTCTATCATTTTTATCATAAGTGTATTTTAAATGATGGAGACAGAATATCAACCTAAAATCCAGAAAAAAATTTGTAAATTGAGTTGCAGTTCAGTGAGCAAAATAAGTATTTGATCCCCTACCAACCAACAATAATTCTGGCTCCCACGGACTGGCTATGTGCTCATGTGGCACACAGATTAGTCCTGTCAATTTAAGAAGGTGCTCCTAACGACAACTCATTATGGCACCACCATGAGCAAGACCAAAGAGCTGTCAAAGGACATCAAGAACAAGATTGTGGACCTGCACAAGGCTACAAGACCAACAGCAAGAAGCTTGGTGAGAAGGAGACAACTGTTGGAGCAATTATTTGCAAATGGAAGAAATACAAAATAACCATCAATTGCCCTCAGTCTGGAGCTCCATGCAAGTTATCGCCTCATGGGGAAAGGATGATCATGAGAAAAGTGAGGGATCAGCCCAGAACTACATGGAAGGAGCTTGTGAATTATCTCAAGGCAGTTGGGACCACAGCCACCAAACAAACCATTGGTAACACGATACGCTGCCATGGATTGAAATCCTGCAGTGCACACAAGGTCTCCCTTCTCAAGAAGGCACATGTGCAGGCCCATCTGAAGTGTGCCAATAAACATCTAAATGATTCAGAGAAAGATTGGGAGAATGTGCTGGGGTCAAATGAGACCAAAATGGAGCTCTTTGGCATTAACTCGACTTGCCTTGTTTGGAGGAAGAAAAATGCTGACTATGACCCTAAGAACACCATCCCTACAGCCAAGCACGGAGGTGTAAACATTATGCTTTTGGGCTGTTTTTCTGTTAAAGGTACAGGCCAGCTTTGCCACAATGAGGGGCCAATGGACGGGGCCATGTATTGTAAAATATTGGATGAGAACTTTCTTCCCTCAGCCAGAACACTGAAGATGGGACATAGATGGTCTTCCAGCATGACAATAACCCAAAACATACGCAAGGCAACAAAGGAGTGTCTCAAGAAGAAGCACATTAGGGTCATGGAGTTGCCTAGCCAGTCTCCAAACAATAATCTTATAGAAAATTTATGGAAGGAGCTGAAACTTTGAGTTGCCAAGCAACAGCCAAGAAACTTTAAGGATTTAGAGAAGATCTGTAAAGAAGAGTGGACCAAAATCCCTCCTGAGATGAGTGCAAACCTGGTAACCAACTACAAGAGACGGTCTTACCTCTGTGCTTGCCAACAAGGGTTTCTCCACTAAGTACTAAATCATGTTTTGCTTGGGGATCAAATACTTATTTTACTCAATGAACTGCAACTCAATTAATAACATTTGTATAATGTGTTTTTTTCTGGATTTTTGGTTGATATTCTGTCTCTATCATTTAAAATACACCTATGATAAAATTATAGACCCTTAATTTCTTTGTAAGTGGGCAAACGTACAAAATCAGCAGGGGATCAAATAATTATTTTCCCCACTGTATATGGAACAGTCTCTCACTCTCTTACCACACAATCAGGCCTGGTGACACATATACCAGATGCCCTACTTAAACCTTGCCTCTGCAAAAAAGACTGACACAGCAGCCCAGGCTTGTACACCCACGTCAACTGCTGCTCCAGTAGCACAGGCCCACACACAATATACCATGTTTGACTCTAGGTTCTACCAAGTAGAGTAATCTATCAGTTTTTAATTGGATACCTGTTCCCAGGCACTATTTCCTTGCCAAATTGAATCTCCCATTTTCAGTTACTCTTTGACCCTCTATATACCTAACCCTTCCCTACTCTATGTAAAGCAAAACCAAAGTATTGCCTGCAGTGTATAGCTTTGGTTTTATAACATTCTTTATACATTGATGTTGATTTACTAAAACTGGCAAGCGCAAAATCTGGTGTAGCTGTGCATTGTAGCCAATCAGCTTCTAACTTCAGCTCATTCAATAAGCTTAAATTATGCAGAGCTGCACCAGCTTTGGCACTCTCCAGTTTTAGTATATTGCCCCAATTGTTTTTTTTTGTAAATAACCAAGGACTATGTTTTAACTAAATCATCAATCCCATCTCATCTAATCCCATTAAATCTGAAGCGCCCACAATCCCTCCCGTCATATAGGTCCTATCAAAAATGAAAGCAGATAACCATTCATGTGGATAATTCTGCTCCATCCTACCCCTACCTTAATTTACTCTAGTGCTTTGTGTAGTGATAATTCCCTATCCTATGTTTTCTCCTCGGGCGTCTCTATATCATTTTGCAAAAATGGGAAGAGACAAGCAGCTGCCACTCAGACTGCAAGACTACAAGCAGAAGAGGGTGGAGGTACTTGCAGGTAATCACTTGGAAATGTACTGTATATACCGATATATATAATGAATAAAAACGCATATATCTGTCTGCCCAAAGACTAATGCCATGTACACACCACAATTAAAAAAAAAAAATTCAACCCAGCTGGTTGAATGAAACAAACTGACAGATCGACAAACCAACACAAGTGATGTTTGTATGGTGATCTCCCCTGCTGTGTCTTTGTGCTCTGAAAGGGGAACTCTTGCCTGTCAGAATATACTGATCAGATGCTGGTTTTCCATTTTCAGCAGGTGTGTACACAGCTTAACATGGAAGTTCATTTCTGATTCACCTGAAAAATTGACAGGTGGATCTAATCAGCCTGTCCATGTGAAAGGGGCTATTTAAGGTCTCTCCGGAATAAAATAACTTTCCATAGGACAAGTAACCAATTTTCAAAAAAGATATTATCAGTTTTGTATATTAAATTGTGAGGGGAAAACCTTGCCTTATTACACTCTGAGATGAGAAAACTCTACATCAATAAACATTTGCTGTAATCTACAAAATATGTTTACCATACACCAACAACAAGTGCTGTGCTACAAAAAAACTGCAAAAATCCACTGTAAATCAAAAAGTCCAAGTGTGAAACAGTTTCAATCAGTGCTCTTTTTTTCACATACGTATATAGCTTCTTTAAAATGAATAAACACTGTGTGACCATCACCAGATATGCTCTCACAGATGTGCCTATGACCTTACAGTTATGTAGGGTCATACAGCTCTTGTGTCTTCCAGTGTGGACTGTGATATTTCTTCTTAATGGGTGGACTCTTCAATGCAGTGTCATAAACTCCCACAGACTCACATACACTCCCATATACTCTTCTGCTCAGCAACATAGAAAAAGGCCTAAAATAGTGCTTTATCCTTAAATACATTTTTTTCCCTTTAAAACTCCAGACATGCACTCATATTTACATGGTGCTAAAAAACACCAGATATTGCCAGCATAATGCATAAACAGTAGATATTTAATCAATGTTCCTCTGAGTAGCTACCACACTTCCTTGTTCACAAAGCGTTGTGATGTCATCCAGCCCTTCCCCTACGCGTTGCGTCACAGGGACACATGACTTCTTCAGGAAAAATTGATTCGATGACACAACGCTATCTGTTTTATAGGCTCCAACCTGCACCATTTTGTTGTAGTTTTGTTCTGTAGAAATGACAATCATACGGACACCATTTTCCTAGAGACTGTCTGTTTACACCATACTCTCAATGTTGGTTTATGCATACACAGGATCATTCCCCACAGTATCACATATCTAACCACATTTGTCTCAACAATGTCTGCTTTATGCCTATAATAAATCTCTGCTTGGCTCAGAATAACCCACTCCACCTACAAATCGTATAAAAAAAACTGTAGGTTAACCTTTCATTATCTGGAGCCCTATTTACACCATGCACATAAAAAATATACATAAAAATATATAAAACATATACAAAATGTTCCTAAAAATATCTAAAATATTTTATTAATGAAAATATGTATTTAATATATTATTATATATCCATAAAAATGTAAATAAATTTTAAATTTAGATGCAAGGTTAACCTATATAATTATTAAGATAATGCATAGCAGCTCCCAAGGTTACTTTTTATTTTATATTTATCATACACATTCCAAAAGATCTTACTATGGGTATGCAGTATTGTAAGTCATTAGTTGCATGCTGAAAAAATAGTAATTTAAATATATTGCCCAATAGCAACAAAGGAGATGAGATCCACATAGTGGGCACCAAAAACCATCACAGACCCATTTATTTTGAAAAAAAAACTCCTCAGTGTGCAGTATATTAAACGTGTGTGTGTGCGTGTGTGTGGCAAACTACAGCAGAGGTGAAGACAAGACTAATCACCTGACCAGGGGTGGACTGACAACTCATGGGGCCCCCGGGCAATAGGGGATCATGGGGCCCCTGTGTCCTTGCCCAAACTCAAAAAAGCCTATGAAAAAGGTACCAGGGGCATCTCATGGGGCCCCCTACTGACCCCGGGCCCTTGGGCAGTGCCCGAGTTTCAAAATGGTCAGTCCGTCCCTGCACCTGACACAAGGAGAGAGCAGCAGTGACTGATTTTTATTACAAGAAACCTCTACACAGGTAATGTTTTGCACTGGATTACGCACAGATCTGGAAGAAATGCACAAAACACATCAAGATTCAAATAAGAATACACATAACTCCTGAATTTATGCAATACTTGCTTATCACAGGGTTCAGTTTTAAATTAGGCAAAAGACAGATGGATAACCAGAGATTTCATTTGTATGAATGTGTCTGCAATGAGCACAGGGACTAAGACCACAGGAGAGAATGACAGAGCAATGTAAATTCAAGGGAGAATAGCATTTTTGTTTTCTCCAAATAAATTCAAACTCCAAAGACTTCTTGTTCTAAAATATAATTATTCATGGAGCAGAAACTTGTGAAGCTTGCAATTACAGTATGACATTGTCTATATTGGTTGAGGTTTTCTTCCATACTCTGTAATCTTTTCATTGTGGGTTCCAACATAAAGGAACATGCTGCACTCAATAGTCTTCATTGACTGACACTATGGGAATCTGTTTATTTTCTAGTGTCTCCTGTATTAGTAAAGCATTGTTTAACTAAAAGGAAAAATCATAGAGTTCAAAATATAAATTAAAGTAGCTTTCCACTTTAATCAAAGAGTATATCCTACTGATTCTTTGGATTCTCTATATACACTATTTTGCCAAAAGAATTGGGACACCTGCCTTTACACACACATAAACTTTAAGGGCATCCCAGTCTTAGTCTGTAGGATTCAGTATTGTGTTGGCCCACCCTTTGCAGTTATAACAGCTTCAACTCCTCTGGGAAGGCTGTCCACAAAGTTTAGGAGTGTGTCTATGGGAATGTTTGACCATTCTTCCAGAAGCGCATTTCTGAGGTCAGGCACTGAAGTCAGACCAGAAGGTTGGTTCGCAGTCTCTGCTTTAATTCATCCCAAAGGTGTTCGATCGGGTTGAGGTTGGAACTCAAGTTCCTCCACCCCAAATTAGCTCATCCAAGTCTTTATGGACCTTGCGTTGTGCACTGGTGCACAGTCATGTTAGAACAGGAAGGGACCATCACCAAACTCTTCCCACAAAGTTGGGAGCATGAAATTGGACAAAATGTCTTGGTATGCTGATGCCTTAAGAGTTCCCTTCACTGAAACTAAAAGGCCAAGCCCAACCCCTGAAAAACAACCCCACACAATAATCCTCCTGCCACCAAACTTTACACTTGGCACAGTGCAGTCAGGCAAGTACCATTCTCCTGGCAACCACCAAACCCAGACATGTTCATTGGATTGCAAAACAGAGAAGTGTGATTTGTCATTTCAGAGAAAACATCTCCACTGCTCTAGAGTCCAGTGGCGGCGTGCTTTACACCACTGCATACAATGCTTTGCATTATACTTGGCAATGTAAGGCTTCGATGCAGCTGCTCGGGCATGGAAACCCATTCCATGAAGCTCTCTAAACACTGTTGCTGTGCTAATCTGAAGGCCACAGGAAGTTTGGAGGTCTTTAGCTATTGACTCTGCAGACAGTTGGTGACTTCTGCACGCTGTGCGCTTCAGCATGCGCTGACCCAGCTCTGTCATTTTTTGTGGTCTACCACTTCGTGGCTGAGTTGTTTTTCTTTCCGGTTGCTTCCACTTTGTTATAATACCACTAACAGTTGACCTTGGAATGTTTAGTAGCAAGGAAATGTCATGATGGACTTATTGCACAGGTAGCAACCAATCACAGTACCATGCTTGAATTCACTGAGCTCTTGAGAGTGACCCATTCTTTCACAAATGTCTGTAGAAGCAGTCTGCATGCCTAGGTGCTTGATTTTATATACCTGTGGCCATGGAGGTGATTGGAACACCTGAATCCAATGACTTGGAGGGGTGTCCCACTCCTTTGGCAATTTAGTGTATATTGAATGGTACCCTTATAAGCAACAGCCATGCCCTTGTCTCAGTGTTGGTTCCATCCATTTATATCTAATTGTAATTGTCATAGTACCTTTCACATCCATATTTGATATATTAGACAGGTATCAATCCATAGAAACATAGAAAAGTGACAGCAGAAGAAGCCCATGTTGTCCATCGAGTTTGCCTGTTTTGTTTTTTTTTTTGGTTAACTTTTTGTCTGAGTATAGATCTATGCTTATCCCAAGCATGTTTGAAGCTATTTACTGTTGACTGGCTCACTACCTCTGCTGGAAGTTTATTCAATGCATCAACTACTCTTTCAAAATAGTACTTTCTGAGATTAGGTTTGAACTTTCCTCGTTACTTTAAGGTCATGTCCCCCGTGTTCTTGATTTTGGTTTCATGTTGAAAATACTGCCCTCCTGTACCTTATTCACCCCTTGATGTATTTAAAGGTTTCAATCATGCCTCCCCTTTCCATTCTTTCCTCCAGACTGTACATGCTATGTTCCTGAAGTCGCTCTTGATATGTTTTATCCCCCAGACCTTTCAGCATTTTTCTTACCTGTCTCTGGGCTCGTTCTATCTCATCAATATCTTTTTGTAAGTGAGGTCTCCAGATCTGGACACAGTATTCTAAATGAGGTCTAACTAAAGATCTATATAGGGGAATCAGGACCTCCTTCCTTCTGCTGGTGAGCCTTTTAGTTATGCATCCTAGAATTCTATTTGCTTTCCCCACTGCCTGGCTACACTGCTCATTTTGCAATCATCTGAAATAAGTACCTCCAAGTCCTTTTCCCCTGAAGTGCTGGCCAAGAATATACCCCCAATGTTGTACATTCTCAAGAGATTCTTTTTCCCTAGTGCATTATTTTACATTTAGAAACATTGAACTGCAATTTCCACTTTTTTGACCAATCTTCCAGCAATGTCAAATCATGTTCCATGTTACAAACACCTCCAGAAATATCAACCTTATTATACACCTTTGTGTCATCAGCAAAAAGACATATCTTACCCAACAAACCTTTAGTTCTATCACTTACATATAGATTAACTAGGACAGGACCTAGTACAGAGCCTTGTGGCACACCACTAGTGACTGGTCTCTTTTCTGAGTGAACCCCATTTACAACCACACTCTGGTATCTATCCTTTAGCCAGATGCATATCCACTGAACCACCCAAGGGCTAAGCCCTAGCTTGTACAACTTTTGTATTAGATCATTATGTGGAACTGTAGAAAATGCCTTGCTGAAATCAAGATATGCTATGTCCACATCACCACCCTGGTCCAAAACATTGGTAATATAGTCACTAAAAATCCAATCAGATTAGTCTGACATGTTCTGCCCTTGGTAAAGCCATGCTGCTTTGGATCCAGCAAGTTGTGTGTTTTTAAGTGACCAATGATCCTTCTTTTCAGGAGTGATTCCATTAACTTGACTACAACTGATGTTAAACTCACTGGCCTGTAATTGCCAGCTTCTACTTTGCTGCCCTTCTTGTGGATAGGTACAATATTAGCTGTCCACCCGACATGGGGAAGTTCTCCTGTTAGAAGAGACTGATTAAAAAGATCAGTTAATGGTCCAACAACTATACCTCGAAGTTCTCTTCAAAGAACTCTGCATATTAGTGGAAATCAGACTTTATAAGAAAGGAAATATGAAATGTTGATTTGCTTGCCATCCTTCCAGAGTGGAGAAGAGTGCTTGTTGTATCTTCATACAGCTTTAGTTATCCTGCTTTAGTTAAACAGCAACGTTGAAACTGCGACAGCACTCGTTAAAGAAACATTCAGGAAAGAAACATGGTGTCCGTGACTAACCCTTGTCTGTGACTTCTCCATAAGCTGAACTAAATGTATATGGAGATGGGGCTGGCAAGCATTTGTCAATTGATGAAAGTAGGATCTGATAAAAGACACTTGAAGGGGAGGGGGAAGAGAAAAAAAAAACAGACCAGATACAGACACAGGTCAAAGTCATAAAAGATGAATGATTCTTTGATTACTAAGGCAAAAAAGGGGTAAGAATCAAATCACCAAATATATAGAGAGTTTAAAGGACATTTCACGTAGACATTTAGCATATATCATAGCAGTGTTAATTAGCAGTCATACATGGCATTAAAATAGTGCAGATGGATACGTACTAACATTACACTATTTGGACTTCTATATGCTTTATGTATTTATAAACTATTTATTCTTCGTTTATGACATATACGTGCACTAATCTGAGACTACACAGGAATTTTACAAAGTCAATAAACTAGGCATAAATTAGGGAGTATTTTTTCAACAATGTTCATGTAATTTATTATACATAGGACGTACTAAACGCAGTTTGAAAGAACGCATGAAAGAGCATATTCATAATATTAATATAGGTTTTAAGTATCATCATCTATCCATGCCTTTTTCTGAAATATCACAATAGTAAAGCAGATAAGGTTGAATATTGGGGAATAGAAAAACATAATTCCCATTAAAGGGGAGACAATTTGGTTAGGGAAATTAGTAAGAAGGAATCTCTATGAATTTATGAGTTGGGAAGTTTGGCCCCAGGTGGTCTGAATAAAGAGTTCAATTTAGCATGTTTTATTAGTGATATTTAGTACTATTTAGTATATATGGGAATATTTTTAATATATTCCATATTCTTTCTGGATTTAATATGTTTTCTGGTATTATACATTTTATTTTTTATATATATATATATATATATATATATATATTTTTTTTTTTTTTTTTTTTTTTTCTCATTTTGTATATTATTTTATTTTTTATTTTATTTTTTATTATTCATTATTTTTTATTTTTATATATATATTTTCTATTTTACACTTTTTGGTAAAAAATGAGTTTAATGGATTATATATTGATATACTTGAGTATCCTAAAGGATTTAACATCTGTCATCCTTTTTGTTACATTGTAATATGTTCACCGTCTGTCCAAGAATGGGAGTGACATGTAGCATATAGTTGGAAAGCAACATTGTATTTCCTTAAGTAAACATCGGCAGAGAAGATTAGAACGTATTAGAAAAAAGATGGCCGCGCACATGTTAACTACAATAAAATGTAGGACAGCCAGTATATAAAGACTGAATGGAGAAGTGAACGTCCAATCACAACCCCCTGATGAAGCCACGTGACCAGCAGCGTAACGCGTAGGGGAGGGGCTACTACGTCATTGGCCATTCAAGGACGACAGGTCTACACAAAGCAGGCAGTGCCTGGCATACTGTTGATGTATTGTTGGTGATATAAGAGCGGTTTTTACACTATTTAAATGTGAGTGCAACTGGTACTTTAATAAAGCACTGTTTTTTAAACAAGATAAAGCATTATTTTTGGCAATTTTCTTTCCACTGAGGGCACTTGCCAAGGAAAGGAAAGCAGGAGATAAGCAGTATAAGAGGGAGATCCCAGCAGGAATAGGAGATAGGAATCAGCCTGAGAGGGACCCACCACTCTTTATATGGTGCAACAAACATCAGTCCCATTAAGTGGACAAAAACGTTATTAGTCTGTTACAGGCTAATCTGGAGGTGAGCGCACATCTTATTACTCACTAAGGAAGTCACCTGGAATTGCTGATTAGATTTGAATCACTGGGAAAAGTCACAAAATTGTTGGTGATATAAAAGTGGTTTTTACACTATTTAAATGTGAGTGCAACTGGTACTTAAATAAAGCACTGTTTTTAAGAAACAATAAAGCACTATTTTTGGTAATTTTCTTTCCACTGAGGGCACCTGCTAAGGAAAGGAAAGCAGGAGATAAGCAGTATAAGAGTAAGATCCCAGCAGGAGTAGGAGACGGGAAGCAGCCTAAGAGGGACCCAGTACTCTTCATATGGTGCAACAAACATCAGTCCCATTAAGTGGACAAAAAGCGTTATTAGCCTGTTACAGGCTAATCTGGAGGTGAGCGTACATATTATACTCACTAAGGAAGTCACCTGGAATTATTGATTTGATTTGAATCACTGGGAAAAGTCACATACAGTCAGGTCCATAAATATTGGGACATCGACACAATTCTAACATTTTTGGCTCTATACACCACCACAATGGATTTGAAATGAAACGAACAAGATGTGCTTTAACTGCAGACTGTCCGCTTTAATTTGAGAGTATTTACATCCAAATCAGGTGAACGGTGTAGGAATTACAACAGTTTGCATATGTGCCGCCCACTTGTTAAGGGACCAAAAGTAATGAGAAAGAATAATAATCATAAATCAAACTTTCACTTTTTAATACTTGGTTGCAAATCCTTTGCAGTCAATTACAGCCTGAAGTCTGGAATGCAAAGACATCACCAGATGCTGGGTTTCATCCCTGGTGATGCTCTGCCAGGCCTCTACTGCAACTGTCTTCAGTTCCTGCTTGTTCTTGGAGCATTTTCCCTTCAGTTTTGTCTTCAGCAAGTGAAAGGAATGCTCAATCGGATTCAGGTCAGGTGATTGACTTGGCCATTGCATAACATTCCACTTCTTTCCCTTAAAAAACTCTTTGGTTGCTTTTGCAGTATGCTTTGGGTCATTGTCCATCTGCACTGTGAAGCGGCGTCCAATGAGTTCTGAAGCATTTGGCTGAATATGAGCAGATAATATTGCCCGAAACACTTCAGAATTCATCCTGCTGCTTTTGTCAGCAGTCACATCATCAATAAATACAAGAGAACCAGTTCCATTGGCAGCCATACATGCCCACGCCATGACACTACCACCACCATGCTTCACTGATGAGGTGGTATGCTTAGGATCATGAGCAGTTCCTTTCCTTCTCCATACTCTTCTCTTCCCATCACTCTGGTACAAGTTGATCTTGGTCTCATCTGTCCATAGGATGTTGTTCCAGAACTGTGAAGGATTTTTTACATGTCGTTTGGCAAACTCTAATCTGGCCTTCGTGTTTTTGAGGCTCACCAATGGTTTACATCTTGTGGTGAACCCTCTGTATTCACTCTGGTGAAGTCTTCTCTTGATTGTTGACTTTGACACACATACACCTACCTCCTGGAGAGTGTTCTTGATCTGGCCAACTGTTGTGAAGGGTGTTTTCTTCACCAGGGAAAGAATTCTTCGGTCATCCACCACAGTTGTTTTCCGTGGTCTGCAGGGTCTTTTGGTGTTGCTGAGCTCACCGATACGTTCCTTCTTTTTAAGAATGTTCCAAACAGCTGTTTTAGCCACGCCTAATGTTTTTGCTATCTCTCTGATGGGTTTGTTTTGTTTTTTCAGCCTAATGATGGCTTGCTTCACTGATATTGACAGCTCTTTGGATCTCATCTTGAGAGTTGACAGCAACAGATTCAAAATGCAAATAGCACACTTGAAATGAACTCTGGACCTTTTATCTGCTCATTGTTATTGGGATAATGAGGGAATAACACACACCTGGCCATGGAACAGCTGAGAAGCCAATTGTCCCATTACTTTTGGTCCCTTAACAAGTGGGAGGCACATATGCAAACTGTTGTAATTCCTACACCGTTCACCTGATTTGGATGTAAATACCCTCAAATTAAAGCTGACAGTCTGCAGTCAAAGCACACTTTGTTCATTTCATTTCAAATCCATTGTGGTGGTGTATAGAGCCAAAAATGGTAGAATTGTGTTGATATCCCAATATTTATGGACCTGACTGTATATTTTTTTAATTGAAGACTGATTAATTTTTATATATTTTTTATATTATATAATTTTTTTTGTATAATGAGCACGGGATGACATTTTGATTTCACATGATTTTCTGTTTTTCACAAGTTTATTAATATTGATTTTTTTATATATTTATTGGAAATATGTATTGATTTAATATTCAAAGAAGGAGTGCAACATATTGTTTTTATATTTTTTCAACAATATTTGTAAACTCTAAAAGTATCTTTTTTCATTTTAGCCTTCTAACTGTACAATTTGTGAGCAGAGAAGCAAACTTTATTTATGACTAATATTGATATTAATATCTTCAGTGAGTAAATTATTATTATTATTACTATTATACAGGATTTATATAGCGCCAACAGTTTGCGTAGCGCTTTACAATATAGTGTATAGCATACTTCACTTACAGTATACGTCATGTGTGCTAAAAATCATAAGCATTTGGCTCCTATCCTTGATGCCACCATTGTCTAACTTGGTTGGAAGAACATACTGGATGCACAGGTCCCATGGAACCAGCTGAGAGGCTGAGAGAGATTTTGTCATCAAATGAATTACACACATTACATTATTCTAAACAAGTAGACCTGCAACACTGATGTCATGCGTGAAAAAAGCCTGAGAGCTCTGCAAACAGACAGCCAATCTACATTCGCCATGTAGAGAAATAAACTGCAATTATTATGAGCATGGTGGATTACATTTCCACCAACTATACAGTGAGTCTTAATCTCCTTCCTGACTTAATGTATTTTGGCATGCATCATTTGGGTTTCAAAGTTTAAATACTGAAATTCATGGGTACTGGTGACTTAATTGTTGTAAATCCCATAATAAACAAAAAAAAACAATGATAATATGAAATTATAGCTGGCAGGTTTATACAAATATACATATTTATGCAGACATGAATACATTTTATATTGTGTACGACATGTGTTATGTGTGTATGTATCTGCAGTAGAGTATTGTACTGTGTTAGCTACCAATTAATGCAGAACGTTTGGAGTTCAAGTGATACTTTTTACTAGCCAACTTTATCTAGCCAATACCCTAAGCTACTAAAGATGCAAGATTTTGGCATAATTTAGATCCTTTCTTCTTGCAGAAATGTACAAAGCCTGGAGAAGTGATCAATGAAAGTTTGCATCTCTAAATTGTAACTAAAGTTTTTTTTGTATAAATTAAAATAAAAAACATGTTATATTCACCTGCTCTGCGCAATGGTATTGCACAGAGCTGTCCCTATCCTCCTCTGCTCGGATCCCCTACCAGCGATCTTGGCTCCTCCTCTTCTTCGTGTGCCCCCAGAGCAAGCCATTTACTATGGGGGCACACAGTGTGCGCTTGCTCCCAAGCTGTGTGTCTATGAAGCTACTCTCCATAGACACAAACAGCGGGGCTTAGTCCTGCCCCTCCAATTCCCCCTCACTACATTTGAGTGACAGAAGCAGGAGCCAAAGGCTCCCTGTGTAAAGAGGAAGAGAGGAGAGAAGAGAGGCAGCTGTGCACAGTGCTGGATCTGTTCTTCCCTCTTTTCCCCTTCACACAAAGAAAGGGTAGGAGAGAAAGATGTAAAACTTTTTTTACCTTAAAGTGGAGGTCCAGTGGGAATTAAAAAAAATAAAAGTCAACAGCTACAAAAACTGTAGCTGCTGAATATAAAAAAAGGACACAACCTGTCCCTCAATCCCGCGGTGTCCTCACACCAGTTGGGTTGACCAACCGTCCTATCTCCTCGGTGCCGGCAATTTCAGTGTCAGCACCCAGCTGTAGCGCTGAGCTTTGTGAATGGTCCCCTAGTCTTCTAAGACCTGTTATGTGTCCCAGAAGACTACGGGGAGGGAGGGGAGAGGACAACTTCCACTTCTGATTGCCTAGGTGATTGCAGCGGAAGTGGGAGTGGGTACCTGTCACATTCAGGTACCCCTCCCCCGCCCGCTCCCCAATGGTGCCAATCCTTAATGGGGAGCAGGGGACAGATCCTTAAAGCGGAACTTCCCCTTTTGGGTGGAGCTCCGCTTTAATGCAAGGAATGCATTAAGATTAAAAAAAAACTTTTTAGCTTTAGAATCACATTAATGATGTAAGGAGGTAACCAATGTTTGTGGAAAAACAAGATATAGCAAATAAAAAAAATAATATAGCATATACAGCATGTTATTAAAAAATACTTCCCAATTTCAATCTGCGGCCCTGTTATTTTCTGTATAATTAATTGCTATATGGCAATTACCAACAGTGAACAGAATTTTTTTTTCCTCCTCATGTAACTACCTCACTGAATTTCCCAGAAGTCTGCACTAAGATACAAGTCAGATTATAGGCTCCCGCTACAATAGATAATTCATTTTTTAAGAGTTACTCGCCAGTGATTAATTATTTATAAAAGGATGTGAACACTGCAGTTTAGTACACTGACATTGCACCCCTAATGATGATGCATCAATCCATCCCTCTCAGAGCTCAAACAGCTATTTCTTCAGAGCAGAAACTGGTAGGAATCTGTAGCAAAATTTATTAAACTTCTAGCAGTGTTCCTCTTCCTTTCAGGACTTTCCTTGCATGAGGCCTAATCCGTTCAGGACCAGAAATCCTGCAGTCAGGGTTTTGAAGGTTCTTCCCATACAAAGCTCTTCAAACCTCTGAAATTCCAGGTCCTGAGAACCCCTCACCCCACATTGGTGAGAACCCCTGAGTACCCACTTAAAGATATCACAACCCAAATTGTGGGGAAATATATGTACCTGTTGTCCTGTGCTACAACATTATATATTTATATATATATATATATATGTATATATATATATATATTTATAGTATATACAGTGGCTATAGGAAAGAATCACCTCCATTTTGTGGATTTTCAGCCTGATATAAAGGCAGACACAGTTTTTGTTTTACCAAGCTGTATTTGCTCAGTGCAACTTATAACATCAAAGTGAAAGATGTAGCACCAACATGTCTGCCCTCTGCCAGAAAATTGTCAATGGGAAGAATGTTTACCTTCCAATATGACAATGACCCAAAGCACACAGCAAACATTGACCACACAGTGGTTGAAGGAGAAAAGGATGAATGTCCTTGCATGGCCTAGTCAGAGCCAAACTTAAACCCCATTGAAAATCTGTGGAATGACTTGAAGACTGCAGTCTGCAGTCATCAAATTTAACTGAACTTAAGCAGTTCTGCAAATAAGAGTAAGCCAATATTGCAAAGTCTAGATGTGCAGAATTAGTAGAGACATATAGAAGAGTAGCCCAAAAGAGAGGTGTAAGAAGCTCATTGATGGTTACAGGAAGCTATTGATTTCAGTTATTTTTTCCAAGGGGTGTGCTACCAAAATTAAATTGAGGGTGCCAATAATTTTTTCCAGTGCATCTTTGGGGTTTTGCAGGGGATGTGTCAGATTTGGATTTTTGTTTCTCCACTTTTTTGTGTCATACCAATACAAACAAAAGAAATAAACATAAGAACGTTTGTAATTGCAACAATTATCTGGGTGACATGGTGCATTAGCTGACAGAAATGCAGGGATACCAGTATTTTTGGCCATGACTATATATATATATATATACACAGTAGCTCACAGAAGTGAGTAAACCCCTTACATTTTTTAAAATATTTTATTATATCTGTTCATGTGACACCACTGAAGAAATGACACTTTGCTACAATGTAAAGCAGTGAGTGTACAGCTTGTATAACAGTGTAAATTTGCTGTCCCCTCAAAATAACTCAACACACAGACAACAATGTCTAAACCGCTGGCAACAAAAGTGATTACACCCCAAAGTGAAAATGTCCAAATTGGGCCCAATTAGCCATTTTCCTCTCCCTGATGTCATGTGATGCATTAGGGTTACAAGGTCTCAGGTGTGAATGGGAAGCAGGCGTGTTACATTTGGTGTTATCGCTCTCACTCTGTCATACTGGTTACTGGAAGTTCAACATGGCACCTCATGGCAAAGAACTCTCTGAGGATCTGAAAAAAAGAATTGTTGCTCTACATAAAGATGGCCTAGGCTATAAGAAGATTGCCAAGACCCTGAAACTGAGCTGCAGCATGGTGACCAAAACCATGCAGCGGTTCAACAGGACATGTTCCACTCGGAACAGGCCTCGCCATGGTCGACCAAAGAAGTTGAGTGCACATGCTCAGCGTCATATCCAGAGGTTGTCTTTGGGAAATAGACGTATGAGTGCTGTCAGCATTGCTTCAGAGGTTGAAGGGGTGGGGGGTCAGCCTCTCAGTGCTCAGACCATATGCCGCACACTGCATCAAATTGGTCTGCATGGCTGTCATCCCAGAAGGAAGCCTCTTCTAAAGATGATGCACAAGAAAACCCGCAAACAGTTTGCTGAAGACAAGCAGACTAAGGACATGGATTACTGGAACCATTTCCTGTGGTCTGATGAGACCAAGACAAACTTATTTGGTTCAGATGGTGTCAAGTTTGTGTGGTGCAACCAGGTGAGGAGTACAAAGACAAGTGTGTCTTGCCTACAGTCAAGCATGACGGTGGGAGTGTCATGGTCTGGGGCTGCATGAGTGCTTCCGGTACTGAGGAGCTACAGTTCATTGAGGGACCATGAATGCCAATAGGTACTGTGACATACTGAAGCAGAACAGGATACCCTCCCTTCGGAGACTGGGCCACAGAACAGTATTCCAAAATAATATTGACCCCAAACACACCTCCAAGACGACCACTGCCTTGCTAAAGAAGCTGAGGGTAAAGGTGGTGGACTGGCCAAGCATGTCTCCAGACCTAAACCCTATTGAGCATCTGTGGGGCATCCTCAAATGGAAGGTGGAGGAGCGCAGGGTCTCTAACATCCACCAGCTCCGTGATGTCGTCATGGAGGAGTGCAAGAGAACTCCAGTGGCAACCTGTGAGCTCCATATCCAAGAGAGTTAAAGCAGTGCTGGAAAATACTGGTGGCCACACAAAATATTGACACTTTGGGCCCAATTTGGACATTTTCACTTAGGGGTGTACTCACTTTTGTTGCCAGCGGTTCAGACATTAATGGCTGTGTGTTGAGTTATTATGAGGGACAGCAAATTTACACTGTTACACAAGCTGTACACTCACTACTTTACATTGTAGCAAAGTATAACTTCTTCAGTGTTGTCACATGATAAGGTATAATAAAATATTTACAAAAATGTGGGGGTGTACTCACTTTTGTGAGATACTGTATATATATATATATATATGTTTATTTTTATATTTATTTTGTTTTCTGCATGGGGGAACAGGATCTGGTCAGTGCAGATCAGGTCCAGACCCACTCACCCCCCCCCCCCCCCCACATGCAGCCCTGCAGCAGCAGGTCACTTATAATAGTGATCTATTGCTGAGTGACTCACCCAGCAATAGATCACCACAGTAGTAATCTACCGCTTCAGGGAGAGCATGGACTGTAACAGCTCTGCCTGAGCCTATGTACTGACACTTGTGATGCCACTAGACTCCCATTGTAAACACAATACATGAACACTGTGTTCACATTTGCTTGTGCAGTGTACTGCTATGGAGCAATTTGTAGGAGGATCAAAAGCCCAGGAGCTCCTGGACTTAGCACTTTCACTGAGCTGGTGGTTCCAGATTTAGAAGCTACCAGGACCCAAGAGAACTGCCATCCGGGTGCAATTTTAAAACCTGTCACTGTCCTTGTGCCATTTAAAAACTGTCAAAACAGCAATGGGACTCCAATTGTTCAATTCTAAACATTCTGCTTCATGACTTGCTAACAAGACACAAAACTCTGCTGCTTATTTATATGTATAAATACAGCTTTCTGTGTCAAGGGGGAAACGTGTCCTAAAATTTAATAACAAAAGTTTTTTTCTTTTCTTAAAAACATTTTATTTTTTTCATTTTTATATTTACTATTTGAGTGCAGCATTTGTGTGTTCTATATTAGATTAGTAGATAATGCTGTATATTTATCTTACATGCCATTGTCCTCATAAAAGTCAGTTTCACTGTCTTCTTGTAAGAACATATTCCTGTGCAATTTGTGATTTTTTTATTATTGCAAAAATGTAAGCATGGATTTATAATTAACATGACATGTTTAGTAGGGGCCCTAGGCCCCTTCTGTTTTGCAAGCATCATTAATAAATATAATTTCCTGTATTTGCAATATTCCCATAATAGGCAATATAGAAGTTGACTCTTAATGGCTTGTACATCAAGTTATTTATATTCTACCTTTTGTAATGACCTCATAAGTGTATCCAGAATTTCTAGCTTTTGATCCCTTTGAATCTGTGCCCTTACACTAACAGCCTGATGTTGAGCATGCACCATCGATAACAAACTGAAAACATCTTTGATAAGATCAGTAGCCTTCAGAACAATAGAAAATAGATGATATTATAGGACAAAAGATAGTAAGCCAAAAGTCATAATATAATGCAAATATACAGTAAATATAGAAATATTAATGGCTCAGCAAGCCTTTTGAGCCAATACCAGTAATAACTCTAGTTAACAGTAACAGTAAAATGCCTGTTAGTTAAATCTGATAAAGGTAGAAACATATGTGACCTTGTGTGTAAAAAAATAGACTTTTTTTTGCTTACCATTTCTCTTTTTTTCTCATTCAGTTCAGTACTAGGTTGCCCTTTGAAATGTCCCTCTGCCTCCATCCCTGGCTTAACAGCACCGTGAAACTACAAATATCATTCTTATTTTTATTCAAATCTCAAGGAATGTCACTCCAAACCATGCTTCAAATATGATGCCCCTGGCCCACCACCAGAGTGTCCTGGGAAGAGTTTATTAGTTAAGCAGTACATTGTGCTTGAAGATACCACCTTCCTTAATCCCAACTTAACTCACTCCACTAAACTCCACTCTAATGGTTGCTATAGGTTACCATCTTTCCACATACAGTATATATTACTTTTTCCATTGTTTATTGAATACATTTACATTTGACTTGCAGGAGACACTGTTACATTTGTGGACTGGTCATTTTGGTGACATGATGAGGTAACTGACATTTACTGAAGCAATTTACCAACTGCCTTAATTGCCCTTATTTGGACTACACAAAGTCCTTGTTTTGACTTGATAAGGTCAGGTATGTTACTATGATATGGTGTACCCACAAGGCCATTTGTAATGTCATCTATGATATTACCCATTTACTGTGTTAGAAGGGAACCTTGAACATGAGCATATCCAACACTGAAGTCAACTGACAAGAAATGTCCAAAGAGTCCCATCTTATGGATACTCTAACCTAGCTCCTGAATATTCCCCCAGCATTGTCACAAGCATCAGAAGCCTCTATGGACTAGATTGTGTTGTGTGAGAACTTCCCACCATTGTCACCACATTAGTGCCACCTTTGGCAAGTACCACCCATCTTCAAAAGACTGACCCATTACATACAGCTACCATGGCCACAAATATTATGTATACAAAAATATATAAAATGTATGTACTGCTAGACAGCAGCATGTCAGCTGCAAGCAAATATTAATACAGTACTTTTAATTTAAAATGAAGGTACTGGATGAGTGTACCCATATTATATATCTGTAGCAAGACAGATTATACTATCCAATTAGTTCTGTCCATGGGGTAACTTTATCTCCTTAATAGAGATTATATATTCCATCTGATAGGCTTCTGATCAAACTACAGTGTCTTCTTTATGCTGTAACGTCATCTAAAACGGTATGGTATTTGATTTGGTCTGGTGTTATTAACCATTTGGATGTAAGGTAAATAATTGTAATGATATCCAGTCATACTGTTGTGTGCAGTACATTCCACTCCAACAGGCATTAATTACAGCTGAGCATACATTTTATATATATCTGAATAAAGGTTATATTTTAGATTCATCAACTGGCCAGATGGTGCGTAGAGACACGCACCCTCATCCGGCATGGATTTATTATTTGCTAAAGATGATGATTTACAGTTAGGGCTTAGTTCAAAAGCAAATATTAATACAGTACTTTTAATTTAAAATGAAGGTACTTCCACTTAAAGCAGAACTCTGGGCAAAAACCTCACATGTTCTTGTTGATGATTTCCTACCTTAACTAAATATGTCATCTGTCTTCTGGTTCACTCAGTAGTTCTGAAATAGCCTATTCATTTTCAAAGCAAAATGTTAATTCTGTTTGGCTTCCTGTTTGTAAGACCAGTGGCTGAAATACCGCTTATTCTCCCAGCCACTGGTCTTGACACATCCCTTCTGTAGTTCTTTCTCCAGGAAGCAGTGATGTAATGCAGCCCACTTGCAGTGGTGGGCGGACTGGGACTCTCAGATACATTCAACATGTACCCGCCTACTAGTGTACCCGCCCACATTAACTAGAATTCCCTGTGGTTGATGAGAACTGTAGTTTCTTTTTACTGCAGAGAGAGGAGAGGTTGTACATGTTGTAATCCTTGCTGTTACACTTCCTCCTTGACGGAGCATATGCTGTTATTTTTTGAAATTACAGAGATGAGATCATGAAAATTCAATTAGGCTTTTCTCCTAAATGGTGAGGATTTTCAAAATTTTACTAAAGTGTTACTAAACCCAGGACTCTACATTCACAATGCCTGGTCTCCAACAGCACACAATACATGGATATGCAATTATTTTAGTAAATATAAACTGCTAAATACCTCTTCTCATCAGCAGTATATAGCAGTCTTGTGACTTCTATCAGTGTCCGGGCAAGCACTGGTTAACCTTGTAGGAAGAGTTTTCATTCTCCTCTGACTATCCTATGAGGCTGCATGACCGCTGACCCTCTGTCTGGACAGTGCTGATTGGCTCTGTATGTATCACATGCACCCTCCCCCCAAAAAAAAAAAAACTCTCTAGTAATGCACACCAAACTGAGCATGTGCAGAGTGACTCCTAGAGCTCTGTACTATCAGCAGGTGAATTGGGAACAATAAAAGAAGGGGAGGATCGGAGAAGACAGGATCAAACAGCCTTTTTACACAATGCGGAGGATTAAATCCTTAGGTTCCACAGTGAGTATAACAAGCATGCATTACTGCATATATAGACTGATTTGACTGTTGTGGGTTTAGTAACACTTTGGGGTTGATTTACTAAAGGCAAATAGGCTGTGCACTGCAAGTGCACTAAAAGTGCAGTTGCTCTAGATCTGAGGGGAACATGTAAGGAAAATAAAAAAAACAGCATTTTTGCTTTCACATGACTGGATGAAAGAAATCAGCAGAACTTCGCCTCATTTCAGAACTTCCTCTTGGATCTAAAGCAACTGCACTTGAGGTGCACAGTATATTTACTTTTAGTAAATCAACCCCTTTAACTGTTAAGTGTTTTGTGTAGAGGGGTGTACTATTGAGTGATTTTTTTTGCCTATCCTGGAGTCCTTTCATTTTTTACCAAAATAACGTATTTTAGTGCACAGACTTGAAACTCAAGCAAGAAGATCCAACCAAGAACTAAAAAGCTGTCACGTGGTTTTATATCTTTTGAATCTTCCAGAAACTGAAATATCAGTTTTAGATGGACTGAACCATGAATCTATATTTGCTTATTATTATAATTAGATATTTAATTTAAAATATATGTTTTACCTTCACTCATTCCAATTAAAATGCATATCAATACTTTTAATCCTAATGTGCATAAACATTGATTTTCAGCTGTGATTGCAAAGGATAAAAGCTCTTGTGAGTATAAAAGTGTAGTTGATTTATAGCTAGGCAGTGCAGTTATTAAAATAAATAAATGGAATACATTGAAGCCATTAACATTTTGTTATTGTTCTCTTTGGCTGCATCCCTAACTTTAGACAGTTTTCAAAATGTTTGGCAGTATTCCAGAATAACATCTGCCAGATCTTTTGATGCCCAGAATGCTGTGTATTTCCCACAAATTATTAGGTAATACAATGTTGATGCATTTCAAATAGCAACATGACATTTGTGCACTTAAACTAAACTTTAGGCAAACAGCTAAATACACAAATGTAATTGATACAGGGGAGCTCTTTAACTGTTAAAGTATTTGTATTTCTGTCCATCCGGTCCTAAGATTTACACATCTCTAACACACAGCACAACCAGGTGGATGACCACTTAAGGCTCTTTCATACCTTACTGATGGAAACTGATGTGCAGATTTCACTTGTAGAGACGTTAGTTTACATCAGTTTTAATGTGTTCTTCAATGCGTATTATACATGTTGCAGATTCATGCACAGAAAAAATCTGCATGTAATAATACTGTTGTAATAATGTTGTAGTGTGAACAGGGCACATAGAGAACAATTCATTTATTTATGTCCTTGTGAAATGCGTGCAGGAAAACTGACGGCTATGCACCTCGGTGTGAAAGAACCCTTACAGTTGGATGCAGTGGTATCAGCACTCTGCCCCCAGTCTGCTGACAAGGCAATGAATAAACAGCAGCAGAATGATGAGGTCAGGTTCCTGCACTCTCCTACTATGAGTATGTTTGTTGTCAATGCATATATATGCAGCACACCTGATTGGCTCTGGCCCTGCACCTTCCTCCCCCAGTTTTCTGTATTTCAGTATAAGGGACTGAAAGAGGTTGACAGCAGGTCAAATTCAGATACATACACTCATTGCATTTTAAAAAATAAAAATTTTAATTAAATTACAATTTTTTTTTAAAGAATACAGAGTTGAATTAATTTGTTCATTTGTTCGTATGTATTGTATATGTGCCTGGAGTTCAGCTTTAAAGAGACTCTATCATCATCATCATAAAAAAAAGTAGAGGCATGTGCATCCTGCTTTTACAGCTAAAACCTAGGCTGTTCTGACAGGTAAACTTAAACATCTCCAAGTGTAAAGTATAGTGTAAAGCTAGGCATACATAGGAAATATTTTTTTTTCAATCAATTAGCGGGCTGATCGAAAACAACTGAACAAAATCCCTCCCCATTGTGTTATTGTATTCTGGCAGCGTGAACTCCTGTCAAAACACACTGATCAGCACTGCAGCCAATTGGCTGCAGCGCTGATTGAACAAAAAATTTCCAACCAGTCAATTTTTGACAAGTCAATCATTAGACTGACTTCTCATAAACAGGAATAGGTAGATGGATTGATTTTTGTCTGGTCCCTTCAAAGCCGGGTGGATTTCAATCCAAATAAGGCCAACTTAAGAGCTTTCAGTTACCTCCTGCATCCCCCTTCCCTTCCTAAGTACTGCTATTGGTCCAAAGCTATAATGGGAAGCCTCACTGACCAGTAGTGAATTGGGAATTTGGGGTTTTGAAATCAGGAACATTTTGGCAAAATGCAGCCATTCTGTGGAATACATTGTGGTCAATGAGAAAGGGTAAAGAAATGTGTTTTTGGTAGTTTTTAAATATTCAATAGAGTTTAACCACTTGCCAGCTGCCCGCCTGCATTTTACTGCAAACGGGCAGCTTGTACAGGCACGATCATATACCTGTACATTGCAGTGTCTTCAGAGTTCAGGGCAACTCCCACTGTGATTGGACACAGCAGGATTTTGCCAACAGGTTTTAGCCAATGATTCATGGCTGAGACCTGTTGATTGGCTGTGTCCAATCACAGCCCAGAGCCCTGTGCTGACAAACAACACAGGGCACTGTACAGAGGAAGGAGAAGGAACAGGGAGAAGGAGAAGAAACAAACAAACAGATATTTAGTTAAAAAACAGCTCACCTTCTAAAGCTCAAGTGGTTAAATGGCTCCTTTAATTTATTTTTTTATACAATTTAATGATAATTTATCTTTCTGGATGAAGATCAAGTACACATAATCATAATGTCAGCAGAGTGTCAACATTTAAACTAATTTCACCTAGCAGTGCATTATGGCAAAATGAAAGATTAATTTCAATGAAACTTTGGTGAAAACAAGTTCAGTAAAATCGTTGCTCATCATTAGAGATGAGCGAAGTATTCAAAAATTCGATTCGACTGATTCGGCGAATTCGTGGAAAAATTTTGATTCGAGTCGAATATATTCGCTACGAATTTAACTTATAAAAGGGTGTTTCTAGGCTTCAGAGAGCCTTTATATTAGTGCAGAACACTGTACCTTTAATTTAAATGCCCTTGGAGTCTGCTGGGGAAGAGAAATAATACTGACAGTCAGTATGACATGCAGATGAGTGCCGTCGATCTTAGAATCACCGCACACTTCACTCATTTGGGCAGTCACGGGGCCAAAACCAGAGTGTGGAGCCACAGTGTGGCGGTGGAGGCAGCAGCAATGGGAGGCCATACAGCACCCTATGACAAAAATGGAACCCACCAGCAGTGTGAGGAGACCTGAAAGTGGCACATGGCAGAGTGTGGCGATGGAGACAGCAGCAATGGGAGGCCGTACAGGGACCCATGACACACTCTGGACCTGGCAGCAGCATGAGGAGGAGGTACAGGGGCCCATGACAGATTACGGGCCTGGCAGCAGCATGAGGAGTCGGTACGGGGGCCCATGGCAGATTAGGGGCCTGGCAGCAGCTATGGGAGGCCCGTAATCTGCCAGCACCCTATGACAAAAAATGGAACACACCAGCAGTGTGAGGAGACCTGAAAGTGGCACATGGCAGAGTGTGGCGATGGAGACAGCAGCAATGGGAGGCCGTATAGGGACCCATGAGAGACTCTGGACCTGGCAGCAGCATGAGGAGGCGGTATAGGGGCCCATGGCAGATTAGGGGCCTGGCAGCAGCTATGGGAGGCCCGTAATCTGCCAGCACCCTATGACAAAAAATGGAACACACCAGCAGTGTGAGGAGACCAGAAAGTGGCACATGGCAGAGTGTGGCGATGGAGACAGCAGCAATGGGAGGCCGTACAGGGACCCATGAGAGACTCTGGACTTGGCAGCAGCATGAGGAGGCGGTATAGGGGCCCATGGCAGATTAGGGGCCTGGCAGCAGCTATGGGAGGCCCGTAATCTGCCAGCACCCTATGACAAAAAATGGAACACACCAGCAGTGTGAGGAGACCTGAAAGTGGCACATGTTTGGGGCATGATTCATGGCGGATTTAGTCAGTTGTGTCAGGAACTGGTGGTTTGAAATCCAGACTAATCCACGTCTGATTCATTTTCACAAACGTGAGTCTCTCCACACTTTGGGTGGACAGTCGTGTCCTCCGTGGAGTTACAATACCTCCTGCCGCACTAAACACGCGCTCCGATGCCACGCTACTGGCCGGGCATGACAGCCTTTCAAGGGCAAATTCAGCTAGTTGGGACCAAAGGTCAAGTTTCGTTGCCCAGTAGTCAAGGGGATTGTCTACCTCGGTTGGCAGGGTGCTGTCCAAGTAGGCCTAAGCCTGTTGTTTGAGGTCCTGCTCCAGGTCCACCTGATGCTGCTGCTGCTGTGGCTGGTTAGTAGTTTCCTCACTGCGCTGGTGAAAAAAGCTACTCATCATCGACTGCAGACTGAGGCAGCCGCTGCTGGTGGAGCTGCCACTGCTCCTACCACCCCACCCCTCCCCTGCTGCCATGGCAGCGGAACGCGAGCGCACAGGGCCCACAGTGTCTGAGGATGGACGTTGGCGCAGAAAGGCAGAGACCAGCTGACTACATAGGTGGTTTTTATAGTACGTTATTTTGGCCTCCCTCTCAGCAGGTGTGAAAAAGGCCACCATTTTTGAACGGTAGCGAGGGTCCAACAAGGTGGACAGCCAAAAGTCATCCCTCTGTCTGATGGTTATTATTCGGCTGTCGTTACGCAAGCAAGCGAGCATGCTATGGGCCATTTGTGCCAAGGAATGCGAGGGACTCCCTGCCTCCATCTCCACAGCATACTGCCACGGTGCGTCTGGGTCCTCTGTCTCCTCTTCCTCCTCCTCTACCAGATGCTCCTGCTCCTCCACTCCTGTCCGCTGAGTGGAAAAACCACCCATTTCACTCAATAATTCCTGAGCACCAATGTCCTCCTCTACCTCCTCCTCTTCTTCCTGTCCTGCCCCCACAGGGGTCATGTGGCGTTGAGATCAGTGCGCCACGTCTACCGCACCCTGACCAGCCATTGTTAACAGCATTTGTTCCAGGACGTGCAACAGAGGAATGACGTCGTTCATCCCATAGTCCTGCCGACTCACGAATAGCGTGGCCTCCTCAAAGGGCCTGAGCAAGCGCAGGTGTCACGCATGAGCTGCCAATGGCTGACATCTAAGTTACACAGGGAGTACCTTTATCCGCTTTTAACATCAGGAAATCTGTGATGGCCTTTCGCTGTTCGTAAAGGCGGTCTAACATATGTAGGGTTGAATTCCACCTTGTTGCAACGTCACAGCATGAGGAGTCGGTACGGGGGCCCATGGCAGAATACGGGCCTGGCAGCAGCAATGGGAGGCCCGTAATCTACCAGCACCCTATGACAAAAAATGTAACACACCAGCAGTGTGAGGAGATCTGAAAGTGGCACATGGCAGAGTGTGGCGATGGAGACAGCAGCAATGGGAGGCCGTACAGGGACCCATGAGAGACTCTGGACCTGGCAGCAGCATGAGGAGGCGGTATAGGGGCCCATGGCAGATTAGGGGCCTGGCAGCAGCTATGGGAGGCCCGTAATCTGCCAGCACCCTATGTCAAAAAATTGAACACACCAGCAGTGTGAGGAGACCTGAAAGTGGCACATGGCATGAGACACTGTGGACCTGGCAGCAGCATGAGGAGGCGGTACAGGGGCCCATGGCAGATTAGGGGCCTGGCAGCAGCTATGGGAGGCCCGTAATCTGCCAGCACCCTATGTCAAAAAATTGAACACACCAGCAGTGTGTGAGGAGACCTGAAAGTGGCACATGGCAGAGTGTGGCGATGGAGACAGCAGCAATGGGAGGCCGTACAGGGACCCATGACAGACTCTGGACTTGGCAGCAGCATGAGGAGGCAGTATAGGGGCCCATGGCAGATTAGGGGCCTGGCAGCAGCTATGGGAGGCCCGTAATCTGCCAGCACCCTATGTCAAAAAATTGAACACACCAGCAGTGTGAGGAGACCTGAAAGTGGCACATGGCATGAGACACTGTGGACCTGGCAGCAGCATGAGGAGGTGGTACAGGGGCCCATGGCAGATTAGGGGCCTGGCAGCAGCTATGGGAGGCCCGTAATCTGCCAGCACCCTATGTCAAAAAATTGAACACACCAGCAGTGTGTGAGGAGACCTGAAAGTGGCACATGGCAGAGTGTGGCGATGGAGACAGCAGCAATGGGACGCCGTACAGGGACCCATAAGAGACTCTGGACTTGGCAGCAGCATGAGGAGGCGGTATAGGGGCCCATGGCAGATTAGGGGCCTGGCAGCAGCTATGGGAGGCCCGTAATCTGCCAGCACCCTATGTCAAAAAATTGAACACACCAGCAGTGTGAGGAGACCTGAAAGTGGCACATGGCATGAGACACTGTGGACCTGGCAGCAGCATGAGGAGGCGGTACAGGGGCCCATGGCAGATTAGGGGCCTGGCAGCAGCTATGGGAGGCCCTTAATCTGCCGGCACCCTATGACAAAAAATGGAACACACCAGCAGTGTGAGGAGACCTGAAAGTGGCACATGGAAGAGTGTGGCGATGGAGACAGCAGCAATGGGAGGCCGTACAGGGACCCATGACAGACTCTGGACTTGGCAGAAGCATGAGGAGGTGGTATAGGGGCCCATGGCAGATTAGGGGCCTGGCAGCAGCTATAGGAGGCCCGTAATCTGCCAGCACCCTATGTCAAAAAATTGAACACACCAGCAGTGTGAGGAGACCTGAAAGTGGCACATGGCATGAGACACTGTGGACCTGGCAGCAGCATGAGGAGGCGGTACAGGGGCCCATGGCAGATTAGGGGCTTAGCAGCAGCTATGGGAGGCCCGTAATCTGCCAGCACCCTATGTCAAAAAATTGAACACACCAGCAGTGTGTGAGGAGACCTGAAAGTGGCACATGGCAGAGTGTGGCGATGGAGACAGCAGCAATGGGAGGCCGTACAGGGACCCATGAGAGACTCTGGACCTGGCAGCAGCATGAGGAGGCGGTATAGGGCCCCATGGCAGATTAGGGGCCTGGCAGCAGTTATGGGAGGCCCGTAATCTGCCAGCACCCTATGTCAAAAAATTGAACACACCAGCAGTGTGTGAGGAGACCTGAAAGTGGCACATGGCAGAGTGTGGCAATGGAGACAGCAGCAATGGGACGCCGTCCAGGGACCCATGAGAGACTCTGGACTTGGCAGCAGCATGAGGAGGCGGTATAGGGGCCCATGGCAGATTAGGGGCCTGGCAGCAGCTATGGGAGGCCCGTAATCTGCCAGCACCCTATGTCAAAAAATTGAACACACCAGCAGTGTGAGGAGACCTGAAAGTGGCACATGGCATGAGACACTGTGGACCTGGCAGCAGCATGAGGAGGCAGTACAGGGGCCCATGGCAGATTAGGGGCCTGGCAGCAGCTATGGGAGGCCCGTAATCTGCCAGCACCCTATGTCAAAAAATTGAACACACCAGCAGTGTGTGAGGAGACCTGAAAGTGGCACATGGCAGAGTGTGGCGATGGAGACAGCAGCAATGGGACGCCGTACAGGGACCCATGAGAGACTCTGGACTTGGCAGCAGCATGAGGAGGCGGTATAGGGGCCCATGGCAGATTAGGGGCCTGGCAGCAGCTATGGGAGGCCCGTAATCTGCCAGCACCCTATGTCAAAAAATTGAACATACCAGCAGTGTGAGGAGACCTGAAAGTGGCACATGGCATGAGACACTGTGGACCTGGCAGCAGCATGAGGAGGCGGTACAGGGGCCCATGGCAAATTAGGGGCCTGGCAGCAGCTATGGGAGGCCCGTAATCTGCCAGCACCCTATGTCAAAAAATTGAACACACCAGCAGTGTGTGAGGAGACCTGAAAGTGGCACATGGCAGAGTGTGGCGATGGAGACAGCAGCAATGGGACGCCGTACAGGGACCCATGAGAGACTCTGGACTTGGCAGCAGCATGAGGAGGCGGTATAGGGGCCCATGGCAGATTAGGGGCCTGGCAGCAGCTATGGGAGGCCCGTAATCTGCCAGCACCCTATGTCAAAAAATTGAACACACCAGCAGTGTGAGGAGACCTGAAAGTGGCACATGGCAGCGTGTGGCGATGGAGACAGCAGCAATGGGACGCCGTACAGGGACCCATGAGAGACTCTGGACTTGGCAGCAGCATGAGGAGGTGGTATAGGGGCCCATGGCAGATTAGGGGCCTGGCAGCAGCTATGGGAGGCCCGTAATCTGCCAGCACCCTATGTCAAAAAATTGAACACACCAGCAGTGTGAGGAGACCTGAAAGTGGCACATGGCATGAGACACTGTGGACCTGGCAGCAGCATGAGGAGGAGGTACAGGGGCCCATGGCAGATTAGGGGCCTGGCAGCAGCTATGGGAGGCCCGTAATCTGCCAGCACCCTATGACAAAAAATGGAACACACCAGCAGTGTGAGGAGACCTGAAAGTGGCACATGGAAGAGTGTGGCGGTGGAGACAGCAGCAATGGGAGGCCGTACAGGGACCCATGAGAGACTCTGGACCTGGCAGCAGCATGAGGAGGCGGTATAGGGCCCCATGGCAGATTAGGGGCCTGGCAGCAGCTATGGGAGGCCCGTAATCTGCCAGCACCCTATGTCAAAAAATTGAACACACCAGCAGTGTGTGAGGAGACCTGAAAGTGGCACATGGCAGAGTGTGGCGATGGAGACAGCAGCAATGGGACGCCGTACAGGGACCCATGAGAGACTCTGGACTTGGTAGCAGCATGAGGAGGCCGTATAGGCGCCCATGGCAGATTAGGGGCCTGGCAGCAGCTATGGGAGGCCCGTAATCTGCCAGCACCTTATGTCAAAAAATTGAACACACCAGCAGTGTGAGGAGACCTGAAAGTGGCACATGGCATGAGACACTGTGGACCTGGCAGCAGCATGAGGAGGCGGTACAGGGGCCCATGGCAGATTAGGGGCCTGGCAGCAGCTATGGGAGGCCCGTAATCTGCCAGCACCCTATGTCAAAAAATTGAACACACCAGTAGTGTGTGAGGAGACCTGAAAGTGGCACATGGCAGAGTGTGGCGATGGAGACAGCAGCAATGGGACGCCGTACAGGTACCCATGAGAGACTCTGGACTTGGCAGCAGCATGAGGAGGCGGTATAGGGGCCAATGGCAGATTAGGGGCCTGGCAGCAGCTATGGGAGGCCCGTAATCTGCCAGCACCCTATGTCAAAAAATTGAACACACCAGCAGTGTGTGAGGAAACCTGAAAGTGGCACATGGCAGAGTGTGGCGATGGAGACAGCAGCAATGGGACGCCGTACAGGGACCCATGAGAGACTCTGGACTTGGCAGCAGCATGAGGAGGCGGTATAGGGGCCCATGGCAGATTAGGGGCCTGGCAGCAGCTATGGGAGGCCCGTAATCTGCCAGCACCCTATGTCAAAAAATTTAACACACCAGCAGTGTGTGAGGAGACCTGAAAGTGGCACATGGCAGAGTGTGGCGATGGAGACAGCAGCAATGGGACGCCGTACAGGGACCCATGAGAGACTCTGGACTTGGCAGCAGCATGAGGAGGCGGTATAGGGGCCCATGGCAGATTAGGGGCCTGGAAGCAGCTATGGGAGGCCCGTAATCTGCCAGCACCCTATGTCAAAAAATTGAACACACCAGCAGTGTGAGGAGACCTGAAAGTGGCACATGGCATGAGACACTGTGGACCTGGCAGCAGCATGAGGAGGCGGTACAGGGGCCCATGGCAGATTAGGGGCCTGGCAGCAGCTATGGGAGGCCCGTAATCTGCCAGCACCCTATGTCAAAAAATTAAACACACCAGCAGTGTGTGATGAGACCTGAAAGTGGCACATGGCAGAGTGTGGCGATGGAGACAGCAGCAATGGGACGCCGTACAGGGACCCATGAGAGACTCTGGACTTGGCAGCAGTATGAGGAGGCGGTATAGGGGCCCATGGCAGATTAGGGGCGTGGCAGCAGCTATGGGAGGCCCGTAATCTGCCAGCACCCTATGTCAAAAAATTGAACACACAAGCAGTGTGAGGAGACCTGAAAGTGGCACATGGCATGAGACACTGTGGACCTGGCAGCAGCATGAGGAGGTGGTACAGGGGCCCATGGCAGATTAGGGGCCTGGCAGCAGCTATGGGAGGCCCGTAATCTGCCAGCACCCTATGTCAAAAAATTGAACACACCAGCAGTGTGTGAGGAGACCTGAAAGTGGCACATGGCAGAGTGTGGCGATGGAGACAGCAGCAATGGGACGCCGTACAGGGACCCATGAGAGACTCTGGACTTGGCAGCAGCATGAGGAGGCGGTATAGGGGCCCATGGCAGATTAGGGGCCTGGCAGCAGCTATGGGAGGCCCGTAATCTGCCAGCACCCTATGTCAAAAAATTGAACACACCAGCAGTGTGTGAGGAGACCTGAAAGTGGCACATGGCAGAGTGTGGCGATGGAGACAGCAGCAATGGGACGCCGTACAGGGACCCATGAGAGACTCTGGACTTGGCAGCAGCATGAGGAGGCGGTATAGGGGCCCATGGCAGATTAGGGGCCTGGCAGCAGCTATGGGAGGCCCGTAATCTGCCAGCACCCTATGTCAAAAAATTGAACACACCAGCAGTGTGAGGAGACCTGAAAGTGGCACATGGCATGAGACACTGTGGACCTGGCAGCAGCATGAGGAGGCGGTACAGGGGCCCATGGCAGATTAGGGGCCTGGCAGCAGCTATGGGAGGCCCGTAATCTGCCAGCACCCTATGACAAAAAATGGAACACACCAGCAGTGTGAGGAGACCTGAAAGTGGCACATGGAAGAGTGTGGCGATGGAGACAGCAGCAATGGGAGGCCGTACAGGGACCCATGAGAGACTCTGGACCTGGCAGCAGCATGAGGAGGCGGTATAGGGCCCCATGGCAGATTAGGGGCCTGGCAGCAGCTATGGGAGGCCCGTAATCTGCCAGCACCCTATGTCAAAAAATTGAACACACCAGCAGTGTGTGAGGAGACCTGAAAGTGGCACATGGCAGAGTGTGGCGATGGAGACAGCAGCAATGGGACGCCGTACAGGGACCCATGAGAGACTCTGGACTTGGCAGCAGCATGAGGAGGCGGTATAGGGGCCCATGGCAGATTAGGGGCCTGGCAGCAGCTATGGGAGGCCCGTAATCTGCCAGCACCCTATGTCAAAAAATTGAACACACCAGCAGTGTGAGGAGACCTGAAAGTGGCACATGGCATGAGACACTGTGGACCTGGCAGCAGCATGAGGAGGCGGTACAGGGGCCCATGGCAGATTAGGGGCCTGGCAGCAGCTATGGGAGGCCCGTAATCTGCCAGCACCCTATGTCAAAAAATTGAACACACCAGCAGTGTGTGAGGAGACCTGAAAGTGGCACATGGCAGAGTGTGGCGATGGAGACAGCAGCAATGGGACGCCGTACAGGGACCCATGAGAGACTCTGGAGTTGGCAGCAGCATGAGGAGGCGGTATAGGGGCCCATGGCAGATTAGGGGCCTGGCAGCAGCTATAGGAGGCCCGTAATCTGCCAGCACCCTATGACAAAAAATGGAACACACCAGCAGTGTGAGGAGACCTGAAAGTGGCACATGGCATGAGACACTGTGGACCTGGCAGCAGCATGAGGAGGCGGTACAGGGGCCCATGGCAGATTATGGTCCTGGCAGCAGCTATGGGAGGCCCGTAATCTGCCAGCACCCTATGACAAAAAATGGAACACACCAGCAGTGTGAGGAGACGTGAAAGTGGCACATGGCAGGGGCATGATTCATGGCGGATTTAGTCAGTTGTGTCAGGAACTGGTGGTTTTAAATCCAGACTAATCCACGCCTGATTCATTTTCACAAACGTGAGTCTCTCCACACTTTGGGTGGACAGTTGTGTCCTCCGCGGAGTTACAATACCTCCTGCCGCACTAAACACGCGCTCCGATGCCACGCTACTGGCCGGGCATGACAGCCTTTCAAGGGCAAATTCAGCTAATTGGGGCCAAAGGTCAAGTTTCGTTGCCCAGTAGTCAAGGGGATTGTCTACCTCGGTTGGCAGGGTGCTGTCCAAGTAGGCCCAAGCCTGTTGTTTGAGGTCCTGCTCCAGGTCCACCTGATGCTGCTGCTGCTGCTGCGGCTGGTTAGTAGTTTCCTCACTGCGCTGGTGAAGAAAGCTACTCATCATCGACTGCAGACTGAGGCAGCCGCTGCTGGTGGGGCTACCACTGCTCCTACCACCCCACCCCTCCCCTGCTGCCATGGCAGCGGAACGCGAGCGCACAGGGCCCACAGTGTCTGAGGATGGACGTTGGCGCACAAAGGCAGAGACCAACTGACTACATAGGTGGTTTTTATAGTACGTTATTTTGGCCTCCCTCTCAGCAGGTGTGAAAAAGGCCACCATTTTTGAACGGTAGCGAGGGTCCAACAAGGTGGACAGCCAAAAGTCATCCCTCTGTCTGATGGTTATTATTCGGCTGTCGCTACGCAAGCAACCGAGCATGCTATGGGCCATTTGTGCCAAGGAATGCGAGGGACTCCCTGCCTCCATCTCCACAGCATACTGCCACGGTGCGTCTGGGTCCTCTGTCTCCTCCTCCTCCTCCTCTACCAGATGCTCCTGCTCCTCCACTCCTGTCCGCTGAGTGGAAAAACCACCCATTTCACTCAATAATTCCTGAGCACAAATGTCCTCCTCTACCTCCTCCTCTTCTTCCTGTCCTGCCCCCACAGGGGTCATGTGGCGTTGAGATCTGTGCACCACGTCTACCGCACCCTGACCAGCCATTGTTAACAGCATTTGTTCCAGGACGTGCAACAGAGGAATGACGTCGTTCATCCCATAGTCCTGCCGACTCACGAATAGCGTGGCCTCCTCAAAGGGCCTGAGCAAGCGGCAGGTGTCACGCATGAGCTGCCAATGGCTGACATCGAAGTTACACAGGGGAGTACCTTTATCCGCTTGTAACATCAGGAAATCGGTGATGGCCTTTCGCTGTTCGTAAAGGTATAACATGTGTAGGGTTGAATTCCACCTTGTTGCAACGTCGCAGATCAGGCGATGCTGTGGAATTCCGTTCTGCCGCTGCAGCTCAAGGAGGGTGTGCTTTGCGGTGTAGGAATGGCTGAAATGCATGCAAAGTTTATGTGACATTTTAAGGATGTCTTGCAGTGGGATGGTGGATTTTAGGAACCGCTTGACAACCAGATTGAACACGTGAGCCATGCATGGCGCATGGCACAACCTTCCTTGACGCAGAGCAGACACCATGTTCTTTCCGTTGTCGGTCAACATGGTTCCGATTTTCAGTTTGCGCGGAGACAGCCATCTGTCGATTTCTCTGTTCATTACACTCAGAAGTTCCTCCCCTGTGTGACTACGTTCGCCAAGGCATACCAGGTGCAGCACAGCGTGACACCGTTGCGCCCTGCACATGTGATATGCCGGTCGGGTAATGGGACTTGGCACGGGGGTGGCGGCTGAGGACACGAAGGAAGAAGAGGTGGTAGAGGCGGACATCTTTTGTGGACCAAGGATGTGCAAACGTGGATGCAAAAGCGGCGTGACCTGTCCAAGTTGCTGGTGCGGCTGTGACGGCACCACGTTCACCCAGTGGGCCGTAAATGACATGTACTGTCCCTGACCGTAGTTACAGCTCCACACGTCGGCGCTGCCGTGCACTTTGGCAGAGACCGACATGCTCAAAGACTGGCCCACCATCTCTTCTACATGTGAATGCAGGGCTGGCACTGCCTTTTTGGCGAAGAAATGACGGCTTGGCACTCTCCACCGCGGCGCGGCACAAGCCATCATTTCTCGGAAAGGTGCACCACTTGGAAAGGGAGGGACTGCAGCACCAGCAACTTGGACAGGAGGACGTTCAGCTTTTGCACCGTCGGGTGCGTGCTCGCAAACTGTTGTCTCTTGGAAACGGATTCCAAGAAAGACTGCTGACGGAATCCGTGAAGAGGAGTAGCAGGAGAAGGAGCATCTGAACGAGCGGAAGATGGCAACGAGCGACAACTCCCCTCAGCAGAGGTGTTGGAGCCTTGACTGGCTGATAGAGGGCGATTGACGTCGGGTGACGGAGCAAGTAACGGAGCGGGTGATGGAGCGGGGGCTGGGGCGGGCAGAACCGCCGTATCTTTATCACGGTTTTCCCAGGCCACCAAATGGCGACGCTGCATATGCTGCCGCAACGCTGTAGTCCCAACATGGGCCCCCTGGCCACGCTTGACTTTCTGGTCACATAGTCGACATACGGCTACGTTTACTTCCTCGGGTGGCTTGACAAAAAATTGCCACACCGCCGAGTAGGAAACTTTGCCCCCGATACTCCTCACTGGCTGACTGCTGCTTCCTCCGTGCACACCGGCACCACTACTGGCCGTGGTGGTAGGCTGCAGTGGAGCTGGTGCTGTACTCCGTGGCCGTTTGCCTCCACTGACACTGCTGCGACCCTGCTGCCTCCTGGGCAACCCACCGACTGTTTTGCTCGCTGCCAAGCTGCCACCCTCTTCTCCTGATGATGCGGAAGCAATAGCCTGATGACGACAAGGCTGCCAAGTGCGATCAGCCTCATCATCATCAATTAGGGTCTCCGCCTCACTACTAGCCCCCTCGGCTGCGTGTGGGTCAGGAGACAGACCTGTCTCTAGACCGGCTACCGAGCCACTCTCCTCGCCAGTACTTCTTCGCCTGGCTGCTGAAGAGGCGGATGTCTCCCCCCGTTCCTGACCGCCCTCTGTTAGCTCTTCCTCACTGTACAGTGGGGCTGAGCCCACAGCATGCGATTCTTCGCTTGGTGAGGGAACACCAAAGGACAGGGGCAGGTAGAGGACAAGTGATTTCAGTGGGCTTGCTCCCGGGCCATGCCAACTAACGGTTGTGTCTGACGTACCCACCGACCGTTGGCTGTAGGTGTCAGAGGTGACCTGGGAAGAGGAAGACGACCGAGCCAACCAATCGATGACGGCAGGGTTGTCGGTGGAGACACGACCGCTGGATGACACCGGGAGCACTGGCCTCTGACTGCGAATAGTGCTGCCTCGACCCCTTCCTCTGCTGCCACGTCTGCTCGCTCCTAAAACATTGCCTCCTCTGCCACTCCTCTGCATGTTGTCTGACATACTCTTTAATTAAATGATTCTGTGTTCCTGAGTAACAATTCTGTGTCTGTCCCTGAGTAACAATTCTGTGTCCCTGAGTAACGTTTCTGTGGCCCTAAGTAACAGTTCTGTGGCCCTCAGTAACAATTCTGTGTCCCTCAGTAACAATTCTGTGTCCCTCAGTAACAATTCTGTGTCTGTCCCTGAGTAACAATTCTGTGTCTGTCCCTTAGTAACAATTCTGTGTCCCTGAGTAACGTTTCTCTGGCCCTAAGTAACAGTTCTGTGGCCCTCAGTAACAATTCTGTGTCCCTCAGTAACAATTCTGTGTCTGTCCCTGAGTAACAATTCTGTGTCTGTCCCTGAGTAACAATTCTGTGTCCCTGAGTAACAATTCTGTGTCCCTCAGTAACAATTCTGTGTCCCTGAGTAACAATTCTGTGTCCCTGAGTAACAATTCTGTGTCCCTCAGTAACAATTCTGTGTCCCGCAGTAACAATTCTGTGTCCCTGAGTAACAATTCTGTGTCTGTCCCTGAGTAACAATTCTGTGTCCCTAAGTAACGTTTCTGTGGCCCTAAGTAACGGTTCTGTGGCCCTCAGTAACAAATCTGTGTCCCTCAGTAACAATTCTGTGTCTGTCCCTGAGTAACAATTCTGTGTCCCTAAGTAACGTTTCTGTGGCCCTAAGTAACGTTTCTGTGGCCCTAAGTAACGATTCTGTGGCCCTAAGTAACGTTTCTGTAGCCCTAAGTAACGTTTCTGTGGCCCTAAGTAACGTTTCTGTGGCCCTAAGTAACAGTTCTGTGGCCCTCAGTAACAGTTCTGTGGCCCTCAGTAACAATTCTGTGTCCCTCAGTAACAATTCTGTGTCTGTCCCTGAGTAACAATTCTGTGGCCCTCAGTAACAATTCTGTGTCCCTCAGTAACAATTCTGTGTCTTTCCCTAAGTAACAATTCTGTGGCCCTAAGTAACGTTTCTGTGGCCCTAAGTAACGTTTCTGTGTCCCTCAGTAACAATTCTGTATCCTTCAGTAACAATTCTGTGTCTGTCCCTGAGTAACAATTCTGTGTCCCTAAGTAACAATTCTGTGGCCCTAAGTAAAGTTTCTGTGGCCCTAAGTAACATTTCTGTGGCCCTAAGTAACGATTCTGTGGCCCTAAGTAACGTTTCTGTGTCCCTAAGTAACGTTTCTGTGGCCCTAAGTAACTGTTCTGTGTCCCTCAGTAACAATTCTGTGGCTGTCCCTAAGTAACAATTCTGTGGCCCTAAGTAACGTTTCTGTGGCCGTAAGTAACGTTTCTGTGGCCCTAAGTAATGTTTCTGTGTCCCTCAGTAACAATTCTGTATCCCTCAGTAACAATTCTGTGTCTGTCCCTGAGTAACAATTCTGTGTCCCTAAGTAACGTTTCTGTGGCCCTAAGTAACGGTTCTGTGGCCCTCAGTAACAATTCTGTGTCCCTCAGTAACAATTCTGTGTCTGTCCCTAAGTAACAATTCTGTGGCCCTAAGTAAAGTTTCTGTGGCCCTAAGTAACGTTTCTGTGGCCCTAAGTAATGATTCTGTGGCCCTAAGTAACGTTTCTGTGGCCCTAAGTAACGTTTCTGTGGCCCTCAGTAACAAATCTGTGTCCCTCAGTAACAATTCTGTGTCTGTCCCTGAGTAACAATTCTGTGTCCCTAAGTAACGTTTCTGTGGCCCTAAGTAACGTTTCTGTGGCCCTAAGTAACGATTCTGTGGCCCTAAGTAACGTTTCTGTAGCCCTAAGTAACGTTTCTGTGGCCCTAAGTAACAGTTCTGTGGCCCTCAGTAACAGTTCTGTGGCCCTCAGTAACAATTCTGTGTCCCTCAGTAACAATTCTGTGTCTGTCCCTGAGTAACAATTCTGTGGCCCTCAGTAACAATTCTGTGTCCCTCAGTAACAATTCTGTGTCTTTCCCTAAGTAACAATTCTGTGGCCCTAAGTAACGTTTCTGTGGCCCTAAGTAACGTTTCTGTGTCCCTCAGTAACAATTCTGTATCCTTCAGTAACAATTCTGTGTCTGTCCCTGAGTAACAATTCTGTGTCCCTAAGTAACAATTCTGTGGCCCTAAGTAAAGTTTCTGTGGCCCTAAGTAACATTTCTGTGGCCCTAAGTAACGATTCTGTGGCCCTAAGTAACGTTTCTGTGTCCCTAAGTAACGTTTCTGTGGCCCTAAGTAACTGTTCTGTGTCCCTCAGTAACAATTCTGTGGCTGTCCCTAAGTAACAATTCTGTGGCCCTAAGTAACGTTTCTGTGGCCGTAAGTAACGTTTCTGTGGCCCTAAGTAATGTTTCTGTGTCCCTCAGTAACAATTCTGTATCCCTCAGTAACAATTCTGTGTCTGTCCCTGAGTAACAATTCTGTGTCCCTAAGTAACGTTTCTGTGGCCCTAAGTAACGGTTCTGTGGCCCTCAGTAACAATTCTGTGTCCCTCAGTAACAATTCTGTGTCTGTCCCTAAGTAACAATTCTGTGGCCCTAAGTAAAGTTTCTGTGGCCCTAAGTAACGTTTCTGTGGCCCTAAGTAATGATTCTGTGGCCCTAAGTAACGTTTCTGTGGCCCTAAGTAACGTTTCTGTGGCCCTCAGTAACAAATCTGTGTCCCTCAGTAACAATTCTGTGTCTGTCCCTAAGTAACAATTCTGTGGCCCTAAGTAACGTTTTTGTGGCCCTAAGTAACGGTTCTGTGTCCCTCAGTAACAATTCTGTATCCCTCAGTAACAATTCTGTGTCTGTCCCTGAGTAACAATTCTGTGGCCCTAAGTAACGTTTCTGTGGCCCTAAGTAACGATTCTGTGGCCCTAAGTAACGTTTCTGTGGCCCTAAGTAACGTTTCTGTGGCCCTCAGTAACAAATCTGTGTCCCTCAGTAACAATTCTGTGTCTGTCCCTAAGTAACAATTCTGTGGCCCTAAGTAACGTTTCTGTGGCCCTAAGTAACGGTTCTGTGGCCCTCAGTAACAATTCTGTGTCCCTCAATAACAATTCTGTGTCTGTCCCTAAGTAACAATTCTGTGGCCCTAAGTAACGTTTCTGTGGCCCTAAGTAACGTTTCTGTGGCCCTAAGTAACGATTCTGTGGCCCTCAGTAACAATTCTGTATCCCTCAGTAACAATTCTGTGTCTGTCCCTGAGTAACAATTCTGTGTCCCTAATTAACGTTTCTGTGGCCCTAACGATTCTGTGGCCCTAAGTAACGTTTCTGTGGCCCTAAGTAACGTTTCTGTGGCCCTCAGTAACAATTCTGTGTCTGTCCCTAAGTAACAATTCTGTGGCCCTAAGTAACGTTTCTGTGGCCCTAAGTAACGGTTCTGTGGCCCTCAGTAACAATTCTGTGTCCCTCAATAACAATTCTGTGTCTGTCCCTAAGTAACAATTCTGTGGCCCTAAGTAACGTTTCTGTGGCCCTAAGTAACGTTTCTGTGGCCCTAAGTAACGATTCTGTGGCCCTCAGTAACAAATCTGTGTCCCTCAGTAACAATTCTGTGCCTGTCCCTAAGTAACAATTCTGTGGCCCTAAGTAATGATTCTGTGGCCCTCAGTAACAAATCTGTGTCCCTCAGTAACAATTCTGTGTCTGTCCCTAAGTAACAATTCTGTGGCCCTAAGTAAAGTTTCTGTGGCCCTAAGTAACGTTTCTGTGGCCCTAAGTAACGATTCTGTGGCCCTAAGTAACGTTTCTGTGGCCCTAAGTAATGTTTCTGTGGCCCTCAGTAACAAATCTGTGTCCCTCAGTAACAATTCTGTGTCTGTCCCTAAGTAACAATTCTGTGGCCCTAAGTAACGTTTTTGTGGCCCTAAGTAACGGTTCTGTGTCCCTCAGTAACAATTCTGTATCCCTCAGTAACAATTCTGTGTCTGTCCCTGAGTAACAATTCTGTGGCCCTAAGTAACGTTTCTGTGGCCCTAAGTAACGATTCTGTGGCCCTAAGTAACGTTTCTGTGGCCCTAAGTAACGTTTCTGTGGCCCTCAGTAACAAATCTGTGTCCCTCAGTAACAATTCTGTGTCTGTCCCTAAGTAACAATTCTGTGGCCCTAAGTAACGTTTCTGTGGCCCTAAGTAACGGTTCTGTGGCCCTCAGTAACAATTCTGTGTCCCTCAATAACAATTCTGTGTCTGTCCCTAAGTAACAATTCTGTGGCCCTAAGTAACGTTTCTGTGGCCCTAAGTAACGTTTCTGTGGCCCTAAGTAACGATTCTGTGGCCCTCAGTAACAATTCTGTATCCCTCAGTAACAATTCTGTGTCTGTCCCTGAGTAACAATTCTGTGTCCCTAATTAACGTTTCTGTGGCCCTAACTAACGATTCTGTGGCCCTAAGTAACGTTTCTGTGGCCCTAAGTAACGTTTCTGTGGTCCTCAGTAACAATTCTGTGTCTGTCCCTAAGTAACAATTCTGTGGCCCTAAGTAACGTTTCTGTGGCCCTAAGTAACGGTTCTGTGGCCCTCAGTAACAATTCTGTGTCCCTCAATAACAATTCTGTGTCTGTCCCTAAGTAACAATTCTGTGGCCCTAAGTAACGTTTCTGTGGCCCTAAGTAACGTTTCTGTGGCCCTAAGTAACGATTCTGTGGCCCTCAGTAACAAATCTGTGTCCCTCAGTAACAATTCTGTGCCTGTCCCTAAGTAACAATTCTGTGGCCCTAAGTAACGATTCTGTGGCCCTCAGTAACAAATCTGTGTCCCTCAGTAACAATTCTGTGTCTGTCCCTAAGTAACAATTCTGTGGCCCTAAGTAAAGTTTCTGTGGCCCTAAGTAACGTTTCTGTGGCCCTAAGTAACGATTCTGTGGCCCTAAGTAACGTTTCTGTGGCCCTAAGTAACGTTTCTGTGGCCCTCAGTAACAAATCTGTGTCCCTCAGTAACAATTCTGTGTCTGTCCCTAAGTAACAATTCTGTGGCCCTAAGTAACGTTTTTGTGGCCCTAAGTAACGGTTCTGTGTCCCTCAGTAACAATTCTGTATCCCTCAGTAACAATTCTGTGTCTGTCCCTGAGTAACAATTCTGTGGCCCTAAGTAACGTTTCTGTGGCCCTAAGTAACGATTCTGTGGCCCTAAGTAACGTTTCTGTGGCCCTAAGTAACGTTTCTGTGGCCCTCAGTAACAATTCTGTGTCTGTCCCTAAGTAACAATTCTGTGGCCCTAAGTAACGTTTCTGTGGCCCTAAGTAACGGTTCTGTGGCCCTCAGTAACAATTCTGTGTCCCTCAATAACAATTCTGTGTCTGTCCCTAAGTAACAATTCTGTGGCCCTAAGTAACGTTTCTGTGGCCCTAAGTAACGATTCTGTGGCCCTAAGTAACGTTTCTGTGGCCCTAAGTAACGTTTCTGTGGCCCTCAGTAACAAATCTGTGTCCCTCAGTAACAATTCTGTGTCTGTCCCTAAGTAACAATTCTGTGGCCCTAAGTAACGTTTCTGTGGCCCTAAGTAACGGTTCTGTGGCCCTCAGTAACAATTCTGTGTCCCTCAATAACAATTCTGTGTCTGTCCCTAAGTAACAATTCTGTGGCCCTAAGTAACGTTTCTGTGTCCCTCAGTAACAATTCTGTGTCTGTCCCTAAGTAACAATTCTGTGGCCCTAAGTAACGTTTCTGTGGCCCTAAGTAACGATTCTGTGGCCCTCAGTAACAAATCTGTGTCCCTCAGTAACAATTCTGTGTCTGTCCCTAAGTAACAATTCTGTGGCCCTAAGTAACGATTCTGTGGCCCTCAGTAACAAATCTGTGTCCCTCAGTAACAATTCTGTGTCTGTCCCTAAGTAACAATTCTGTGGCCCTAAGTAACGTTTCTGTGGCCCTAAGTAACGGTTCTGTGGCCCTCAGTAACAATTCTGTGTCCCTCAATAACAATTCTGTGTCTGTCCCTAAGTAACAATTCTGTGGCCCTAAGTAACGTTTCTGTGTCCCTAAGTAACGTTTCTCTGTCCCTAACTCTCTCCCTGAATACAGCCAGGTCTGCCTCTGTTGAATGACTGGAGGCAAATGGAGAATTCTAAAATGGCCGCCATTTATAGCTCGACCATTACACTGTGCTGGCTGGCTGGCTGCTGATTGGCTAATGCGATCACATGTCATGAATGAATGCATTATGGGTCAGCGCGCCTTGTCTGCGCGCCTTCCCAGACATCCTTGCTCCGTCGCCGCACATGTCGCCGCCATTTTAGGAAAAATTTAGATTCGCGCATCCGAAGTCTGCTTATTTTCGGATTCGACGCGAATCGAAATTTTCCTAATATTCGAAACGAATTCCACTTCGCCTACTTCGATTCGCTCATCTCTACTCATCATCATTGCCCAAGACGAATGTAGAGGAATTATCCTTTTTGTCATTAATTTTGCAGGTTACTGAATGTGTGTTTGTTTGATGCATACGTTGATGGTGGTTCTAAATACATTTTTTTCTAGAGGGCCTATTTATAATATTTTCACGCAAGATTTACACAACTTTCACCCAGTATTCACACATTGTCTAGTTAAATCCAGTTAGAAAAATGTGTTAATATTAGATGAAAATTATATGAATCTTGTGCTAAAATATTCATGAATAGACTCCTTGGTTTCTTTAAAGATAAATTCCATACACTCATATTTTATACAGTTATGTATACCATACTTGGCCAATAGTGCTGGAAGCTGGGGTACTCCAGATATCCCATCTTGCTTTCGGTTACCATGCTCAGCACAGGCACCATTTAGAGAATGCTTTTTATTTTCTGAATGAATACAAAATATTTTTTGATTGGACAAGTTGGAGAGGTAAGGTGGTGATGTCACGCTCTCCATCTCCTCCAATCAGAAAATGCTTTGTATTCATTCTGAAAATGCAAAGCATTCTCTGAATAGCATCTGTGCCTTTGCTGATGACCTCCTGTGTTCAGAATGCTGCAGGCCAGCCACTCGGCACAGGACCGAGAAGCTAGTGGAGATCACTGGAGTTGCATTGCTGACTTTGTAGCCCTACCCCTGCAGGAGCCACAGTTTGTATTGGATCTCCTCTTCTTACCTTATCCTATGAAAGACCTTTGCATCTCTGACACATTGGGTATACATGTCAATAGACAAAAACTGCCAAATTTTTGCTAGTACCTTACGGTCACCCTGAAATGAAACTCGAGACCTTTGAGTGGAGTGACAAAGTATACTGAAAATATGAATACCCAAAAAAGGACAAGATATTACAATATGGAATACTTTTTCACATACACAGTTTCAAATATCAAACAATTGTCAGGGCTGGGCTCCTGCTACTTAACGAGCAGCTCTTTTCTTTCAGTGCTTGGAAGCTGCTCAGCTGTTGGTTATGTACCAGTCACAGGTCTCCAGAGTGACTCACTTGGATACCATTACCTGCCTCAATAGTCCTGCCTACAGCCAACCCTTTTTGATACTTTAGCAGCTTAGATCATTTCCTCCTAGCGCTTGCATGGTCTTTGATTTTCATTTTGTTCCTGCCTGTGTTTCTGTCTACAAATTGTTCTGGCTGACTTCTCTTCTGATTCCTGTTCCTGATTTTTGGCTCCTAACTATGCTGACTTCTGGTTTCTTGACTCTGGCTTGTCTGATAACCTGCTCTGACATCCAAACACAGGCTTCAGTTTTGACTATGTTCCTGATCTATGTTATATTTGCTATTTCATTAAAAATGTGTATTTAACTTTCTGTCTCCGCCTGGTTCATGGTTCCTGACAAAAATATAGTAGGAGTGCTACCTTAAGTAAGGTCAGCATAAACTGTAGCTTTTATCCCTGAAAATGGGAAACCTAAGCTGACGATAAACTTGGTATCAAGAGAATGATGTCTAAGTTGAATAGAGTCACTTATGTGGAGGAGGCTAGGCATAGGGTGTAGTTCAATGACTGTGAGGTAATAATAAACTCTTCACTAAGCAGGATAACAGGTACTCTAACACAGTCCTTAAAGTGATTTCTCTGCTGGCTACGTTGGGGCCCTTGAAGACATTGCTGCGCTAGAGAGTACTAATTTCCTAAGAGCACAGAGTGATGAAGTGTCCAGTAAGGGGTAATTATCAGAGGTATAATATCAGATATCTCTCAGATGTTCAGGGATTTGGGTTAACATTCCATTCATCGTTTCCATAGTATTTGTAGAAACAGTTCTCCTTTAGTGATGAACGGTGCCTCCCTTTAAGATGAGAATGAACTTCTGCAGCAATCAAACAGTAGTTGCTCTGCAATGCAGCTGCAACTTTTAGCTAAGCTCAGTGACATCACAGCAGAAATCAGCAGGTCTGGTTCTCTGGTGGCTCCAGTAGTAGGATCAGGATCATCCCTGACTCCAGCGGACAGTGATACCGATATAGACTCGACTTGGCAGGTTAGGGCAGCTTTTCCTCTTTTCTGGAACTGACAGACACTGCCTCTCATGTAATGCACAATCTTTCACTCTTAATTATCTCCCTCTCTTTCTTTCTCCCAAACAGAACCTTTCCATTCTACACACACCTGTAACCCTCTCTCAACTTACTCTCACTTTCCCAGGCCTGACTCCTCCTGCACTCAGGCACACTGGAGTTTGTAGTTTCCTATGTATTGATAATGGGATTCCTTCTGGCTGGGACTACATTTTCTATCATTCAGTGCTTTAACAAAAGATGAATCAGAGTCCGCAAAGCTCCATCTTGTGGCAAAAAAAAAGGGAACTCCTTTCAAGAATGTTAACTATGACAATGCATTAATAAACCTGCACTTTTCAGTTACAATGGGTCTTGTTACAACTTCAGTGATTTCCAGTTTCAGGGGCAACTGCCAGGTACAGTATATGCATAGTTATATTGATCCAAGCTGAACCAATGTAACTATGTATGTAATATCCATACCTGGGATTCTTCTTTAAATTATTTGTAACCTAAATGTATTGATGGCTCTTTAAAACTAAGTTACTTGATTACAAATACTCTATGTTGGTTTAAATGTGATGTTTGGCCTACTACAGAATGTACTAGTAACATGTACATGTACATAAGTACTCACAAGACACGTAGATTACAGTCATTATAAATCACATACTTTTTATGGCTATAAAGTCCATGACTCAGCTATTCAAAGAATACTGAATCAATTTTTCATGTTTATGTTGAAAAGAAAGGCATGGTTTGATAAGCAATCAGCTTGGTTTTTAAAACATATTATTTAAAAAATGCTACCAAAGTGATGACAGTAAACACATGTGTGAACTGTCAGTACTATATATGCTATCAATCAAACACAAAAGATACCTGTGGTATTTATTAGTTTTATTATAGCTCTAGGGGTCAGTATGCCATTTTCCCTTATCCACATTTTTCTCTTTGCCATTTTCCTGAGGAAAAACAAAACATGTAGCGCATTGAAGAATGCAATAGGGTAAAAATTGTATCTAATGATTACCAAAAACAAGATACAGCTTAGTGTCCAAAAACCACACCTCTTTTTTCTTACAAATTTTCCATACCCTGTCAACACAATTGGAGTACATTGTTTGTGTTTTTTGAATAATTGGTACATTAGAAATCAAATGTTTAAGAATAAAATTTACTTTGATTAAATACAGTTTGTAGTTTCTTAATGCATCCGTAGGTAGGGGCCTACAAGGCTTTGTTGTGCTTAGTTAGAGAGTTGGTCTGCCTAGGTAGGTAGGGGTTAAGCACTAGGATCTCAGTTTCTTGGGCTTTTTCTGCCCTCTTCCCTGTGATATTCTTCAATGGGGGGGGGGCTTGGTTAAGAGGGAACCAGCAGAGAGCACAGAGAGCCTGGAAGACCCGCTGCCACGGGTCCCGTGGCACAGAAGAAAGGGGGAAAACACAGCAGGCCACCTCTTTAGCCCACCCACATCCCTCCCAATGCCTGGACTCCCCGATCTTGTCACCAGAGATTCCTGGTTCAGATTCCTCCGTGGCTTCTGCAGCCTCTCGGGCCTCACTAGATCAGCCACCCATAGTTGAATGGAGTTGTGTTGCTCCCTACTAAGCAGGACATCACAGAGATAGCAGCCTCCATTGTGAGTACCCTCTCTAAGGAGATTCATGAGCTCAAACAATAGATAGACACTGTGAACACATGGGTGTCTGTGGAAACCTCCTCACATGCATTGGAATTCTGTGTGGCCTCTTTGGAGGACTCGCACTCTCATTACCACCATTGCATCACTATGTTGCAGCTGCTGATAGATGACGGTGAGAAGAGGAACCGTAGGAACAACATTCACCTATGGGGTATCCCTGAGGCCACTACTGGAGGAGATCTGAGGGCCATGGTTACTTCCATTTTTGTCGACTCCTAGATAAACCTCCAACAGAGGAGTTGGAGCTGGACCAGGTACACAGACCCGTGGAAGTGATGCCCCATACCCAGGGGATGTTCTCACCAGAGTTCAATTTTACACCATGAAGTAGGAGATCATGCGATGAGCTTGGTCCAGGGGCCAGGTGGGCCCATTCAACCTCTTCCTGGATCTCTCCGATCTTACCCTCTGGATACAAGGTACCATTCTCCCATTACTGGAGATTGTTTGGAATTCCCGGGCTACCTATCGTCGGAGACACCAAATCCACCTTACGATCCTAAAGATTAATGACTTCACAGTACACTGGCCAGTACAGCTCCCGGATCTTTTTGCTTTTTTGAAGGCCCAGGAGGTTACCGTCCCAGACTGGCTGGACTTGCTGACCAACTTCAGGAACTCTCATCCCGCATCACTGAGGCCTCAGGGCACACGGCGCCACCGTCTGCAGTCCAGGCCAAAAGCTCTCCTCCCCGAAACCTGCAAATATACCAGTGTTGGACTAATGTAGTCATCTATTTTCTCAATATTGTGGAATTTTTTTTTTGTAGCTTTCCTATCTATACTGACCAACCTGGCGGGACACTGGCCCTATAGTTCTACTGCTTTGACGGTACCTCCAGGATACTCTTGTGCATCCATAGGCTGTATACAGGGAGGACAGGGTCTACATAGTCCCAGTGGATCGATGTTGGTGTGCCATCACTCTATCTAGCAGGGCCAATGGGCTCACTCTATCTACTTTGAATTGTCATTATAGGTTTTGATGTTCATGTACTTTTATTGTATACATGAGGGGTGTTGTTCATTTCCCTGCTTTGGTGGTTATGTATATTGTTCTCCTCCCTGAGGGTCTGTACCCAGCTGTATTTATGGCTTAACGGTGCTGGCTATTGGAGGAGAGCAGCCACTCTAGCCCTGTATGTATTCTCTCTTTCTGTCTCTCTTTTGTAAGAACATGTGGAGCGGTGACTTCTTTCGGTGGACTACTGTTTTTCAGGCCCTACAGAGGCTGGAGTTGGGCTGGGATCCTCAGTGGTTTTCTGCTGGGGCACCTACGCCGACCCTTGGTCCTATTTTTCTGCCTACATGGATACTTGTTACGTGTTGGTTTCTCACTATCCCCGTCCTCTCTCGGCCAGGTGATTTCAGATTTGTTACTGCAGTGTATTATAGCAGACATTTGTTCATTTACTCATTTCATTACAAGTTTATTTTAGTTTACGTGCTTGGCCCTCCCAGGCTGGCATGTGTCCTTTAATTTTTCAGAGTTTGCCCTACACCTCCCCCACACGGGTTGCACTAAAGTGCACTTGGTATTTTATAGCCATTTGTAGAGTATCTGTCTCATTTACAAATCTTCTTTCTCTCTCATATTTCTTTCTTTGGCTCTCTTGGGGTTCCTCCCCCATTCGCCTTGATCTGATTTTCCCTTCCCCCTTTTCCCTCCTTCCCACCCCCCCCTTTTTTTTCACCATGCTTTGGGACTAATATGGGCAAGATGCTGTCTCCGGTGTCTTCCTACGGCTGTGGAACAGGACTTAATTCAACTTCTTCAATGTACGTGGCTTGGCCACGCCAGAGAAGCAGTCTAGACTATTGACTGATCTGAAGAAGCTCTGTATTCAGATGGCTTTTCTACAGGAGACCCATTTCTAACAACTCTCCATATTTTACAACTTTCCACCTAAGTTGTATAACCAGGACTTTCCATGGGGCTACCACATTCTCCCTTTTGGCTAAATCTAAGGGAGTCAGCATCTTAATCGCTAAATTGGTCCCATGGACATTACTTGAGGAACGGGCAGATCCACAGGGCTGATATTTACTGCTAATGGGAAAATTAGATCTACCACGGTGACTCTGGATAATGTATATTTTCCAAATACGGAGCATCTGCATTTTTTGCGGTCTTTCCTCCAGACGTTGCTAGATTTCCAGAAGGGTACTCTTGTGTTAAGTGGCGATTTTAACTTCACCCCAGAGCCTTTACTTGACGTCTCCAGAGGTGCTTTGCATATGTCCTAAATAGCTGTTTGGGGAAGCAGCACGGGACACCGGGCCATGTAGTCTCACAAGGATATTGGAGTTCCAGAGGATACTACCAGCTATTGGAGAACACCAGTCTTGGACTATCACTTTTTAAGGTACGCCTGGGCAACCTCCCACAATAGTAAGTTAGGGTCTGGACTATGCGTGGTTTGCATTTCCAATGCCACAAAGTACTACAGTAAAGTTTGTTAAACTGTATAAAGCCTGGTCTGAAGTTATTTTAAAGGGGTGCTTGTTGGTTCCTGGCGTATGAAAGAACAAGGCCTGTAAAGCACATACTGGGTATGGGAAGAGAGCTACTACAAAGGGTTAACTTGGCAAAAGGTGCAGATGAGGAGAGCATTTGCCGCAGGTAACCAAGGACTGGTGGTACCTGGCATGTCAAGGGTCCTCCGGTGGCGAGGTAGTTGGTGCTCCGAAGAGTTAATCAAGTGCATGTATGAGGTCCGCAATATGTGCTTGGCAGTTCCCCATTCTGGGAGTGAGTTGGCAGAGGTATGCTCGACAAGTACACAGAGACTAATTAGCTATAGGCAGGAATTTTACTGACTTAACTTTATTGCTATCACATAGGGGACCAATAGCCTCCTATGTGATAGCATACTTTTAGTGACAAGTTCTCTTTAAGGAGACATGAGGGGTCTATTAGACCCTGATGTCTCCCCAATACTCCACTGAAGCTAACAAAATGCTGATCATGCTTCATTAGATTCTTCCCCAGCCACAACAGTCAGAAAAAGTGACAGTAGAAACCAGGGGCGGACTGACAACTCATGGGGCCCCCGGGCAATAGGGAATCATGGGGCCCCTGTGTCCTTGCCCAAACTAAAAAAAGCTTATGAAAAATTACCAGGGGCATCTCATGGGGCCCCCTACTGACCCCGGGCCCTCGGGCAATGCCCGAGTTTCCAAATGGTCAGTCCGCCCCTTGTAGAAACTGGAAGTGATGAAATCTTTATCACTTCCAAGTTCTCACTAGCTAGGGGAGATCAACGATTGCACATTCACTGTTCCCCTTCCTCTCTACCCAGTGACACCCAAAATGCAGTTCCCATGTCTATGAGTTTGATAGCTATGCCTGGGAAACATGGCAGGGGGCCAGTGGTGCCAGTGAAAGGGGAAACCCTGTTTTACTTTTCTGTTGCTTATGCCTGTTTTTCAATATCTCTTCTGTAAATATTTTTTGCACCTTTTTTTTATTAAGAGATATTTTAAAAATCATTAAACTGAATCTCTGAATGTGTTAACTAGAAACTACAGAACTATGCCTCTCTGGAGAAGATATCAAATGTAAAATTCCTGTCTGGGTGTGGAAACGAGTGTTACAAATGTTTTTTCACAACAGTAGATGCTGTGAATAGTATGTGTTCCATTAACACGTGGTAATGGTTACTGTGTGTGTGTGTAAAGTGTTAGCTACTCAGTTGACTTGCCTCAGTGACAATTATTCTCAGTCTGCTGGTGCTTAGATTGTTGTCTCGCAGGCTGAAAAATATCCATGCAAGGTGAGGCTGAAGAGTGTGTGTCACAGAGAAAAAAAATTTAGGATCAGAGCGAATAAATTGCTTAATTCTTCCTATGTTCCTCGAGTGGAAAATAAAGGAATTTGACAACAGATTACATTTGCATTTAGGAGTTACATTTCAGGCACCATAACAGCTTTTTTTTTGTACTAAAGAGCTCAAGCCTATTCCCTCACTCATAATGTAGTAGACAGCAAATGGTCATAGCCACCTCTGTGCTGTGGGAGGATAATGCTGTTGAGCTGTACTTCTAGTGTAATTCTGCATTTTCCTGCAAATGCTCTGTTATTTCAAACACAAAGCCAGTGCCAGGGTCATCTTTAACCACATGCTGCCCAGCCACTGTAGAAATACGTTGGCAGGGCGGCACGGCTAGGCAAAACCACGTGTGTTAAAACGCGTGTTTTCAAAACAGGTAGGGGGCGCGCGCGAGGCGCGCCTCCTCCCTACCTGTCCTGCCGATCACAGCCGCGAATGTCAGTCGCCGGGTCACAGCTGGTCTTTACCGGCTGTGTCCCGGCGATTAGCGTCAATCACTGACAGAGAGCACAGCTGCAGTAGCTCTGCTCTCTGTCAGTTCCCTGACAGCTCCTGACATGCTGAGCAGGAGAGAAGAGTTTATCTCTCCCGATCAGCATGTCCCGTGCAGTACACACCCCCGCCCCCTAGTACAACACTCCCCTCACACAGTTAACCCTTTCACTGAATAATAAAGTTAACCCCTTCCTCCCCAGTGCCATTAGTACAGTGTCAGTGTTTTTTTTTTGCACTGATCACTGTATTGGTGTCACAGGGGAAGTCAGTGACCCCAAGTCAGTTCCCCCCCCAGTGTCAGAATGTCCGTCGCAGTCCTGCAGTCCCGCCATAAGTCGCTGATCGCCGCCACAAGTCACTGATCGCCGCCATAAGTCGCTGATCGCTGCCATTATTAGTATAAAATTTTTTTTTAAATCCCAGTATCTTTCCCGCCATTTGTAAACGCTATAACTTTCACGTAAACCAATTAATTTACACGTATTGTCGCAGAATGCATTTTGGCAGAAATTTATGACTAAATTTGATTTTTATAGCAAAAAGTCCAAAATATTGTTTTTTTTCCTCAAAATTGTCAGCCATACAATAAATGGTAGCTAGACTCAAAATCAGTTTATTTAGCAGATCAGGCAGCAATTGCAATTGGTTGCCAAAGGTTACAGCATATCATTACAGCTCACTGACTGGTTGGTAGAGGTTGCAGCACACATTACGGCTCACTGATTACTTGCTAGAAGTTACTGCACATCATTACTGGTCACTGATTGGTTGCTAGAGGTTACTGCACATTACTACCACTCACTGGTTGGCTACTAGAGGTTATTGCACATTGTTACTGCTCACTGATTGGCTGCTAGAGGTTATTGCACATCATTACTGCTCACCCATGTGTTGCTAGAGGTTACTGCACATCCTTACCACTCACTGGTTGCTAGAGGTTACTGCACATCTATACTGCTCACTGATTGGCTGCTAGAGGTTATTGCACATCATTACCGCTTGCTAATTGGTTGCTAGAGGTTACTGCACATCATTATTGCTCACTGATTGGTTGCTAGAGATTACAGCAGATCACTACTGTTTTACTGATTGGTTGCTAGAAGTTACTGCACATCATTATTGCTCACTGGCTGCTAAAGGTTATTGCACATCATTACTTCTCAATGATTGGTTGCTAGAGATTACATCAGATCTCTACTGTTTACTGATTGGTTGCTAAGACGTTACTGCATGTCATTACCACTCATTGGTTGCTAGAGGTTACAGCACATCATTACAGCACACTGCTTGGTTGCTAGAGGTTATAGCATCTAATTACCTCTCACTGGGAGGTTACAGCACAGCATCTTCTCACTTCCTGCACACCATAGATTAGGAAGGTGATGGGACCCACTAATAGACAGAAAACTCCTGGAATTCTAAGACTCCTGGAATCAGTGGCAGTCCTGGGGGGAGGGTGGAATCAGTGGCAGTGCTGGGGGGTTTATGGGATCAGTGGCAGTGGTGGGGGGGATGGGATCTGTGGCAGTGCTGGGGGGATGGGATGAGAGACAGTGCTTGTGGGGGATGGGATCAGTGACAGTGCTGGTGAGGAATGGAATCAGTGGTAGTAGTTGGGGAGATGTGATCAGTGGCATTGCTTGGGGTGGATGGGATCAGTGGCAGTTCTGGATGGGGATGGGAGGTGACATTTCTACATCGACCACCAATGTAACATGGAATTTACACTGACCACCAGTGTAAGGGCAATTCTCCATTTACCACCACTGTAAAGGGAAATTTACACTGACCATTAATGTAATGGGGAATTTGCACTGACCACCAATGTAATGAAAAATTTACACTGACAACCAATGTAATTAGGGATGCACCAATACTGGTATCGGTTCCAATACCCAGTATTTTCATGAGTACTCATGAAAATACTCTCGATACCTTAACTGATAGTTTGCAGTGCGATTTGCAATAATGGACACAAATTGCAACGCAAATATTAGCATTCGATTTGAACAGGAATGCAATTCCAGTCCAAATTGCATGCGGTTTCCCCATTGCTCCTGTGTGAGCCCAGGCTTTGCATAGCATGAGTTCACGCAGGAGCAGTGCGGGAAACCTCCCTGCAGGCATCCCATGCTGGGTGTCAGTGGTAGGAGAGAAGAGAAATCTGAAATCCCTGCCGCTTTCTTTCCTCTCCTTGCAGCGATGACAGTTCATGCTAGACGGCAACTGATTGGTCAGCTGCTGAATCACATTCCTGTTCAAATCGCATGCTATTCTTTGCGGTGCAATTTGCGTCCATTAACATGAATCACGCTGCAAAGCAACAGTACTCGTACTCGCCGATAAAAGAACGGTATCAGTGCAATACTAAATGTAATGGGGGATATTACACCAACAACCAATACATTTCTACACTGGCCACCAATGCCAAGGGGAGTTTACACTGACCGCCAATTTAGGGGGCTTCTACATGGACAAACAATGTAAAGGGGGATTCGACACTGCCAACAAATGCAAGCTAGGATTTACTACCGACTACCAATATAAAGAGGAGATTCTACATTGGCACAAATGTAAAGGGGATTTACACTGACCACTAATGTAATAGGAGCATTCACAGTGACCACCAATATACGTAAGGAAGGATTTCCACTGACCACCAATGTAAGGGGGCATTTACACTGATCACCAGTGTGAATGAAAGGATTCTACACCATGCCCCAATGTAATGAGAAGATATAAACTGACCACCAATGTAATTGAGACATTTAGCCTACGTTCACATTTGTGCGTGTCTGGAACGCATGCAAAATCGCTTTCCAGACACCACAGAAATGTGCTGCCCTTTAGCAGATACACAATAGTGCCATTAATTGTTAATGACATGCTCGCACATCTGCTGATGTGTGCGTTTCCACATGCACTAAAATTCATGGTGCTAGGGCTCGGTGTGATTTTGAAAAAGGGTCAGAGACTTTATGTCTGCATTTCTAGCTCACAGAGCAGCCCATTGAAATGAATAGGCTGCCTTACATGTGGCATATCTTTATCCACCCCATCAGTACACCTCCTAACACACCCTAAATTTCCCTAATAACCTCTGCACCCCTATCCTCTTCACTCTAACCTCCCCCCCACCTTTACTCCACATGCCTCCTCTGCTCATCTTTGCACCCACCTTCCTTACCTCTGTACATCCCCTCCTTCCTCACTTGTGCACCCCAAATTGTAAGGCTGATGGAAGACTCTCCTGCGCACCCCCAGGGGCACGCAACCAGCGATCTCCATGATCGCTCTGTCCTACAGACACAGTCGATCATGTGATGAGGTAAAAGGCCAATCACAGCAGCCTTTTACCACATGACAGCTGTGTCCAATGACACAGCAGATCACAGAGTAAATACAGTTGGTGGTTATCGGCAGCATTTTCCTCATGCTATTACAGTTTGAGGAAAGTACTGCCGATAACTGTCACAGAGGAGATCGGCACTGATCATCAGGGCACTGGTGATCGGTTCCCAGCAGTGCCTCCCACCAGTATCCAGCAGTGCCACCCATCAGTGCTGCCCAGCAGTGCCGCCCATCAGTGCAAAGCAGTGCCATCAGTTAGTGCTGCCAATCAGGGACCATCAGTGCCGCCTATCAGTGCTGTCTATCAGTGGCCATCATTGCAGCATAACAGTGCATCATCATCAGTGCCTCTTCATCAATGCCCAACAGTGCCGCCTCATCAGTGCAGCCTATCAGTGCCCATCAGTGCTGCCTATCCATGCAGCCTCATCAACGCACATCAGTGAAAAAGAAAAATTACCAGTTTGAAGAAAAACTTTTTTTTAATTTTTTGCTCTTTTTTGTTTATAGTGCAAAAAATAAAACACCCAGTGGTGATTAAATACCACCAAAAGAAAGTTTTATTTGTGTGAAAAAATAATTTCACATGGGTACAATGTTGCATGGCTGCACAATTGTCACTCAAAGTGCGACAGCACAAGAAAGCTGAAAATTGGCCTGGGCACGAAGGGGGTATAAGTGCCCTGCAGGCAAGTGGTTAAAGACGGCCCTGTCCATTGCATGTTTCTGTGGACCACTCAACTTTGTTTTCCTCATCCAGGGAACACAATCGTCAACTAAACATTTTCCTTAAAGTGAATCTCCACCCAAAAGGGGAAGACCCGCTTTAAGCCTTTGACTCCCCATTAAGGATTGTCACCTTTGGTAAGTTGTCCTCCCATTCTCTCTCCCCATAGTCTTGTGGGACATATGACAGGTCCCAGAAGACTATGGGGCCATTCACAAAGCGCAGCACTTCTCTTGCATGTGCAGTGGGCACCTGGCTGTGAAGCCATAAGCTGTCACAGCTGGGTGCCCACAATGAAGGTGCCGGCGCCACGGAGAGAAGAGGGCCAGTGAAGGACACCACTGGACTGAGGGACAGGTAAGTGGCTGTTTTTTAAAAGTCAGCAGCTACAGTTTTTGTAGCTGCTGACTTTTATTTTATTTATTTTCCGGTGGAACTTAAAAGCCCAATTCCTGTAAAATTGTAAAATTATCCCTTGCAGTGGTGCTGCATTTGGTCTAGGGAAGAGAAGAAACAGTTTTCCTTACCTGATCCTCCACTCTCCCTGGCAGGCATCTCTCCCCCTATGCACCAATAGCGGACCGTCCTGTCGATTCTGCTTCAGGGCCGGTTAGCACCATAAAAACGCAGTCTGGATGCATTTCTGCATGCTCATTTTTACATGTTTTTTATGAGTTCCGGTGCATTTTTTTATACTTTTTTGTTGCGTTCTGGTGTGTTTTTTCCCACCTTATTTTCTTTATCTTAAATAGGAACATGTGCCTTGCTGTGCATTTTTGGTGCATTTTTCTGCATTCTAGTACAGTTCAGTGCAGAAAAAAATTCATCATGTTCTGCTTTTTTTCTGCACTGGAACACACTGGAACTGACCTCACTGGTGTGGACTAGGCCATTTGAACCTATATACCTTACTGTCCATGCGTTGTTGATGCAGAAAAAAAGCATGGACTGCTTCTGATGTGAACTGGCTCTTAGTCCTGATGAAGCCTGGACCCTAAACCACTGGGCCATGGAAGAGAAGACACTTCAGGGACCGGTATGGCTGCGGGGAGTAGCATAGGATCAGGTAAGTGAATCTTCTTTTATTGTTCCCCTAGAACAAAACTAGCAATTAACCCTTGCAATGTAGGCACAGATACTTTTTTTAGTTGCCTGGAGTTGGACTTTAAAATTCCACTGGAGTTTAAGAGAAATAACCACTCACCCTGTTTAAATACACTGTTTTGGGCTTTAACAATAACTAAAATACAAAAAAACTCATACGCACTGCATGTTGGGGTGGTTTCCCTTTAACCTGCGTACATCAATGCAGGCAGATCTGCGTCATACAAAGCAGATGAAACCTAGCATCTCTTGCTTCCCTAGAGCCATGCATCTCTGCTTTAGCCACTAGATAGGTTTGGGTTTGTGCATTTAGCAAGCACACGATCTGTTGCACCAATAATAAAAAACGCATCATAGAGGAGATGGAATCCACATAACTCCCCAAACATAAGCCACGTCTAGCTTTTAGGCTTGCAGTGTACTGGGAATCTACATTGTACTTACTTTTTCAGATCTTCAGATCTACAGGTACAGTTTTTTCCTACATAGGACAAATTGTACATTGTTTTGACAGAATCTGGAGTCCTTCTTTAATCAGATGTGAGAAGGAGAAGTTTTGTGTTGCAATGGCTGCTTTTTATAAAATAATCACCTCTTCTATTCATGAAACCTGGCCCCTGGCAGTTTTTATGTCTTTCCATGTTTAAAAGATCTTGTGCGTGGAGTAATAATGATGTGATGTCTGCTGCAGCACAGAGACGTTCAAGAGTCTTGACAAATCATTTTCTTTTTTGAAAAGGATAAACATATTATAAAGCCACAAAATGTTCATTTTAAACTGCTGTGAAAAATAATAAATACTTTAATTTCTAATACATAGGCTTCTTTTTATGTGACAACTTTGTGATGTTTTATTTTGCTTAATTTTCTCACACAGGATGTGGAATAGATACAGCTATTTATTACTATTTAGTCAACATGCTGTTTCAATAGGGAAGTCAAAATTCGGGTATAAAATTTATTTTTGTGCCATTTTTAAATCCTAGCTCTGCTGGAGCCAGTAACTAGCATGGTTTTTCTGATTCAGCAACATGAAAGGTCCTTTAAAGCAACTCTGCACACTGTCACTTCAGGAATATCTTAAAGTGATTCTAAAGGCAAACGTTTTATTTTTTAACAAGAACAAACATGTCATGTTTACCTGCTCTGTACAATGATTTTACACAGAGCAGCCCCAATCCTCCTCTTCTGAGGTTCCCCCAGCCCCTACTGCTTGACGAATGCCCCCAAAGCAAGCCATTTGTCCTTGGGGCACTCATGTGTGCTCACTCCTGAGCTGAATTTGTGTCCTTTGACCCCACCCCCTGCTCTCTACTCACTGGATGTGATTGAGAGCAGCAGGAGCCAATGGTTCCCCCAGCTGTCTCTGAGCCAATCAAACTGAGAGGACCACTGCTCTCATGCATATCACTGGATCAGGCTCAGGTATGTATGTAGGGGGGCTGGGGGAGCTGCATGCAGAAGGTTTTTTTGCTTTACCATAAAGTGGTTTTAAAGGCAGAAGGTTTTTTTTTTTTACCTTAATGCATTTCTTTGCATTGAGGTAAAAAAAATTCTGGGTGCAGCCCCCCCCCCAACTCTCCTTATTATTACTTGAGCTCCATCTCAATCCAGTGATGTGCATGAGAGCAGGTGCTCTCCTGGATGTCTCTCTCTTCATTGGCTCACACAGCAATGGGAGCCATTAGTTCCTGCTGCTGTCAATTATAGCCAGTGAGCCAATAAGGAGAGAGCAGGGGAAGGGGACAAGCAATGCTCTGTGTGTGAATGGACAATGTCCATTCACAGGAGTGCAGCTCGGGAGTGAGCCTGCTCAAGTGCCCACATAAAAAGAGGCTTGCTATTGGAGGCACTTTGCAGGGAGGAAGAGCCAGGACTATTGCGCAGAGCAGGTAATATAACATGTTTGTTATTTTTTAAAAACAAAATTATAACCTTTAGAATAACTTTAATACATAGAATACATTAAAGCGGAGTTCCACCCAAAAGGGAAAGTTCCACTTTAAGCCCTTGTCCCCTGCTCCCCTTTAAGGATTGGCACCTTTGGGGAGTGGGGGGCACCTGAAATTGGTACAAATAGTGCAGGAACTACTTTTCAAATTAGTGCGAGTCCAACTTAGATTAGAATGGTTCCATTGCCTCTCATTGGATGCGATTTGTCATGCTATTTGAACTGCCAAATCGCATGACAATTCATATCAGTGTGAACCAAGGCTAAGAGCTGTTTGATTCTACAATGCTGTGAAAAAGAGTTTGCCCTGATTTGTTTTTTCATATTTGTCACACTTAAATGAAAAATCATCAAAAAAAATTTCACTTACACAAAGATAAAAGTAAATACAAAATGCAGTTTTTAAATAATGATTTCATTTATTAGGGGAAAAAGCTGTCTAAACATGCCTGGCCCTATGTAAAAAAGTAATTGCTCCCTAAACCTAATAACTGGCTGTGCCACCCTTGGCAGCAACAGCTGCAATCAAGCGTTTGAGATAACTGAGTCTCTCTCATTGCTGTGGGGGAATTTTGGCCCACTCTTCTTTGCAGACCTGTTTTAATTCAGCCACATTGGAGGATTTTCGAGCATGAACGGCCTGTTTAAGGTGTTACTAAACCCAGGACCCTGCACTCACTATATGTGGTCTCCCACAGTACACACAACATGGAAGTGCAATTATTTTAGTAAATATAAACTGCTAAATACCTTTTCTCATCAGCATTTAGAGCACTCTTGTAACTTTTATTAGTGTCCAGCAGCACTGGTTAAAGCTTGTAGGAGGAGTGCTCTAGGAGAATGCAGGACCCCTGACCTCTGTCTGGACAGTGCTGATTGGCCCTGTGCTGATCACATGCACTCTCCTAAGAAAAAAAAAACACTCTAGCAATACACACCAAACTGAGTGACTCCACACCATATGTCTCATCAGGAGATAAGTTGGGGGCACTGGAAGAAAACAGCATTTTTACACAATGTGGAGGATTAACCCCATAGGTTCCACAGTGAGTATAACAAGCATGTTTTACTGCATATACAGACTGATTTTACTGTTGTGGGTTTAGTAACACTTTAAGGTCATGTCCCAGCATCTCAATCGGATTTAAGTCTGGACTTTGATTACGCCACTCCAAAACCGTAATTTTGTTTTTTTTGAGCCATTCAGAGGTGGACTTGCTGGTGTGCTTCAGATCATTGTCCTGCTGCATAACCAAGTGTGCTTGAGCTTGAAGTCACAAACTGATGCCTGGACATTCTCCTTCAGAATTCCTGGTAGAGAGCAGAATTCATGGTCCATCAATTATGGAAAGTCATCCAGGTTCTCAAGCCGCAAAGGGTTTTTCTTTTAGCTGGAGTTCCGCCACCCCCGGTCACTTGCAGGCTGCACTACTATCACTTATACAAGTTATTACAAGTGACAGCACTCCTCTTCCGGCAGACATTGAGAACCCTCCCTGCTCTACACATTGATCTCTATATGAGAGCAGTGAGAGCAGAGGAGGGAGAGGGCGTGGGATCTACACAGGCAGAAGCTCCTCCTGAAACTGGCAGGCTGCATAGACATGCTGTAAGTTGTAGCTGCTTATCTGCAAACCCCAGTCTCTGAAATGTTCTAGGTGGTGGGAGAAGATTTGGGGTGGGAGGAAAGCTCTCTACTGGAAGGTGGAGGTGGGGAGAGCTCTTAACTGTAATCTGTGGGGAAGAGAGCTTTGTACTTGGGAAGGGGGGAGAGAACCTGGGTGTACACAGCGCACCTCTCAACCCTTCACTCCATACAAAGCGCACCTCTCAACCCTGCACTTCGTACATAGCGCACCCCTCAAACCCTGCCTTCTGTACACAGCACATCGCCTCAGCCCTGCACTCTACATAGTACACTCCTCAACTGTGCACTCCATACAAAGCGCACCTCTCAACCCTGCACTTTGTACATAGCGCACCCCTCAAACCCTGGCTTCTGTACACAGCACATTGCCTCAGCCCTGCACTCTACATAGTACACTCCTCAAACCCTGCATTACATACACAGTGCACACCTCAACCCTGCACTCCATACACAGTGCACCCCTCAACTGCAACCTATACCTCGCACACCCCTCAACTGCACTCCATACACAACACACCCCTCAACTGCACTCCTTACACAGCACACCCTTCAAACCCTGCCTTCTGTACACAGCACATCCCCTCAGCCCTGCACTCTGCACATAGTACACTCCTCAAACCCTGCACTCCATACACAGTGCACCCCTCAAATTTACACTCCATACACAGCACACCCCTCAACTGCACTCCATACACAGCACACCCCTCAACTGCACTCCATACACAGTGCACCCCTAAACCCTGCGCTCCATACACAGTGCACCCCTCAAATTTACACTCCATACACAGCACACCCCTCAACTGCACTCCATACACAGCACACCCCTCAACTGCACTCCATACACAGTGCACCCCTAAACCCTGCGCTCCATACACAGTGCACCCCTCAACCCTGCACTCCATACAAAGTGCACCCCTCAACCCTACACTCCATACAAAGTGCACCCCTCAACTGCACTCCATACACAGCGCACCCCTCAAACCCTGCCTTCTGTACACAGCACATCCCCTCAGCCCTGCACTCTGTACATAGTACACTCCTCAAACCCTGCACTCCATACACAGTACACCCCTCAACCCTGCACTCCATACAAAGTGCACCCCTCAACCCTGCACTCTATACACAGCACAACCCTCAACTGCACTCCATACACAGCACACCCCTCAACTGTACTCTATACACAGCACACCACTCAACTGCACTCCATACACAGCACACCCCTCAACTGCACTCCATACACAACACACCCCTCAACTGCACTCCATACATAGCACACCCTTCAAACCCTGCACTCTGTACACAGCACACCCCTGAACTGCACTCCATACACAGCACACCCCTCAACTGCACTCCATACACAGCGCACCTCTCAAACCCTGCCTTCTGTACACAGCACATCCCCTCAGCCCTGCACTCTGTACATAGTTCACTCCTCAAACCCTGCACTCCATACACAGTGCACCCCTAAACCCTGCGCTCCATACACAGTGCACCCCTCAACCCTGCGCTCCATACAAAGTGCACCCCTCAACCCTACACTCCATACAAAGTGCACCCCTCAACCCTTCACTCCATACAAAGCGCACCCCTCAACCCTGCACTCCATACACAGCACACCCCTCAACTAGACTCCATACACAGCACACCCCTCAACTGCACTCCATACACAGCACACCCCTCAACTGTACTCCATACATAGCACACCCTTCAAACCCTTCACTCTGTACACAGCACACCCCTCAACCCTGCACTCCATACAAAGTGCACTCCTCAACCCTGCACTCCGTACACAGCGAACCCCTTAACCATGAACTCCATACAAAATGCACCCCTCAACCCTGCACTCCATACATAGCGCACCCCTCAAACCCTGCAATCCATACACAGTGCACCCCTAAATCCTGCACTCCATATACAGCACACCCCTCAACCCTGCACACCATACACAGCGCACCCCTCATACAGTGCACTCCATATAGTGAGCGGTAATGATACACTGTAACCTCTAGCAACCAGTCACAAACGCTGCCTGATCTGCTGCAGTAAACTGATTTTGAGTCTAGCTGCTATTTATTGTATGTCTCAGAGTGGGGGCAGTTGGGGGGATCAAGAAAATGTTTGCCCAGTGTCCAGTCAATATTAAAGACAGCCCTGCCTACACCCATTCAAAGTACAGAATTTACATGGGATCTCTCAGCTCTGAAATGCAGGGGGCGGGGAGCAGAAATTACATTCAATGATTAGAGCTCTGAGAGCTGATTGGAGAGAAGGGACACCCCCCCTTCACACAAAACACAGGAACAGAGCTGAGGCTGTCAGTCAGAGGCTGTGCCTCTGTGTCCTTCCTTGTCACCATTTTGAACTTGGTGTCAGAAACACTTGTCAAAAGTGTCTCAGAAAGCAGAGGAAGGAGGCAGCGGACGGAGGCAGCGGACAGAAATGGCTCTTTGTGCTGTGGACTGAAACAATCACACACTATAGAGGGATATGCTGTGTTCATATATCATGTCTGAGGTTGACAGCCACTTTAAGAATCAGGGAGGCAGCTTCCTAAAGATTTTCAAAGGGGAATTTTGCTTTATGACTGGATTAATTAAAAAACATCTAGCGTGGGTTCATTTGTCTTTGCTGCAATGTCTAATATGCACCATGCCTGTATCATTTACACCCCGGTCACATTGAGTGCGACTTGGCATGCGATTTGCATGCCATGGGACTTGCAAATTGCATGCCAAGTCACATCCTATTGTCCGCTATCTCTTAGATTGTAAGCTCCGAGGAGCAGGGCCCTCCTATCCCTCTTGTATTGAACTGTATTGTTGTATTGTCTCCCGTTATATTGTAAAGCGCTGAGCAAACTGTTGGTGCTATATAAATCCTGTATAATATATATATATATATATATATATATATATATATATATATATATATTAGAGTGCAAGCTCCAAGGAGCAGGGCCCTCCTATCCCTCTTGTATTGAACTGTATTGTTGCTGTATTGTCTCCTGTTATATTGTAAAGCGCTGAGTAAACTGTTGGCGCTATATAAATCCTATATAATAATAATAATTACTTAGTCAGAGCCGCACCGATATCTAAAGTAGTACATGCACTACCTTTGGTGCAATTTGCATAGACATCGGCGTCACATGTCTTACAAATCGCACCTCAAATGGGCAAGTCACCCGTCTTTGAAATCGTGCGACTTCACTGTAAGGGCTCGTTCACACTTGACTGTTTTACCAACTCTTGCCTAACCCCCCTATAGCATTTGGCAAGCGTTGGTCTGGCGTTTGCGGAGCGTTTTCTAACGCTCGGCAAACGCTCCGCAAACACCGCATGCGCGGTTCAGCAGCGGTTGCTAGGCATTTGCCGAGCGTTAAAAACGCCCCACAATCGCCTATAATGAAATTTGAATGTTGTTACCGCTCCGCAAGCGCCCCACAACCGTGTCGCAACCGCACCATAGACTAGAGTAGGAGGCTTCCACGCCTCCTAACTCGACCAGAGGCGTCTGTTTTGCCGCACCGCGCCGTCATGCTACCGCTCCCGTTAGAACAGCACCATGTGCTGAAATGGGCAGAATTGTCCGAGGCATTTGGGAAGCGGTAAAAACGCTTCCCAAACGCTTTTCTGCCGCTAGCAAACAAGGCTAGTGTGAACGTAGCCTAAGTCACCCGATTTCAAAATCGGCTTTGATGTGACCGGGCTGTTAAAGCAGAGCTCCAGCCAAAAGGGGAAGTTCCGCTTTAAGGACTGCTCCCCCACTCCCCATTAAGGATTGGCACTTTTGGGGGGCGAGCGGGGGGGAGCGGTTACCAGAATTTGACAGGTACCCACTCACACTTCCAGTCCGATCAAACGGAAGGTGTCCTCCCTCCCTGTAGTCTTCTGGGACCTGCCTGTCATGTGTCCCAAAAGATGGGGAGGACTGCTCCCCACTCCCCATTAAGGATTGGCACCTTTGGGGGGCAGGGGGGAGCGGGTACCCAAATTTGACAGGTACCCGCTCCCACTTCCGGTCTGATCGCCTAGGCAATCGGAAGCGGAAGGTGTCCTCCCTCCCTCCCTGTAGTCTTTTGGGACACGTGACAGGTCCCAGAAGACTACAGGACCAGGGGCGGACTGACAACTCAAGGGGGCCCCGGGCAATAGGGGATCATGGGGCCCCTGTGTCCTTGCCCAAACTCAAAAAAGCCTATGAAAAAGGTACCAGGGGCATCTCATGGGGCCCCCTACTGACCCCGGGCCCTCGGGCAGTGCCCGTGTTTCCAAATGGTCAGTCCGCCCCTGTACAAGACCATTCATGAAGCGCAGCAATACTTGCTCATGCGCAGTGAGTACCCGGCTGTGCAGCCGCAAGCTATCACAGCCGGGTGCCCACACTGAGGATGCCGGCCTCCTGGAATACAGGCCGGCCGATGAAACGGGCTGCGGGGAGGACACCACGGGACCGAGGGACAGGTAAGTAGCTGTTTTTTAAAAGTCAGCAGCTACAGTTTTTGTAGCTGCTGACTTTTTTTTTTGACAGGATGAGTGGAACTCTGCTTTAAGTTTATTACGAAGTTTATTAGGCCGTATGTGGCTATTGAATCGCACTTTTCACGAAAATGGTTGACACAAATTTGTTGCTAAAATTTAGTCTGTACAGGTCACAGAGGAGTGTGAAAACTTCAGGAACCCAGGGACATAAATTTAGCCAGATGAAAAGTCATGGATTCGTGTTGCTGTAGGATTCTGCACCAGGAGCAGACTGACCATTTGGAAACTCGGGCACCGCCCGAGGGCCCGGGGTCAGTAGGGGGCCCCATGAGATGCCCCTGGTACCTTTTTCATAGGCTTTGAGTTTGGGCAAGGACACAGGGGCCCCATGATCCCCTATTGCCCGGGGGCCCCATGAGTTGTCAGTCCGCCCCTGTTCTGCACTTTACAGATAATTAATGTGAATGTTATAGGCTTTTCTATAATGCCAACCTATGGTGAATGCAGATATACTGCAAGCTCAGTATTCCGGAAGTTGTCCCTTATGTTTTGATTGTATTTGTTCAGGAGCTGCTCCGTCCATCAGCAGTTGATATATACACGTGGAAAGGCAGGTGTATCACCACGTCTGTAAGCACTTTACACGGCTCAGCGCTCATCCCCTTGAGAACATGTGTTTTTATGTTAACGCAGGAGCGAAGCGCTTGTACCTCATCAACCGACCAGCCTCTCTGCTTGTGCTGGGATTCCACTGCTGCCTTTAAATATGCTGGTTATTTTTATCCTCCTACGTAGTAACTACACGGACCGCCCCACCAACCCAGCGCCAAACAATGTTTCTCTTTAGTCGGGAGGGGAAGTGGAAACAAGCCAGTCACGTGGCCAGCAAATCAATGAAAAAAAAAACGCTTAAACTTCCACATCTTTTTCCCATTTTTTTTTCTCAAGTCATAACAGACTGCTGTCCAGGCTGAACAGTGCAGTACTCCTACATGGCAGAGGAGGGAGGCAGGGTGGGAAGCTGTCTGACAGGATTCAGGACCTAAAAACACATGAGGGAGCATTAGAAAAAAAAAAAAGTAAACACATGACTGGCAAATCAGCAGCAGCATACAGAATATTAAGGAAATGAGAGGCTTGTACAGACCATCAGCCCATGAGAGGCGAGGTGATGTCAGAGCGCTCTCTAAGATTAGCAACCCTTAAAAGCTGCTCATCTCCCAAAGAAGCCGAGTCTGGCTGGAGCTGTTTAGCTGACAGAGGGAATAACTCAACCTTACACTGCAGCTTTCAGTGCTGGGAGGTTGTCATACATAGAAAATAATATCTAATATACATGCTGGATAATGGCAGTCGCTGCCATTTCATTTACATCTCTTTTTCTGGAGTTTATGCAACTCTTATATCACTATGAAATGAAATGTTGCCGGGTGCATGTGCGTACTCTAAGTAATTAAAGTGCAACTTCACCGGGTTATGGGGAAATTAAAAATCAGCTCTGAGAATTGTAAATGCTGCAGGGGCGGACTGACAATTCATGGGGCCCCCGGGCAATAGGGGATCATGGGGCCCCTGTGTCCTTGCCCAAACTCAAAAAAGCCTATGAAAAAGGTACCAGGGGCATCTCATGGTGTCCCCTACTAACCCCGGGCCCTCGGGCAGTGCCCGAGTTTACAAATGGTCAGTCCACCCCTGAACTGCTGACTTGTAAAGCAGTATTAAACCCAAAGGCAAACATTTACTCCAAAGACATGCTGGTAGGTTAATTGGCTCCTGTCTAAATTGTCCCTAGTATGTTTATGTATGAATGTGAGTTAGGGACCTTAGTTTGTACGCCCCTTGAGGGTTAGGGACTGATATGAATGTACAATATATATATGTAAAGCGTAAATTGACAGCGCTATATAAGTACCCGAAATAAATAAATAAATTTATTATATTGCAGCTTATCAATTCTTAGATGTGATGGCTGCATTTGTTTCCTTTTTTAGGCTTTCTTTCTTCTCTTTTGGTCTGGTGATCCAGCCAGTATGTCTGTTGTTTTTCAAAAGAACAAGCTGTCCAGCAGAAGGTTAGTTACAGGGATGAGAAAAAAACATCTAACACTGGAATGGGTGCTTACACTGAGAAACTTTTATTTGCTGTTTATTTATGTAAAACCTTTAGCCCTGTTCACACTGATGCGGTGCGGAATTTGCAGCGTTTTCTGTGCGAATCCCGCACCGCATCACAATTGCACCCCGTTCATGTGAACCGCTGTGGGTGTGTATGTTAAGTTAACAACACCCAGAAATCGGTCTGAAAAACGCGGTGCGATATGCAGAATTGCATCGCAGGGGTGTGAATACTCATGCGATCAGATTCTAGTGTGGACCAAAAAAGGCTCCTGCACCTCTTTGGTGGGTGCAGTGCGATTAGCGTCATACAAAATGTATGGCTCCAATTGCACCGTACACAATTCACATGCGATTTGTACAGGAATGCGGTGCGGTTCCTGTGCAAATCACATGCGATGTACCGCACTGGATGTGTGAACCCAGGCTTAGTCCAAAAGGATAAGAAATTGTTTGCTGTAACTGCTTATATTACCTGGAGTTTGTCTTCAATTTGTGTATTTAATCTGCTAGTACATCTAGCCTCCCCCCAGACTAACAATGCTGCTGTCCAAAGGTGCCCCTGTGCTCCTTCATTCAGAGTGTGGGCACACGTGGTGAAAAGCCTAAAAAAAAGAAAACTAATGCAAACATCACATCTAATGATTGATGAGTGGCAATATAATACATTTATGGTTTGGGGTTTAATATCACATTAAGAATCACATGCTTATCAGTCTATGAAGTACAGTCTTCCACACAGCTGATTTTTCTCAGGGTTCTTGTCTTTCTTTGTGCCACCATTTTGGTTTCAGGAGTCAGCTATCATTTCCTGGTGAATGATAGTCAGCCCTCTACTGAGCATGTGCAAAACATGGCCTGTAGGGAAACTTTTCCTTTAGCTTCCTAGGATGGTGTCAGGAAACTAATACTGCTAATGCCAATTTCTGTGCAGCTAATGTTCATTCTCGTGCAGCTAATGCTCATTCCTGTGCAGCTAATGCTCATGCACATGTACCAGCGCACAGATGAGCTTGTGCTAATATGAGGCATGCACTGACGCATAAGCACATTTGTGTGCACAGGCACGCATAGGCGCACACCTCCTCACGCATTGGCACCAAGCTGCCATTTTAAAGGAGATCCTGCTGTGTGCTAATCACTGGATGTTCTTAAGCTCAACGTGATCAGTGTTCCTGCTTTTGCTGACTGATCTTCCGTTGCTGACCGAGCTTGTTCCTAACCTCGCTCTGTGGATTCTGGATTTTGACCTCGGCTTGCCTCTGACAATTCTCTGCCTGCTTCCCTGGTGTTGACCTTGGCCTGCTATTGAACCTTGCTTTGCTTGATCTCCTGGTGATGACCTTGGCCTGCTATTGGACCTTGCTCTGCTTGATCTCTTGGTGCTGACCTTGGCCTGCTATTGGACCTTGCTTTGCTTGATCTCCTGGTGTTGACCTTGGCCTGCTATTGGACCTTGCTTTGCTTGATATCCTGGTGATGACCTCAGCCTGCTACTGGACCTTGTTCTGCCTGATCTCCTGTTGCTGACCTCTGCTTGCTACTGGACCATGTTCTGCCTAATCTCCTGGTGTTGACTTCAGCCTGCTACTGGACCATGTTCTGCCTGATCTCCTGGTGCTGACCTCCGCTTGCTACTGGACCTTGTTCTGCCTGATCTCCTGGTGCTGACCTCTGCTTGCTACTGGACCATGTTCTGCCTGATCTCCTGGTGCTGACCTCCTCTTGCTACTGGATCATGTTCTGCCTGATCTCCTGGTGCTGACCTCCGCTTGCTACTGGACCTTGCTCTACCTGCTTCCCTGGTACCGGCCTCGGCCTGCTTCCCGACCACCCTGCTGTCTCCTCATGTATGACCATGGCTCATCTTGACTACATCCCTGACCGTGGCAGTCACCTGCTATCAAGGTACCGGAATCCATGCTTCTTTGAGCCTTGTACCTCTGCCACCACATTCAGGGGTGCTCATACCAGAACCACAAGGGAAGCCCTCTTGTCCTCCAACCAAGGTACTTGACAGATGGCTGTGGTGGAGGGGGAAGTCCAAGGTGATATCATCTTTGCCTATGCAAGGAATGAGGAGGTGGGAGTGGGTAGCACCAAAAAAAGGTACTTGTTTCCCAAGCCCCCCCCCCCTCAAAAAAAAAATCTGTAATTTCTTAGACTAGGGGAGAGGAAGTGAAACAAGGTAACATTAAATGAGATCTATAGTCACAGCATACACTTTTCACTTTTAAAATATCAGTGTTGTATTAACAATACAAACAATACTTATATTTGACAATAAAAAATAATCTTACTTGAAAAATCTCCTTTCATGTTGTGAGTTCTGCCTGTCTGCTGGTCATCTCTTTCCACAACTTCCTGGATTCCCAGCATGCATTGCAGCTTCTCCTCTTCTGTTTACGTTCACTCTCTAAGGCAGCCATTCTCTACCTTTTTAACATGAAGGAACCTTGAAATAACTACTATATCTACAGCTTATGGTTCATTAGTATGATGGTCACTGGGGAAAATGCTCCATACATTTGTGGTTGTTGAGAAGAATCTCTCCTTACAGATAGCTAAAGAGATCATTGCTGCCAGTGGATACTCATCTGAGAAGCAGAAGTTGCTTATTGCACAATTGACCCCTAACAACCATTGAAGGAACCCTAGGGCTCCCCAGAACCCTAGTTGAGAAAGGCTGCTCTATGGACTACATATCCCATGGTACCATGCATGCTGTACTGACTCTGCCTCTTGAAACTCCTCCTCTCAGCACCTCTGTAGATCAGAACAGCAGTGCCTACTCACAGGGCATAGTGAGTATATGTCACAGAATTCAGAGAAGTAAATGTGTGGGAGATTTCACAAAGTAATGCTGGCTATAGATTCCTCTAGATTCCTTCATCCACACAAACAATGTGGATACAGGAGTCTCCACCACTGGGACCTTGTATTCCTGCTGTCAGAATACGCTGATGTTTTTCAGCTTGTCCATTCGACAGAAGTCGATCGTTAATCAGGTTCTGTTGAATGGGGAGAGCCACAAACAGACTGAAATTGAGACAGCACCTGCGAAACGGGCTGAATTTCAGTCAATCTATAGCCAGCTTTAGTCTACAAGCTTCACATCAATATGAGTAGGCTATAAATAATTAAAATATAATGTGGAATTGAATATATCACTTTATATTTTGATCATAGATACACTTAAATCTTGAGGTAAGGTCTGCTGTACAACAACATAGCAGTTAAGGTATAATTAAAGGGTAGTCTCCAGAAAAGTAATCGAGGGGAATTCTTCCAATGGGGACACTAGTTCTGGTGAATCAGGAGTCCTCAAGCAATTCCCTTAACCACTTCAAGTCCGGACACTTTCACCCCCTTCCAGTCCAGGCCAGTTTTCAGCTTTCAGTGCTATCACACTTTGAATGACAATTGCGCGGTCATACAACACTGTACCCATATGAATTTTTTTGCATTTTTTTGAATCAGTTAAAACTTTATTTTGGTGGTATTTATTTACTACTGGGATATTTATTTTTTTGCTATATAAATGAAAAAGTCCAAAAATTTTGAAAAAAGTTTTTCTTATAAAATTTTGTAAATAAATAATCTTTCTTAATAAATCTTGGCCAAAATGTATTCATCTATTGTTTTAGTAAAAAAAAAACAAAAACAAAGTAGTTTATAACTAAATATTATAATTTTTCCAATTTTTTTTTACATTTTTATTTTATTTGTATATATTATTATTTATGTTTTTTGCTTTTTTAACATACTGTCACCCTAGCAGTACAGTGTCACCATAGTGACACTGTACTACTTATGGCTGGTGATGAAGATGTTTTTTTTTCTTTTTTTTACACTGATTGCTTTTACACCCATAAAGGCTGTAAAAGCAATAATATTTCCTTCTCTCTGGCTGCGTTCCTGCAGCCATTGAGAAATACTGTGCGAGCTGTGATTGGTCACAGCTTGTCACATGGTACAAGGCTGTTGTGAATAGCCTTGTACCATGTGACCTCTCTGATCATTCACAGATTTCGCAAGTAGTAAGCAATGATGTCAGGAAGTGACATCTTGTTTACTACTGTTCATTTGATCACCGATTAGCCAATCAGTGATCACATGAATCGGGACCTCACACAGAGGTCCTGTACAGTGATTGGTGTTCCACTGTGTCCGGAGCACACAGTTGGCACCGATGGTGGTGCTGCACGCTCCCAGGGAGCGCGCACAGGCAATGGATGCGAGGGGACGTTTAGAAACGTCCACCCCCTTCTGCAGCACTCTTGTCCAACCGTTTATCTACATGGGCCGGACAGGAAGTGGTTAATTAGCAGGGATTTCCTCTCACTTCCTGTTTGGCTATGGGACTGGAAATAAAGGGAAAACTCTGATGGAGAAAAAAAAATTGATAGGGGTTATAATCCTCCCTTGCTCTATCCAAAATGGAAAAAAAAGTCTTTCCTGTAGTTCTACTCTAAATTTCGATTTCTCTACTCCCAGAAGATATTTTTTAATGAAATCTTCATCTAAATTAATTTTTTTCTGAGCTTTTCAATGCGATCATGTGACCGCCAAGCTCGGGCTTATCCAGGAATCCTGTTTGGCCGACAATGCTGCTAAATCCCACAGAGCAGTAACATTACCCGCCAGCGTCCATAGCTCCAGGATACTGTCAGCTGGCAAAATGTTCATGCCCATCAGCTGCAACAACATCAGTGAAAGGGGATAGAGCCAGAGATTTGTGGTCAATATGATGCATAGAGAAACTGAAAAACGATTTATTTTGATGGCAATTTTGTGGAGAATGTCTTCAGGGAGTATCTAAGCTGCAGGGATGTAACATTTAACAGGTCTTTTATATAGCCTCTTCTTCTATTTAAGAGGAAAGCTATACTGAGAAAAATATGGTAGCTATAATTACTAAACTCTTTCAGAAAATTATAGTTGCCTGGCTGTTTCTTAGTCACAAACATGAGATATAAAATATTTATCTTGTAACCCCCCACTTCCTGGCAACTATTCCCCAAAGCCTTAGGCTCCATATACACGGGACATTTGGCAAACACTTCTGAACGATGGAAACTGAATGCTGGAAAACGTAGGTTAAAAAACGTCTGTTTAGCTGCGTTTGCATACCGCGTTTATGAGCGTTGCGTTTAGAAGCGTTTTTTGAAGATAACTTTAGGAGACCTTCCAAAATGCTCAAAGCCTTAGGCTCCATATACACGGGACGTTTGGAAAACACTTCTGAACTATGGAAACTGAATGCTGGAAATCGTAGGTTAAAAAACATCTGTTTAGCTGCGTTTGCATACCACGTTTATGCGCGTTTATGAGAGTTGCGTTTAGAAGTGTTTTTAAAGATAACCTCAGGAGACCTTCCAAAATGCTCAAAGCCTTAGGCTCCATGTACACGAGACATTTGGAAAACTCTTCTGAATGATGGAAACTGACTGCTGGAAAACGTAGGTTAAAAAACGTCTGTTTAGCTGCGTTTGAATACCGTGTTTATGTGTGTTTATGAGCGTTTGCGTTTAGAAGCGTTTTTTAAAGATAACCTCAGGAGACCTTCCCAAATGCCCAGAATGCACTGAAAAATAGTAAAAAAGTAACTATTTCAGACATTTTGAGAGAAATAGAGCGAGCAGAAGCAGAGAGAGCAGTATGTGTTGAGATGACCTGTCTTTTCTGGTTGTATTCACTATTGATCCCATCATGAGTATAATGCGGCACGTTCTACCATATTTCCTTCACGTAAAACCTGGAACTGACTGCGCTGGTGTACTAGGTCCATTTGAATACATGGAAAATGCTTTGCATGCATTTCTGATGATGAAAAAAGGCTTTGGACAGCATCTGGATATGGAACAGTTAAAAAACGCTTCTAAACGCAAATGCATATAAACGTGGTTAGCTGTGTTTAGCCTCGTTTGGCGTTTGAAACGCTGATAAAGTCTACTCCTGAACGCAAGTTTGGAGCATTCAAAAAAAACGACTGCCTGTAAATGACCTGATTGTATACCTCAGAAGCTGGAAGCTGGAGTTTTAGATGTAAGTTCTTTAATAAAGTATTATACTTTATACTACAAAGCCTCTAACATTTGATTTGCCTTATGAGGGATATGGAAGCACACCTAAAGGAGTTTTAAGAAGCTTGGAGGTGCCAGCATCTACTATTTTGCAGAGCGGATTATTACCTCTATAGGGTAATTGTTCATTTGCTGCACCAAGTTGGAGTGTTAACCCTTGTGACACAGTATTTGGGATTCACGTTTGGTTGTTTGTGTATTAGCATTGTTTGCAGTGTTTGAGTTCACTGTCACAATTAGTAGTGAACACACTTACTGTATTTTGGAGTGAGTGTTCACGTGTGTTCACATGTGAATAAGTATTCATTTTTATATACATTTATTATTATCTTTAGTGGTTACAAATTTTTTTTTGCACTATTTTGACCCTTCTTATGTAGTGTGCATGACACATATTTTTGCACAAGTGTGAATTTATTAAAGGTAATGCACTATCTTTAGTTTATATTTTTCAAGGTTTATCAATGTTGGATCACTATATTTGGAATATCGTACACAGTATTACAAGAGGTGATGTGGAGGTGGAAAAGAAAGTGATTTGAATTTTTCAGAGGCATTTGGGACTTTATTTATATATTTTTTATTTATGTTTATATTAGTTTAATCACTATAGGAGGTATGATTTAGGAGTGGTTGAGATTGTTGATAAGGAAAGAGCTATTATATTATATAGCATCACTTTCAAGGGTGAAAGTTTTTTTCTTTTCCTTTGGGGTCTATTTATTGGATTTTGGGAGTGTTCATAGTTTTGGTATTTTGCCTGTAAACGACAATGTGTACATGGACACATAGGAAAACATTAGGGTGAGTTCAGGGGCTGCTGAAAAAAATGCAGAAAAGCTCCTAAACGTGAGTTTATCAGCTGCAGTGTACATGAGCCCTTATACACACCTGCCCATGCTGTTCTCAGATCACACTGTGCAGTCCAAATGGAGCCCCATAGCTGTACTGCAAACTCTCCTACAATTCATCTGTGCATTCACAGAAAAACATTTATTTCTATAGGAGGATTATTTATCAGAGCTTCTCCATATAGAGAAAATGATAATTTCCAGGCATGTGCAGAAGAAGTGAGGAACCAGCAGGAGAGTTTGTCGTGATGGCTAGGTGGCTCTGGGTGAGCTGCATGGTGTGGATCTGGTGAGAACATGGATAGGTGAGTATAATCGTTTAGGGTTTAGGTGCTAAGGGAGAGGGGGATAACTTAAAGGATAACTGTATGAGAATATAGTCATTCTTTACACCTGAACTTTTCATCTGCATACTTTTGGGATAGTGACTCAGAAAATATGGAAGCCATCTGATCAGCATCAGACCCCAGCAATTCACATTTTCAGAAAGGGAGGGAAGAGGTCAACAAAGGCAGCCTACATAAGGTTCCGTTTATCTGTGTCAGTCTATAACATAACTATTTTTATGAAGTTACTGCAATATTTAGAGCTGAGTAAGCCCTTTTATGATGGGGATTTCTAAAATCGGAATAGTGACCAGATATGACTGAATCGGATCACGCAAACAGATTCAGTCGTGCTGAACCCAGCTAGTGAGTGGTGGGTATGTGCAAATGTCACTGCCCCTTCCCCTGAAAAGTCCAGCCTGGTGCACCTAGGAAATTGGCTTTGTGCATACAGAGTTGGCAAGCATGTGGGCCCCTGCTGTGTTGATAGCAGTTTATGAGGGGGAATTCAATACATCACTTTTCTAGCGATATGGCCCTTTAAAAGGTCCGGTGCTAGATTCAAAATGCCCTGTGGCCTGTTTTGGTAGCTTTACCAAAACATGCCACCGATTCAAGTAGTCCTTCATTTTCACCAGTTTTATAAAGTTGTGTTATGGCTATGCCAGTTTAAACAAGAATAATCTCTAATTCATAGATAATGAAACTAAAGGTAACTAAGACCAACTCTCAAATTGGTGTACAGAGACAAGTAGAGAGGGCAAATACAAAATTCCTTGGCAGCTGAGTTGTCTATGGGACACCTGCAGCAGTGGAGAGAGAGCTCAGCTGCACTGAGGTCAGAGTATAGACAATGTCCTCAGTGTTCTGCATTAGAAATATTGGTGCTTGATTGAAATTCATGTACCTGTTTCCAATGGGTATAAAAATTAGGGGCAAACATTGAGCTCAGTGAGGAGAGCTGAGATCTGATTGGAGGGAAGGAATAAACACACCTCCACACAGCACACAGGTACAGAGCTGAGGCTGTCAATCACAGGCTGTATGCTAATGTTCCCTCTGTCATCTTTTACCCCTTGGTGTCACGAAAAAAGTGAGGAAAGAGGCAGCAGACAGAAATGACACTTAATGCTCCAAATTGAGACACGTACTGTATAGTGGGATATGCTTTATTCATGTTTCATGTGTACAACCACTTTAACAAGCATTTAACCCTTGCACTTCAGTGTTTGTTTGTTTTTTTCTAATACTGGACTTCAGCTTTAAAGCTCTTTTACTGCTTGTTAACACACCTTCTCTATAAATAAAAATAATGTTTAGATCATATCAATGAACACGTGTATCGTGTATAAAGGTACACCCTCACTTGCAGCGTGGAAAATATACAACATTTGCTCCCACTTCTGGATCAATATCAGAAAAAAAGTGAATGTTTCTAAATGGATGAGAAACCACCATTGGGGACAGATTTAATACCTTATATGCATTACTGGAATTAGATATCTATACAATATTCAGCATTTGTTCACATCACATGTATTTTCATGTATTTCTCACTACTTTAAGCACAGAGAAAATTCCTCTTCTCACCAAATCCATTATTTGAAACAGATCTCTATCACAAACCACTGCTGCGATAAGGCATCCTGGAAAAAGTCCTCTAAGACTCCATGTACACTGCAGCTGATAAACTCACGTTTAGGAGCTTTTCTGCATTTTTTTCAGCAGCCCCTGAATGCTTCCTAATGTTTTCCTGTGTGTCCATGTACACTATGTCATTTACAGGCGTTTACAGGCAGTTGAGTTTACAGTCATTTTTTTTAAAGCACCAAACTTGCGTTCAGGAGTAGATTTTATCAGCATTTGAAACGCCAAAAGCTTGTAAATGCGTGTAAACGTGGCTAACCTCATTTCTAAACATTTGCATTTGAAATTTTTTTTTAACTCTTCTATTTCCAGATGCTGTCCAGAACCTTTTTTCATCATGAAAAATGCATGCAAAGCGTTTTCCCGGTACTCAAATGGACCTGGTACACCATACTTTGAGGTTTTGCAGGAAAGAAAATATGTTAGACACTGCTGCAATAGATTCTGCGCAGAAATGAGCTGAAACACATCCAAACACCACAAATAAAAAAAAAGACAGCTAATCTCAACAAATACTGCTCTCTCTGCTTCTGCTCTCTCTATTTCTCTGAAAATGTCTCAAATAGTTAATTTTGTACTGCTTTTCAGTGCATTCTGGGCATTTTGGAAGGTCTCCTGAGGTTATCTTTAAAAAACGCTTGTAAACGCAAACTTGCATAAACGCAGTATGCAAACGCAGCTAAACAGACGTTTTTTAATGTACATTTTCCAGCAGTCCGTTTCCATTGTTCAGAAGAGTTTTCCAAATGTCCCGTGTACATGGAGCCTTAATGTAGCTATGTAGGACATGCAAAAAGCCATCTAAATCTTGCATGGGTTTACTGTGTATTTAAATTCATGTTTCTAGTGTAACTGTAGCACTAAAAAAATCAGCTCTATAATAGGTGTAGGTGTTCATCTATGATTACTTTGACATTCTAAGGCAGCCCTTCTAAACTTTATTTTACCATGGAGGAACCCTTTAAATCATTTTTATGACTAAAATTATAACATTTGCAAACCAAGGAACATTGGTCAATGGAAACACTTGTGGCTTGTGGCCAGTGAAAAGACTACCTTGCAACATTAGCGGTCAGTGGGAAGAATGCCCCTCACATTGGTGGTCAATTTGAAGAATGCCTCCTCTTACAGACAGCTAACATGATCGTTTGTGTCAGTGGTTTCTTACCTGAGAAAGGATAGGAAAAGCTACATTTCTCCCACACAACTGGTGCTGCCAAGTGGCATTGGAGTCGGAAATATGCAGACACCACCTGTCATAAGATCAATTCACTAGAAACCCTAGCAACCTTTGGAGGAACCCTACGTTGAGAGAGACTGTTCAAAGCATTCAATGACAATTGGCTGACAATTCAGTTTTGGTTATTACAAGATTCTTTTTGATTGTATATGGAGAATGCATACCTTGCACAGGTTGGTGAGAACACCACACTTCTACTCGGACAGGGATAGAGTCAAGAATTATGTCAGGAAGATCTTGCTGTTAGACTCACATATGTAAATCTATAAACATATAAATCATCCCACAAGGCTCCACCAATAACTAAAATATCACTTTTCATTAGACTGACCCTTTGATTATTTATGCAAGCTATGTGTGTGGCAAGATAATGGTTGTTTCAAAGAAGGTAATGCAGAAGACATTTTACAATGTTTCTAGGGAAATTATTTACTGGTAATAGTACGCTATTAGTTTTATAAGCTTACAATATATATGAGCCTATTCTTGACAGTAATTTACTTTAGATCTTCAAAGTAAACAATTTTTGCAAGGAAAGCAAACTTTTTTTTCTTTGATAATATATGGTTATAAAGCTGTAAAATGTGCACAAAATATATTACCACCAATTATGTTTTACTGCCTGTTTACTGCCTAGCACAAATCTACACCTATATACCAAATATTTTCCCATAGAAATCTAAACTGAAAATGTTCCCTTTTTTCTTTGTTCCGAGTATGGCTGACGGTGTGTCCTGGAAAAGAAAATGTGTTATCTTGCTGTTTCGTATGACAGCTGTATCTACTGTGTAAATATTAGTACCGTGTAGGGAAAAAGTTACTGACAGTGTAATCTTTACCTTAGCCTAACTCCAGGGATTTTCTATTTTTTTTCAGTGTATGTAAGCCCTAACAATGAACATTACCATATTATTCTCTTTTGGTCTATTAAAGGCTAACTCTGAGCAACTTAAAAATTAGCCCTTGCAGTGGAGGTGCTCCCATTCTGCAAGGATGAATTGCTTGTTTAGGTTTAGATAATAATTAACCCCCCATCGTGTTGACGTAACATAAATATGCAGCCTCATAGAACTTGACTTTTTCCATGGTGTCGCATATTTGCATACCTGTCTTTGTGCTGAGAGCACGCTGCACAGCGCACTCCAAGCACAAAGATCGGGGTGTCACTGAGAGCCCCGGGTCCTGTTCTAACGATCTGGGACTACAGATTCCTGGTCACATGATCGTTGTGATAGCCTCTGTTTGGCTATCACAGTGATCAGTCACCCCTCTTGTTTTTTTTTTTCTCTATGAATGGAGGAGAGAGATACATTTTATCTCTCTCTCTCCTTGCATAGAGAAAAAAAAACAGTTTGTTAGGAAAAAAAAAAAAAAATATTAAACATAAAAGAAAAAGTAAAGAAAAAAATACCCAGATCAAGGTGTGATCTAGTTCAGTGCCAGGGTTTTTTGTTTTTTTTTGGTGTCAGTGTGTTTTAGATTTAAATTACCCAAAAAAACAAAATGCACACTATTGTTTCTGGGCTGTATTGTGATCTAGTTCAGTGCCAGGGTTATTTTTTTTTTTTTAAATTGGTGTCAGTGTGTTTTAGATTTAAAAAAAACCAAAAAACAAAATGTGCACTATTGTTTCTGGGCTGTATTGTGGGTACACACAACAAATAACATACACATATATGGTATCACTGCAATCATCAAGAGCTGGAAAATTTATTTTGGGTTGTTCTTTGGTGGTAGGCTATGGTAGTAACAAGAAACACACAGCTAAATTAAAAAAAAAAAGATTTTTTTTTTACCATTTTGGGCCAGTTTTCCTTTGATAATAAAAAAAAATTAGGAGACACCCATTACCATTTACCAACAAATGAAAGCCCATTTTGTCCTGAAAAAAACAAAGTATAATCCACCTGGATGTACAAAGTAGTTGTGATGATATGTATGGTTTTACTGACACATGTCAAAGTTGCAAGATTGTGCTTAGGCATTAAGATTTGTTTTACCCTTAGGTGTGAAGGGGTTAAAGAAGATTTACTTACCCAATCCTCCGTTCCTCCCCGCAGCTAGACCAGTTCCCGCAGCCTCTTCTTTCCTGCACTGTAGCGGTCTAGGATTCTGAAATCAGGATCCATAATCCTGCACTGAATGTGTTGATGCTGAGGGACAGTCTGCCACTACAGCAGGGGTGAAAACTGGGGGTGAAAAAGGGGTGAAAACCCAAGCTCTAGTGCACAGGTGTCAAACTGGCAGCCCTCCAGCTGTTGCGAAACTACAAGTCCCAGCATGCCCCTACCTGTGGGAGTCATGCTTGTAACTGTCAATTTTGCAATGCCTCATGGGACTTGTAGTTTGGCAACAGCTAGAGGGCTGCCAATTTGACACCTGTGCACTAGAGCTTGGGTCAGCACCACCTACCTATGGAGCGAAAAATCTAATAAGTAAAATAGTTTCTTCTCTCCCCTAGACAAAATGAGCAATTAACCCTTGCAGTGCAGGTGGAGCCCTACTGCAAGGGCCAATTTTTAATTTTCCCAGAGGTGGGCTTTAAATATACCATTGAAAAAGTTTTGTCATATCAGTTCAGAAAAATACCAGTTGATCCTGCTAGAAATCTTTATAACTTTGTGGGTTTTCTACTTGTGCTGAATGTTATCAATTACATTGTTCTCTAAGGACTATATAACCAGGCCCCTCTATGTTATGGACAATAGGAAAAGGGTGGGGTTACATAGTCCTATCAGCCTAGACTAGAAAGTGTGGTACTGGCAGAATCTCTAGGTGAAAATTAAAGGAAAAAAAGTAGTCCATAAGTGTGAAATGCACCAGTAAGGAACAGTTCTTAAGCAGGGACTTACAGCATGTTGCCTTGGATGAACAAAGCTTTTTAATGAGAAGTGATGACATCAGAGTACAGCACACAGAGCAGCAACGGGCATCTGATACATCTGCAGCTACGAAGAAAGAATGGTGCCTTGCATGGTGCCGTTTCTATGGATTCTAAAAAGGTTGACTATAGATGATTGCATGAGGGGACATCTGCCTCTAATGCATAATCAACCATTGCTGAATATCCTGATCATAGAAAAGTAAGTGCAGCCTGTACAGTCATTACTTTTTTGTGTCTTATCAACAAGAGAGGGAGGGATCGGTTGGCAAATATATTCACTTCCAATGTCATTTGTGCTTGTTTTTTCCCCTGGGTGTTCCCCTAAATGTCCTGCCACCTACCTGAATATTGGATTGAGCAGTTGGATCAAGACAGGATTTGGCCTGGATCTGCACAATTGATTCTAGCTAAAGAATCTGTGTATACTGTTAATTTAAAAAAGTGAAGCTTAAAGTTATATTAAAGGCAAGTTTAAAAAAAACAAACATCATACTTACCTGCTCTGTATAATGGTTTTGCATAGAGCAACGCCAATCCTCCACTTCTTGGGTCTTGGGTCTCCGCTGGCACTCCTCCTGCAGCTTGCTATGGGAACACCCAAGCAAGTTCACTCCGAAGACACTGCTCTGCGTGTCCATTCACACACACAGCCTCATCTTGGCCCTGTCCCCTCTCTCTCCTCAACAGCTCACTGGCTGTGACTTACATCAGTAGGAGCCAATGGCCAATGAGTGGGGAGAGTCCCCAGAGAGCCAAGCCTCTTGTTCACATCGCTGGATCGAAATGGGGTTCAGGTAAGTATTAGGAGGGCGGGGGGGTGGTAAATGAAGGTAAAATCGCTTGTGTCTTTAGAACCACTTTTAAGGGAATTTCTGAGGCAGGAAATGCTGGAATGCTGGAGCTGGGTTTGCTGAAGGTAGTGTGTCAGGAGTTTTTCCTGCCCAGTGACTCACTGACATTGAATATGTGTGCAGTCAGTGTTGTCTGAGGTTTGTTCTGCACACTTAACACATATTTTATATCAGTGCCTTGCTAAATAGTAAAACCAGTGGGCAACACAGTGGCTAAGTGAGTAGCAAGTCTGTCTGGCAGCACTATGGTTGTTAGTTCAAATCTCAACCAGAGAAATACTTTCTTGTAGTTTGCATGTTTTCCCTGTGCATGTGTTGGTTTCCTCTGGGTACTCCAGTTTCCTGCTACACTCCAAAGACATGTTGGTAGGTTATTTGGTTCTTGTCTTAATTGGCCCTAAAATGTGTATATATGAATGTGAGTTAGGGACCTTAGACTGTAAGCTTCATGGGGGCAGGGACTGATATGATGTGACTGATGTGAATGTACAATGTATGTATTCACAAAGCACTGCCTAAATTGTCAGGTATATGAATACCTGTAAAAAATAAAAATAAATCAAAATGATAGCCCCAGAGCCCCTAGCTAGTGCCTAGGGGTACCTAGTACCAAAGCTGTAAATCATAGCAGCTTTAATATTTTCCCTTTTAAAGGTTGCTTTTGATTCCCCTGACTCTCCCTAGCAACTAGAAAAGGACACTGCCCAGGGGCCCCAGGTGCATGGTGGCCCCATGATAATTTTGCATTACATTATACTTGCAAACACTCACGCTTTTTACTAGGCTATCCAGGTGTTGACCCAGGCAGCATCCCAGAACCTGTACTGTGCCCTTCTGCCTCCCCCTGTACTGTGTCCTTCTCCCCTTGAACTGTGTTCTTTGTGTTGATTAGTTCTTGATTCATTTCATGCTTTCTTATTGTTTAGGATCAATTTTATTGAAAGTAATAATAAATATATATTTAATTCTACCAACTATTCATACTTTAGTTCTTGAGAGTAGGTGCATAAATTGGGCCAGATTGGTAGGGGCCCCAGTGCATTACTTTTCCTAGGGGCCCATGATGCTGTTAAGATGGCTCTGGTCTATATAGTTCCTATTGTCAACACAGACAGTCCTTTCCTCAGATACTTTAAAATGAATCCAGGACCAGATTTCAGCTATGCATTCCCTAGCCCAAATCTTAGTTTTAAAGATATATAACTTAAATGCTTTGGAAACCATTAGAAAGTGATTTTAATTTGTTTCTCACTTTAAAAAGAGTCAAATGTGCTAAAATAATGAACCCTGCCCCTCTTCTTTTTCCCTCTCTAGATCCAACGTGTGTGGCCTTCCCACAAATCCGGACTGCAGGAGACATGCCAAGTTTTGTCCCAATTGACAATATGGTGCATCCGCCACGATCCTGTATGTATTTCTGCTTACTGGTGCACATCATAAAATTATTGCTGTAATAGAACATTGTTAGTAAACAAAAGCTGGGATGGTTTTCATTTATAGGCCTAATTGCTTCAATATTATGCATGCGCTCTCCAGACAAGAAAATACAAAACCAATTAAGTCCAGGATGTGGTTTATCTTGTGGGGGCAAGAAGGCCAATTGTCACAGCATTTTATTTAAAAACATTTAACAACAGTGGCTGTTGATGAGTGTGTCATTCCATTTTCTTGTGTTTTTGTGGGTTGGCCGAATTGAAATCTAAAGCATAGCAAGCGTATGATAATTACGGATTAGAATTAGTATATATTACATATTTTCCCCATGCTGTCAAATGTTATCTCGCTGTAAAAGCTCTGTGGAACTGTTGCTATTTTTCTTGGACTATTCAAGGGATTATAGCCACAATAAAAATCTTCAGTTGCGTCAGACCTCTTAGAATCCCTATTGGCTGGAAAACCCCACTCCCTCATAGCAAAGTCAGTTTCAGCAACAATCTTGTATGTGTAGCTTGGAGCTGGAATTTGGCATTCTCCCTATTTCGGCAATGTGTTTTCCAGCAATAACATAGATCTATTCAAAACAATTGTTTTCTGCTCCAGAGTAACATTTACCTTCTCCAGTGTATTTCTCTGTATTTATTAGATACAGTAAGTATTCTCTCTTAATTATTTTAAGTTTAATTGAGCCAAAAAAAAACCTTTATAAATGCTATTTGCATGTAAACTGGATACATAACTCTATTATGTTTTCAGGAGAAATTCCTTTCCACGGAAGAGACCGTAATGCTGCATTCACAACTGAGCAGAACGATTTTTAAGCATTTCAAGGCATATCTTTTGAGTATTTTCCTGTTTTTTTTTTGTGTGCATATATGAGTACTTTAGATGTGTATTTAAAATGTTTTACATGTGTATACAAGCTTCAGGTGTTTTTATTTTTATCACAATGGAAAGCACTAGGGGGAGGAGACCAACAGGCTAAAAAACGCCTCAAATAAAATGTGCAAAAACACTTCAGGCATTCCCATTCAAGTCTATAGGGCGAAAAACACCCAATTCCGCCTTAAAAGTAGCTTAAGTAATTCTTGGTGCATCAGAAGTCAAGCTACAGGTGCTTGAGTGCTCATATGTTAACAACTACAATTGGAATACATGAGACTTTGGATGCTGAGCATTTTGGAGCTTTGTGCATCAAGTTATAAAATGACCAGGTGTGAATGACATCTAAATCTGCTAGTACATCTAATAAAAACCTCAACCCAGCTGAGTTGCTCCTCAATCCAGAACAGGAAGTATATAACTGGCCAGATCACCAGGTGAAAATAAAGAATCGGTAAGCTGCAATATATTACAATTTTCTTTTTGAAGTCAGTACTACTTTATGGTCCATGCACACTGGCTTAAAAAACACCAGTGCTCTTGGCAGAAAAAAAACGCTAATTTTGAGCATTTTTGTACTAGCTTTTAGGAGCATTTGGAAGGGTTTAGGAGTGTTTAGTGTTTTTTTACTTTTCTGCAAATAAATGCTCTCAAAAACTCCTAAGTGACTTTTTTTCTGCCTCTGAACACTGAGTTTAAAATATGCCCCTAAACGACCTAATGTAAATGGAAAATGGATACATGAGATAACATTAGTTGCTTCTACAGACAGAACGCTAAACTCCTCTAGGAGCAGCTTTTATTAAGCTAGTGTGCACAGATCTTTAAAGTAAGGCAACCTTGAACAGTCATTAGAATCCATTCTAGTGCCTCCTTGTTTCAAAAGCTAATGATATAAACATGATGGATGTTATTGAGGAGGTGTGTCTTGATAGTTTTGTAGGCAGGGGAAATAAAGGGGGATTTGGACTAGGTATGTGCTCATTAGGGATGTGAAAGTGAAAATCTGTACTGTAGACAACTTGCAGGTTTTTGGACCCAAAATTTGTTTTACAGGGGAAACTCCACTACACCAATTAGTATCTTGTAATTAGTTCTTTTGATGTTCACAAGGTTTTTGTTTTTCATATTTGCACATGCTGGCTATACCCTTTCTAAACTTCTAATGGAATTATGTAAATAGGGTTTAAAAAGCGGCATTTCCGTTGGCTCATTACAGCAGGAGTATGTAGTGTGTAAATAAGGAAGCAACAACAGGTGGCAGGTGCATTTTATTTGTGTAATGGCTACTCCCAGCCTATAAAAGTGATCTAATGGTGCAACCCCTATCTCCAGTGCTAGAGATATTTTGGATGGTTTTTCTGAACATGCAAACTTCCACAAACTAGAGTGTGCATTTTTAAAACTTCATAATGGTAGTATTAATGTAGTACTCAAGTGGTCAATAGTGACAGCAGTGGCAAAAGCATAACCAATACTCTTACTTAGAGTCTGTGTTTCCGTCATGCCTACCCATGAACTTGAAGCTGATTTAAGTGTGAAGCTTTACCTCCAGTCCTTTATAGCAGGGGTGGGCAACTGTAGCCCTCCAGCTGTTGGTGAACTACAAGTCCCATCATGCCTCTGCCTTTGGGAGTCATGCTTGTAACTGTCTGTTTTGCAATGCCTCATGGGACTTGTAGTTCTACAACAGCTGGAGGGCCACAGTTGCCCACCCCTGCTTTATAGTATGCGGATGCCTTTTCTGAACACACAGAACTTCCATTTTCAATGTGAAATTCTAAAAGTGCGTAAAAGTAAATGCTATTTACTTGTTTAGAATGCTTAGTGGAGTTAGGGTTCATAGAAGAAAAATCCTTAGACTACAAATTGCTCACACAATGCTACGGCGTCCCCTTCACCCTACCCCATATATTTCCTTCACTCCCCAATACATACTGGCCACTTAAGGAATCAGAAAGTGATATCCCCATGATTTCTCAGAATGCCCCAAGTCCAATCTGTTTGGCGCTCACTTAGAACTATCATGCAGACATTTACAGATTTCATTTTCCTTCATGGCTTTCTTCCTTCTCCATCACAATACATTGCCAAGAAAGACATACAAGAAGTCAATACTCATCCACTTAATCATGTGACGTGATCCTCTGAAAGTGACTGCTACTTAGTCTTCAGATTGCTCATCTTGACTGAGATGCCTTGGAAGTGGCAGAGACTGTTGTGGCACAACTAGCAAAAATCTAGGCTCATAAGAGATCACATGAAAGGTATTATTTGGATTTGGACTCCTGTTCAGTAGAAAGGAGTGATATAAATTAAAGGAAGACCTACCAAGAAAAAAATATGTTGCCAAATGATTCCAATGGTAGTGATGCATGACACTCATTATACACAAACTGCCACCTCCAGCAAAGCAGTTAGATATGTGGCAAATGTAAACTGGACTGGAATGATTCTCTCATTCCTAAAACAGAAAGAGCTTGCCTGTCCATAAATTTTACAGCATTCATTAATACCCCTATATTCATAAAAAAAAATTTCCATAACACAAAAAACATGCATTTTTTTACTAAACTTTCTGTCCGTTCCTGTTGTCATTTATACTTTTTCTTATTACCAGAAAATTTATAACTGTGGAATATGTCGCCTCCATTTCCAAACATATGGCGTGCATTTAACAAACATGATACATTCATGCAGGAACAACAGGGAAAATCATGAAACGTTCTCATTTTTATGTAAGCATAAAAATGTGTGATACAGCTGGAGTCCAGCGCAACATATCATGTTTTGGACAGTCTGCAAAAAGCAGATGTCAATCAGTCTTCAACAAAGGTTTGGTTTTATCACTGTGCTTTTTGTCCAAGTGCAGCATTCCAAGATTGTCTTCAGAAAATCAGAATAATTTCCTGCTTTCTATTAGATGTTAAGCTGCTACGGGTGGAGTACATCTACCTTTTGTATTAAATTATGTACAGTATATGGATATATTTATGTACGTACAGCTGCAAGAAAAAGTATGTGAACCCCTTGGGATTACGTGGAGTTTTGCATGAATTGGGCATAAAATGTGCTCTGAACATCATCTAAGTCACAGCAATAGAAGAACACGTTCTGCTGAACATAATACTACACAAACATTAGATGTTGCCATGGTTTAATTGCACATAACATGTAAACATTCACAGTGCAGGGAGGAAAAAGTATGTGAGGCCCTAGCTTAATGACTTCTCCCAGAGCTAATTGGAGCCGGGAGTGAGCCAACCTTGACTCCAATCAGTGTGATGATATTGAATGTGTTGCTGACAGCTGTCCTGCCCTTAAAAAACACACACCTGTTTTGGGTTTACTGGTTTCAAGAAGCACTGTCTGATGTGAACCATGCCTCGCATAAAAGAGCTCTCAGAAGACCTGCGATCAAGAATTGTTGACTTGAATGAAGCTGGAAAGGGTTACAAAAGTATCTCCAAAAGCCTTGATGTTCATGTGTCCACGGTAAGACAGACTGTCTACAAATGGAGAAAGTTTAGCACTGTTGCTACTCTCCCTAGGTGTGGTCGTCCTGTAAAAATGACTGCAAGAGCACAGCGCAGAATGCTACATGAGGTAAAGAAGAATCCCAGAGTGTCAGCTAAAGACCTACAGAAATCTCTGGCACATGCTAACATTTTTGTTGACATATCTACAATAAGGAAAACATTAAACAAGAATGGAGTACATGGGAGGACACCACGGAGGAAGCCATTGCTGTCCAAAAAGAATATTGCAGAACGTTTGAAGTTTGCAATAGAGTACCTGGATGTTCCACAGCACTACTGGCAAAATATACTGTGGACAGATGAAACCAAGATTGAGTTGTTTGGGAAGAACACACAACACTATGTGTGGAGAAAAAAAGGCACAGCACACCAACATCAAAACCTCATCCCCACTGTAAAACATGGCGGAGGGAGCATCATGGTTTGGGGCTGCTTTGCTGCCTCAGGGCCTGGACGGATTGTTGTCATTGATGGGAAAATGAATTCCAGAGTTTATCAAGACATTTTGCAGGAAAACGTACGACCATCTGTCAGCCAACTGAAGCTCCGCAGAGGATGGGTGATGCAACAGGACAATGACTCAAAGCATACAAGTAATTCAACAAAACAATGGCTGCAACAGCACAGAATACGCCTTCTGGAGTGGCCCAGTCAGAGTCCTGACCTCAACCCGATTGAAATGCTGTGGCATGACCTTAAGAGAGCGATTCACACCAGACATCCCAAGAATATTGCTACACTGAAACAGTTTTTTGTGAAGAGGAGTGGTCCAAAATTACTCCAGATCATTGTGCAAGTCTGATCTGCAACTACAGGAAATGTTTGGTTGAGGTTATTGCTGCCAAAGGAGGGTCAACCAGTTATTAAGTCCAAAGGTTCATATACTTTTTCCTCCCTGCACTGTGAATGTTTACATGTTATGTGCAATTAAACCATGGCAACATCTAATGTTTGTGTAGTATTATGTTCAGCAGACTGTGTTCTTCTATTGTTGTGACTTAGATGACGTTCAGAGCACATTTTATGCCCAATTCATGCAAAACTCCACGTAATCCCAAGGGGTTCACATACTTTTTCTTGCAACTGTATATTTACTGTATTTCCTATTGTGATGCAATTTATAATGTTTTTGAGCTCTGTAAATGAAGAAATAAACTCTATAGTTGTCGCAGTGCATGCTGAAGTTTGGTTTTTCTGCATCTTGATTTGGCATGACAACTCACGGTATTTGCTGGTGTGACTCCTTATGCCTTTTCTGCTTTTGTCAGCATTGTTGTGAACTTGCTGATGTGACCTATGGGTTAACTTTCAATGGTGTTATTGTAAGGTAGAACTCCTTTTTTATGATTTTGGATGGAGATTGGAAGGTTAGACTATTTTATTGCTGTCTGTGTCCCTACTAGGGAGATTTAATCTCACTGAATATCCTGCTAGCCTCTCTTTCCAAGATACAAAATTAGAGAATTTCCAAATTTTCAGAATTGGAATAGGAGTAAAGATGATATCTTCCACTGGTGACACCAATCAAAGGTGGGATACCCCCTTAGCCTGGGAAGACTTTATCGCATGTTCTGTTGTATCCCCCCAGGGGTGGCCAACCTGCGGCTCTGCAGCTGCTGCAGGACTACAAGTTCCATCATGCCTCTGCAAGTCAGTAACTTCCCATATTTGCAATGCCTCATGGGAAATGTAGTTCCACAACAGGTGGAGAGCCACAGGTTAGCCACCCTGGGCCTAGACAATAAGTGCAAGGAAATTTCATGGGGATACAGACAACAGGTAAAACTTGACAAAGGTTCTAACACTTACCTTTGTAACAAAAACAAAAAAAGTTTAAATGCATTGTGTACATAACCCTGATATTTTACAAAGTCAGAAGCTGAACCAGTATGTAAAGGTTATTGCTTTTTAATTCACAATCATTGAAATTGAGTCTACTGTATATTAAATGCTGGGACTGCTGTTTGGTGATTATGTTGTACCCCTCTGATTACACACTTTCTTTTTTTAATGGTTGAACTGGATGGAATTTTGTCTTATTTCAGCCAGACTAATTATATCATCAAGTTCTCTCCTTCAGTATATTTGGGAAATTAAACATGTAAGCTGGGAGGTGGGGCAAGTGGAACATTCCTTCATGTTTCCCATTAACTGTTTGGGTGCCAAGTCTGGGTCACACAAGAGGATTGCCCCATCGTGGGTTCTTCTGGGCTATGCTAGGCAACTTTAACAGGATCACTCTACTTTACACATGGGGTACCTTTTACTCTGCGCCATTTTCACCTGTGCCTTCGGACAAGGCTGAGGCCACTGTCATGGAATACTCAACTTTAAAGTGTTACTGAACCCACAACAGTAAAATCAGTCTGTGTATGCAGTAAAGCATGCTTGTTATACTCACTGTGGATCCTCGGAGGTTAATCCTCTGCATTGTGTAAAAAAGCTGTTTGATACTGTTTTCTCTGATCCTTGCCTTCGTCTACTGTCCCCAGTCCATCTGCTGATAGAACAGAACCTTGGGGGCAAACTGCACATGCTCAGTTTGGTGTGTATTGCTAGATTTTTTTTGGGAGAGTGCATGTGATCAGCACAGAGCCAATCAGCATTGTCCAGACAGAGAGTCAGGGGTCCTGCAGCCTCAAAGAACAACTAGGGGAGTATGAGAACTTCTCCTACAAGCTTTAAACAGTGCACTGCTGGACACTGATAGAAGTCACAAGACTGCTCTAACTGCTGATGAGAAAAGGTATTTAGCAGTTTATATTTACTAAAATAATTGCATTTCTATGTTATGTGTACTGTGGGAGACCAAATATAGTAAATGCGTATAGTAAATGGGTTTAGTAACACTTTAAGGTGGGCGTCTACTCTTAATGATGAACATACCCTATGCACACTTGCACAATAACTGTCCTCCAGTTAAATCTTGGATCCCTGTGCAAATGCACACCTTCACTGTTGTCTTGCAATTAGGAAGGACACTCTGAGCCTTGTCCACATCCACCTGTCCAGTGTCTTCCACTACCTGTGTTGGTAGCAGAACAGGGCTCCGTCATGCATCTAGCACGGGCTCCATACATGCACTTGACTTAGATCTTGAGCTTCCATACCTCTGTACAGGAAGGGGACCTTTGCGGTGCCAATCTGCTCCCATTACTATAGGAGACAGACCGTTGGTGAAAGGAGTGCCGAAAACATCTCCTTCACTTCTGGAGGCCATTCCACCAGCAACAGGCACACGCCAACGATAGGCTGCTTGATTGACTGTTAGCTTTCGTTACCCTTGGTAAAAGATGACTCTTAAAGTGCTGTCTTCATACCCCAATGTGCCTAGTGACCCAAAGATGTGAACTAAATGCAAATATGTGCTGGTTACTTGTATTGCACTCAGAACATCAGACCAGGCAGAAAACAAAATTTTAATGCTTTACTTAGAAAAGTGTCAGAAACATTACAGAGTCCAAAATGAGAGAACAGTCCTTTTCCCTACATCCCTAAAGCCTAATTCAGGCGTGTGTGCTGTGGAGGCATAACTGCAGAAGGCAAAGTCCAATGTCAAGTCCATTGCAGGGGCGGACTGACAACTCATGGGGCCCCCGGGCAATAGGGGATCATGGGGCCCCTGTATCCTCACCCACACTTAAACAAGCCTATGAAAAAGGTACTAGGGGCATCTCATGGGGCCCCCTACTGACCCTGGGCCCTCGGGCAGTGCCCAAATGCCAAAATGGTCAGTCCGCCCCTGGTCCATTGGTATCGACAGTGTCCAGCAGCTGGTGTCTTCAGGGTGAACCACAGACTCCAGTGGCTTTCTACATTATGACTGGTTCCAAGATGACAGAAAGGTGTAACGCCAGTCTACCTTTATATTCAGTTGTACCATTTTCACCTATGTATTTTGATTTATTATAGAAAGTTTCTTCCCCTTGCCAAAAGTATGCAGAGAATTTATGTTAAAAATGCATCACAACACATTAAAAAAAAAGCAGATCAAGAAGCATAAGTAAATAAATGCAGTCTAACAAATAACAACACCACCCTGTAAAGGAAGGAGTTTAGTACTTACCTTCTTAGAAATCAGCATGCTAAATTTCCCCTCTCTTGAAGAAACAAAGCTCTTTCGTGTGCGGTGACCTGCGCTTATCTGCACAGATCAATGTAGGCACACCGCCAAGGCACATAGAAAATAATTGTTTTTTTATGTGCCCTGTTCACAACAAAATGCCGCGTCAAGATGGATTGTGGTCCATTGCACAAAAATGTGGTCGTGTCAGCACATCTAACCATACCATGAGAATGAAATTTAATTTTGCAACATTCCAGTAAAGTTTCTTTTGAAAATGTAAACAGTACTTTGTGTAGTAACAACAATGCTAGGCATTAGACACCAGCCCGCATACTAAAACAGTCCTTTTTAGGCAGATGTGAACACTCTCTTAAAGGTAGTGCTGCTAGTCGGCTAGTGTGTTTCTAGGCTAGCTGCTGTGGTTCCTCCTGCAGGCTGCTAAAACATTACTATGTCCTGCAGTGACATAGCAGCTGGCAAGTGCAATCACAGGGTGGAGTAGTGAACTAAGCATCCAAAAGACCCTAAAGTAATGGATAATATTGGTGCCTGTAGCTCACAGTTGTCACTGGGACAGGAAGGGAGACTGAATCATTCCAACTGCACGGACTGTAATAAAACCTTTAGACCTTTGCAGGCCCAGTCTCCCCATGTCTTGCGATCTTAGGGAGCAGTGGGGAGCTGACTGTGATTCCTCAGGAAGTATTTGTAGCTTTTGAGGTTTCATTTTTTTTTAAAGAGTAAAGTTCCCTGAAGTGCCACCACTGCTGACTATTCAGCAGTTCCCACTACTGGTAGTGGTAGTAAAGCCTAACATTAACTATTCTTAAAAACGTCCCCTCCGCCTACCTAGTCTACCTAGCCTACCTAGTCTACCTACCTTGTGTATGACACCCATAGGTTCCTATCCCATCCCGCATTGGTGTTCCCTCTTCTCTCCTGCAGCAGGCACTCACTGACACATGGGAACCAGAGTTGCAGGATCACATGACCAGACAGAAGATGCAGAATCATGAGACCACACCTGACCATATTAAAAAAAAAAGGTAAATTCACAATTTTTTATACAAGGTATGCAGAACAGGTAAGAGGAGCGGGAGGGAACATTTTTAAGAATAGTTAAAGTTAGGATTTTCTTCTATTTTAAATCTCTGCCTCTATTAAAGACATCCAGGTCTCTTGAAAATTCTCTCTACCTGAACATTACAGATAATTATTGAATATGGATGCACCCAAGGATATTTCATTTTGCAATAATCTGTACTTTGACAGATTCCAAGGAAAAATTAAATGCTGCATGTCCAAGAACTATTTTTCACGGTTGCAGATCTGCATTTAGTAAAAGATGCTTTCAGTAACTGTAGTTCTCAGTAACCATAGTTAAATACAGGTTAACAGTGTCTTCTGTGGTCGGACAGTCCCAAGCCCAGTCTTCTAATGGTAAGCCCCAACACTGACTTGATGACATCATACACAGGTCTATTGTTTCTAGGAAACATCTATTTTCTGAGACTGGAGGATGTACAGGAAAACTAATCAAATGTGAACCAGGAGCCCCACAGCTGCAATATGTGGGAAGTTCATTCAACTGAAAGGTCTTTCAGTAAATTGACCACATATTTATGTGATAATGCTTCAGGCAGCAAATTCCTTAGTGGTTTTTTTACTTCAGTCTTGCAACACTGGGGTCAAATCCTGGCTTGGATGCTTTATGCGTGAAGTTTGTATGTTGTCCTGCTACAAAGACACGATGGTAGAATAATTAACTTCTGTCTAAATTGGCTTGAGAACAGGGCCGGGCAGAAGGGGCAGTTGCCCCAGGTGCAGCGTTTTAATTTTGTGGGAGTCTGTACCCCCCTTAAAATAGCTGGCAGTAGATGTTTTTCAACAATCATGCAGAGCCTGCCTCAGGCCAGTTTCTGCTTCACCTCCCAACCTCTACCATGTCATGCTGAAAACATACAGGTGCCCAGCAGCGCAGGCACCACCACTACATAAACTCACAGTGGCGGCCAAGCAGAGAAGATGCCTGGGTCAGCAAGGTAAAGATCACCCATAGGCCCATAAAGCATGGGCCATGACTTATGGGCATATATAGATTGTATTTATACTGGATGACTACCACTGCTTGTTCCATGCTAAGGTTTGCCTGATCCCCCTCCCCCTCCATATTACCTGTGGGGACTTCTGACTCTTCGCTGTGATGCATAGGATCTTTCATATGAGGATTGGTTAGGATGTAGAGCCAGTCTTCCCTCCAGGTGCAGTTCTGGTCAGTACACTGGGCTACACAGTCATGTGAATCTCTCTTTGGTTTATTTACCTTATAATGGGGTGCAGGCATCTGCCTTACTGAAGCAACTCTCTTCTATTTTGATCATATAGAATTATATGTACTACCTTATGCATGGAAGATAATCATGTTATTGGATGGTCTTTAAACAGCCTTCTTATACATACATGAACCATGGTTACCAGTTGATTCATTGATTGCTACTTGTATAAGAAATTCTGGAACTTCATTGCAGACATCATGAAGAAGGGATTGTGGTTTGTGCTCATATTCAAACATGATGTGAACTTTTGATTATTATATGAGTGGGGTTAGTGTATTCACCTGATTTAGCAGGGTTATTTAGTTACAATTCTCTTGGCCAAGATTTAAAAAAATTCTCTTTTTCTATTTGTATTTTTCGTATTCTCTTAATGTGCACTTATTAAGTATATAAATTTTTTTAAGTGGTCAGGTATTTTGGTGTGCTTGATTCTATAATCTTTTTCGTTTCCAGCGGGGTTCCGAAGTCAGAGCCAGGATTTTTACCTTTTTTGAACTATCTTGAATTTTCAAAACACCAGTGATTTCTCCACTTTCCACAAGTTCTATTTTGTCAAGAAATACTATATATATATGGTAATAGATGTGAATAGAACCTGGAGAATTTTTATCAGGTTGTCTTTTCAAAAAAATGTTATTTTTGAGCAACACTATATGTTGTATATAAAATTTTGAATATCTTCACCCTAGGCATTTGACGACCTTGTCCTGTGTTTGCCAGTGTGATAAGGAACTTTGAATGTAAGCTCCTTGAAGGCAGGGACCTGTAATTGGTAAATTGCCTCCTTTTATTAGACCTCAGTTTTTTAGAACCTCAGTTTATTTTCCGTATAGATGAGCTGTTCTTATTTGAATTCCGCTGCCCTTAAAGCATGTCCAAAGACAAAAACAAAAATGGAATATATTGCAGCTTACCAGTCCTTAGATGTGATGGCTGCATTTTTTTTTATTGTTTTTAGTCTTTTTCCCCTTTATTTTTACCTGGTGATCAGACATGTAACAATCTTCTTGTCTTGAGATTAGAGATGAGCGAATCGAACATGACGAAGTGGAATTCGTTTCGAAGATTAGGAAATATTCGATTCGCGCCGAATCCGAAAATTAGCAAACTTCGGATGCACGAATCGAATTTTCCCAAAAATGGCGGCGACATGTGTGGCGACGGAGCGGGGATCTCTGGGAAGGCGCGCAGACAAGGCGCGCTGACCCATAATGCATTCATTCATGACATGTGATCGCATTAGCCAATCAGCAGCCAGCCAGCCAGCACTGTGTAATGGTGGAGCTATAAATCGCGGCCATCTTAGAATTCTCCATTAGCCTCCAGTCATTCAAGAGAGACAGACCTGTCTGTATTAGGGACAGAGTTAGGGCCACAGAGACTTTAGGGCCACAGAATCGTTACTTAGGGCCACAGAATCGTTACTCAGGGACACAGAATCGTTACTCAGGGACACAGAATCGTTACTTAGGGACAGACACAGAATTGTTACTCAGGGACAGACACAGAATTGTTACTCAGGGACAGACACAGAATCGTTACTCAGGGACACAGAATCGTTACTCAGGGACACAGAATCGTTACTCAGGGACACAGAATCGTTACTCAGGGACAGACACAGAATTGTTACTCAGGGACACAGAATTGTTACTCAGGGACACAGAATTGTTACTCAGGGACACAGAATTGTTACTCAGGGACACAGAATCGTTACTGAGGGACACAGAATTGTTACTCAGGGACACAGAATTGTTACTCAGGGACACAGAATCGTTACTGAGGGACACAGAATCGTTACTGAGGGACACATGATTGTTACTCAGGGACACAGAATTGTTACTCAGGGACACAGAATTGTTACTGAGGGACAGACACAGAACTGTTACTCAGGGACACAGAATTGTTACTCAGGGACACAGAATCCTTACTCAGGGACACAGAATCCTTACTCAGGGACACAGAATCCTTACTCAGGGACACAGAATCCTTACTCAGGGACACAGAATTGTTACTCAGGGACACAGAATCGTTACTCAGGGACACAGAATCCTCACACTGCTGGTGGGTTCCATTTTGTCATAGGGTGCTGGCAGATTACGGGCCTCCCATTGCTGCTGCCAGGCCCGTAATCTGTCATGGGCCCCTGTACTGCCTCCTCATGCTGCTGCCAGGTCCAGAGTGTGTCATGGGTCCCTGTACGGCCTCCCATTGCTGCTGTCTCCATCGCCACACTCTGCCATGTGCCACTTTCAGGTCTCCTCACACTGCTGGTGGGTTCCATTTTGTCATAGGGTGCTGTATGGCCTTCCATTGCTGCTGCCAGGCCCGTAATCTGTCATGGGCCCCTGTACCACCTCCTCATGCTGCTGCCAGGTCCAGAGTGTGTCATGGGTCCCTGTAGGGCCTCCCATTGCTGCTGTCTCCATCGCCACACTCTGCCATGTGCCACTTTCAGGTCTCCTCACACTGCTGGTGGGTTCCATTTTGTCATAGGGTGCTGGCAGATTACGGGCCTCCCATTGCTGCTGCCAGGCCCGTAATCTGCCATGGGCCCCCCGTACCGACTCCTCATGCTGCTGCCAGGCCCGTAATCTGTCATGGGCCCCTGTACCGCCTCCTCATGCTGCTGCCAGGTCTAGAGTGTGTCATGGGTCCCTGTACGGCCTCCCATTGCTGCTGTCTCCATCGCCACACTCTGCCATGTGCCACTTTCAGGTCTCCTCACACTGCTGGTGGGTTCCATTTTGTCATAGGGTGCTGTATGGCCTCCCATTGCTGCTGCCAGGCCCGTAATCTGCCATGGGCCCCCGTACCGACTCCTCATGCTGCTGCCAGGCCCGTAATCTGTCATGGGCCCCTGTACCGCCTCCTCATGCTGCTGCCAGGTCCAGAGTGTGTCATGGGTCCCTGTACGGCCTCCCATTGCTGCTGTCTCCATCGCCACACTCTGCCATGTGCCACTTTCAGGTCTCCTCACACTGCTGGTGGGTTCCATTTTTTCATAGGGTGCTGTATGGCCTCCCATTGCTGCTGCCTCCACCGCCACACTGTGGCTCCACACTCTGGTTTTGGCCCCGTGACTGCCCAAATGAGTGAAGTGTGCGGTGATTCTAAGATCGACGGCACTCATCTGCATGTCATACTGACTGACAGTATTATTTCTCTTCCCCAGCAGACTCCAAGGGCATTTAAATTAAAGGTACAGTGTTCTGCACTAATATAAAGGCTCTCTGAAGCCTAGAAACACCCTTTTTATAAGTTAAATTCGCAGCGAATATATTCGACTCGAATCAAATTTATTCCGCGAATTCGCCGAATCAGCCGAATCGAATTTTTGAATAATTCGCTCATCTCTACTTGAGATGTCTCCCCTGTCTATGGAGGAGCAACAGGGATTTCTTGGACAGCAGCATTGTCTGGAAAGAGTAGTGTTAGATGAATTTTACATAAGCGACTAACAATTAATGCTGAACTCCAGCTAACACTTTATAAGCAGTTACTTTATCAACAGTGTGAGATAAAGGATTTACATAAATAAATAAAATCTGATCATTGTAAGTACCTCTGTCATGGTTACATGGTTTATCTCAATCATCTCACTTGCCCTCCAGAGAATTTACACCCCTTCCTGACCAGGCCATTTTTTGCGATACGGCACTGCGTTACTTTAACTGACAATTGGAGCAGTCATGCAGCGCTGCACTCAAATTAAATTTACATCCTTTTATTCCCACAGTTAGAGCTTTCATTCAGTGGTATTTGATTGCCTGTACATTTTTTATTTTTTGCTCTATAAACAAAAAAATACTGACAATTTTGAGAAAAAAACAATATTTTTGACTTTTTGCTATTAAACATGTCCAATAAAAAAATGTAAAAAATCAAATTCCATCATAAATTTAGAGCAAAATGTTTATGTGAAAGTTATAGCATTTACAAATGGGGGTATATATACTGGAATTTTTTTTTTTACTAGTAAATCACAGCTATTAGTGACTTATAGCGAGACTGCGGGACTGCGGTGAGCATTCTGATACTGGGGGGAACTGACTTGGTGTCACTGACATCCCCAGTCACAACAATACAGTGATCAGTGCTAATAAAAAGCACTGACGCTGTACTAATGGCACTAGGCAGGAAAAGGTTAACATCTAGGGCGATCAAAGGGTTAACTGTGCTTTGCGTGTTTTACTATGGGGCTATGTGTGTGCTTTCCACTGTAAGCACACTGCTTTGTATGGCTGTGCTATACACAGCCATACAAAGCAGTGTGCTGGAGCTGACAGGGAAAGAACAGTATTGTTTATATACAGTTCTCTCCCCCCGTCGGTATTACTCAGCGATCACTGGATGCTGGCGAGTAATCACTGGCTGGAACCCGGTGATTGACAGCTATGGCCGCGAATGGCGGCGCAGATAGGGCGTGCGTGTGGCTCACGGGCGCCCCCTACCTGGAAATGCGAAATGACGTATATATACATGATTTTGCGCACCCCTGCCGCCCTGTAGCAGTATTTCTGCTATAGGGCAGCGGTAAAATGGTTAAAGGAAGTTGAAAAACAACAGACTTACTTTTGGGGGGGGGGGGTAGTAAGGTGGTGGTTGTTTGTCGCATCCTCCATGTTTTCCAAATAACTCGATGGGTGCCAAGTCTGGGAAACATAAGAGGCATATCCCTAGGGTGGGTTCTTCTGGGCTATGCTAGGCACCTCTTACAGCATCATTCTGTTTCACACACATGGGGTACCTTTGCTTTAGTGCCGTTTTCACCAATGCCCTGGGACAAGGCGGAGGCTGCCGTCAGGGAATACTCAACCTTAAGGACTTCTACTCTTACAGATGAACATATACCATGTTCTCCAGTTACTCTCAGGTCCCCATGTAAATGTACATCTTCCCACTGTGGCTTGCAATTAAGTGGGCCAAGCCGAACACTGACCACAGTCACCTGTCCAGTTTCTCACTTCCTGTCTCAGTAGTAGCATGGATCCCTGCCACGCACATAGCCAAGACTCCATCGTGCACTTGACTTTAACTATTGAACTTCCGTACCTTTCCAGAGGATGGAGACCTCTGCAGTGCAGTTGCATTCTGTTTTTTAAGGGAGACGGAATGTGGCGTAGGGAGTGCCAACAACACCTCCCTCGTGGCAAGAGGCTATTCCACCTATAACAGGTACATTTCACTGAAAGGCTGCTCACTGACTGTACCTTCATTGCTCGTGGTAACCACATGTATAACTTGCATTAGAATTACTCTGACTGACTCTTCATACCCCATGTGCTAGTGATCCAAGCTGTAGACTAAGTTCAAAGTTGTGCCAATTACTTGCATTACACCCCTTTAAGTAACTACAGACCAGGCAAGAGGAAAGGTTTCAATGCTTTACTGAACAAAGTGTGACATTACAAAGTCCAACAGAACTTCAACAAAAGTCCATTTTCCTAAATCCTTAGCCCCTATTTCTAACCAGGCTATGTGCTGCCCCGGCACATAGCCTGGTTAAGAATAGAAGATGGCCAGGGCCGGGGAAGTGAACTGACCATCTCTCACAGTAAATCCACCAGACTCTAGACCAAGGCCAAGGACACAGGCCACCAGCTGCCCACGCTTTCAAATATGGCCCACTGTCCCAATTTTTACTCACAGGAGCAGTGGGTCGGACCCAAGAATCCTGCCAAAGGATCATAAGAACATTAACACCTACTCTCCCGGCTGGGACAGCACCTACCTAGTTAATTCTAACCTACTTTCATACTGGCCGGATCACCAGGTAGCAAACTATGTTATAGAGGAGACTCAAAAAACAAAGACTGCTTTATTAATGCAAGTGGCAGACTTCATTTTAAATGCCATTTTTTGATTTTGCATTTAATATCACTTTAATTGACTGTAATTGTTTAAAATAAATTATCATAGTCCTCACAAACCACCTGAAACTTCACATCAGGTGGACAGTGTCATGAAATTTCATATTAGACTGCCATGTGCATGTACATGCAACAGACCCTTAATTATTCCTAGTGTTGCCCTTCCTGTCTGCCATACAAGGGATGACAGAGGATATAAAGACAGATTTGAGTACTTATGCTTTAAAACAAGTACAATTCATGCAGTTCTGCATTTATTAAACAAATAATAAATGTATTATACATGCAAATATTATTACTACTTGAACCTGACTTGTTTTCTATGTTTTTTAATCCCTTTCACTGCAACATTCAGACAGACAAAAGCAGGAGTAGCACAATTAGCCAATCAGATGTCCTGCGTTAACATCTGCTGAAAAGGAACATGCTGACAGGAGAAAAAGCAGAGAGGTGACCTTGACAATTTTTTGCTTTTACCAATTTGGTACATGTTGGTAATTGTGAGTTGATTCCAGCACATGTGCCTTGATAAATCTGCTCTATAGTATTTGTGAAGGTAGACTTTCCATAGACTTACAGGAATTGAGCTGTGAGAAAAAAAAAAGAAGAGAATATGGTTTGCATATATTCTTGGGGAAGCTGTTCCCTTGTAACATGTGCAATAGTTGTGTAATACATGCAGCTGCTGTACCAGATGGGCTGTGTCCATCCTAAACACAAGTTTCATTTCCATTAATAAGATTGCATTGCACACATTCATTTAGTCATCAGTACCACTATGAAGCCAGTTTGAGGCTTTGTAAAAATGACTCACTACAAAAAGTATGAGCTTCATTTGTCACCCTTTGTCATTTGCACTGATTTCGGTTCAGACCACACTGTTCACAAACCTATAATGCTATTTTAAAGAGAGCACACAGCTTCTTTCATAAATGAAACTTTCACAAGGCACTGTTTCTATTTGCCCTAATTTTTTGCAGAACATATTTGAAAATGATCTTTCCAAACTACCTTGAACTATTTTTGTAAATTTGTTTCTTTAAACATTATGTAAGTGTATGTGTAAAGCCCTCCAGGTTAGCCAGATAGACTTTTTGTTAGTTTTTTAGACAGAGTAGCAGCCTGGCAGTCAGCCTGGGAGTGAGGAAGTGAGTTCACCTCAGGACAGGCTGAGAGGCTGTACAGGTTGAGACTTCTGAAGCCCTCCCACCCTTCCTGAAACTGGCAGAACTATCTGAAACAGCAGGGGAGGAGATGAGGAGGCCCAGCTCTGCATGCTTGAGGGACCTTGTCCAATCCCCTGGCAGGAGGCTGGTCATGGTGACCAGGGCAACCATCAAATATCAGAGAGCCTAGGAAGAAGTGTGCAGTGTCAGGTGAAAGATGGACTGAGAGGAAGGCTGGAGTGAGGAGCCTGGGAGGGGGCCCCAGGGAGGGGAGCCTACCTACAGGCAGGATGCTGGCCGAGAGGATCTCTACTGCCTCAACATCTCCTGGAGAGGACAATCTGTTAGCAGGGAAGGAGACAGCCCAGTGTAAGGCCTGAAGGTAGCCACCAACCCACCACGCTAGCAGGCAAGGACAGTGTGAACACTCTTACACCCCCAAGCCGGATAAGGGGAGAGGGCAGTCAGGTGCAGTACCCAACTAGTCTTCATCCAGGACTGCTTAACTTCATGCTCTTCGGACCCCCTTGCTCAGGGATACCCATTGTATAGCTGGTTGAAGAGGAGGATTCATGGGGTCTGCTGAGGTACACCAAAAAGGGCTGTGGCATTCCTTTACAGAGACTGTTGCTATTTTTTTGCTAGTCCACATTTTGTACATAGTTATTTAGAAGGTTGTTCTCACGTTTTGCAGTTCCTTGGGCATCCCATATAACCCTAGACCCCATCCAAGTTGTTAACTAGAGATCAGCGAATTATTCAAAAATTCGATTCGGCCGATTCGCCGAATTTGCGGGAGAAATTCGATTCGATGCGAATTTATTCGCCGTGAATTTAACTTATTTAAAGGGTTTCTAGGCTTCAGAGGGCCTTTATATTAGTGCAGAACACTGTACCTTTGATTTAAATGCCCTTGGAGTCTGCTGGGGAAGAGAAATAATACTGTCAGTCAGTATGACATGCAGATGAGTGCCGTCGATCTTAGAATCACCGCACACTTCACTCATTTGGGCAGTCACGGGGCACGACGACGAAGAAGAAGAAGAATGGAAAAGAAGAATGGAAAAGAAGAATGGAAAAGAAGAATGGAAAAGAAGAATGGAAAAGAAGAAGGAAAAGAAGAAGAAGAAGAATGAAAAGAAGAAGAATGAAAAGAAGAATGAAAAGAAGAAGAATGAAAAGAAGAAGAATGAGAAGAATGAAAAGAAGAAGAATGAAAAGAAGAAGAATGAAAAGAAAAAGAAGAAGAATGAAAAGAAGAAGAATGAAAAGAAGAAGAAGAAGAATGAAAAGAAGAAGAATGAAAAGAAGAAGAAGAAGAATGAAAAGAAGAAGGAAAAGAAGAATGGAAAAGAAGAATGGAAAAGAAGAATGGAAAAGAAGAATGAAAAGAAGAAGAAGAAGAATGGAAAAGAAGAATGGAAAAGAAGAATGGAAAAGAAGAATGGAAAAGAAGAATGGAAAAGAAGAATGGAAAAGAAGAAGGAAAAGAAGAAGGAAAAGAAGAAGAAGAAGAATGAAAAGAAGAAGAATGAAAAGAAGAAGAATGAAAAGAAGAAGAATGAGAAGAATGAAAAGAAGAAGAATGAAAAGAAGAAGAATGAGAAGAATGAAAAGAAGAAGAATGAAAAGAAGAAGAATGAAAAGAAGAAGAAGAAGAAGAATGAAAAGAAGAAGAAGAAGAAGAATGAAAAGAAGAAGAATGAAAAGAAGAAGAAGAAGAAGAATGAAAAGAAGAAGAAGAAGAAGAATGAAAAGAAGAATGAAAAGAAGAAGAAGAAGAAGAATGAAAAGAAGAAGAAGAAGAAGAATGAAAAGAAGAAGAATGAAAAGAAGAATGAAAAGAAGAAGAAGAAGAATGAAAAGAAGAAGAATGAAAAGAAGAAGAAGAAGAATGAAAAGAAGAAGAAGAAGAATGAAAAGAAGAAGAATGAAAAGAAGAATGAAAAGAAGAAGAAGAAGAATGAAAAGAAGAAGAAGAAGAAGAAGAAGAATGAAAAGAAGAAGAAGAAGAAGAAGAATGAAAAGAAGAAGAAGAATGAAAAGAAGAATGAAAAGAAGAAGAAGAAGAATGAAAAGAAGAAGAAGAAGAAGAAGAAGAATGAAAAGAAGAATGAAAAGAAGAAGAAGAAGAAGAATGAAAAGAAGAAGAAGAAGAAGAGGAATGAAAAGAAGAAGAAGAAGAATGAAAAGAAGAAGAAGAAGAAGAAGAAGAATGAAAAGAAGAAGAAGAATGAAAAGAATAAGTATTCCAGTACAGCAAAAAGTGTATCTGCAGAGAGCTCCGCTATTTCTGACAGTTCCTTCACATTTACAGCGGTTGAAACATTGTATCTATTTATTTCCGAATAAAAACATCTGTATCCTAAATGGAAACAAATAGATACAATGTTTCAACCGCTGTAAATGAACTGTCAGAACTGTCAGAAATAGCGGAGCTCTCTGCAGTGACACTTTTGCCGGCTGATCGGGAAAAATTCGATTCGTGCACCCGAAGTTTGCTAAAATTCGGATTCGATGCGAATCAAATTTTTCCTGAAATTCGAAACGAATTCCACTTCGCCAGGTTCGATTCGCTCATCTCTATTGTTAACCCCTGAAAAAAACAACTAAAAACCAGCTGAAGGACTATTTACTGACTCTCAAGGTACAAGTGTGGAAGATGTGTGTTGCCTGGCTGTACAGAGCATAGGGAGACCAAAACATAACTCAGTGGCCCCTAAGGTGTTAGTACTACATATGTATCCCAACATTTGTTAAATAGTTTCCTATATACCTCTCATTCTAACAGTGTCAGGCTGCATTCATATCTTAGCAGAGCGATTTTTAGGCATTTTCAGGTATTGTTATTGGAGAGTTTTTGCATATTTGAAGTATTTACATGTATATTAAAGCTTCATGTGTTTTTGTTTTAGCCAATAAACAGCAGTAGGAAAAAAAGATCAGTTATTGCAGGCTTTAAAATGCCTGAAATACATCCAACAAATAATAAAAAAACGCTCATTTACAGGCACTCCTATTAAAGTCTATGGGGCCAAAACTCCTAATTCTGCTTCAAAAGTAGCTAATGTGTCTTTTAGAGTATCAGGCACCGAGCTTCAGACACTGAGCATTCATATGTGAACAATCACCATTTAAAAAAATGGGATTTTGTTTGTTGGGAGTTTTGGAGCTTTGAACTTCAAGTTACAAACCACTCAGGTGTGAATAGGGCTTCATGCTGTCCTTATTTTTCTTCATGTTTTGTTTGACTTGTATTTTGTAATCTAACCAGTTTCTTCACTTCCTGTCCTAGGGGCACAACAGCTTTGTCACTTTCCAATATGCATTCCCTGTGGACATCCTGACACACAGTGTGTCACCACATACAGACTGGAGTCCACATGAAACGCAAGGCAACATGCAATATTCACATATCTGATGTATCGTAGACAGGGTTTTTTTCTCAGAGAATAGGTGCATGTACTCCCCTTTTCCGAGTCTCCCTTGTCTCTGCCCCCTACCCACCTCCACTCCCTATTCACCCCCACTACCGCCCCTTTTATAGAAAATAGAACCAAGTATCATTTTGTGCTGTTAAGTAATTTGCATGAAATTTGTTAACAATCATAAGAAAAGTAGTAAAATAGATCCCCTGCAGCCCGCAACAATAGTCCCCCAACCAAAAATAAATGTCCCCAGCAACGATCAATCTCCCAACAGCAACAGAAGATTGCCCCAGCAACAACAGAACACCTGCAACAAAACACCCCCCAACAACAATAGATCAACCCCAAGGAACAATAGACCCCTGCAAGCAACATTAGATCTTCTAGTAGCCAGCATTATTATACCTTCCAGCAGCTAGAAACAAGAGACCCCTCCCTCACCAGTAGATCCTTCGCAGCAACAATATCCCACCTCCCTATCAACAATAGACCCCCTCAACAACAATTGACCCCTTCCTCAAAATAGATCCCTCCAGTGACAATAGATCCCCCATCAATGGACCCTCCAGCACACCTTGCCATTACATACATTCAGTGCTGGAGGTACCGAAGCTGCAATCCACCATGTTCCCTCTGAAAAAAAGCCCTGATTGTAGGGGCATAAATGAAGGTGGCCAAGAGGAGTGAGATGAATGAGCACAGCATATAGATATCTAAAGTCAAAAATGCCAGTATTAGGAAATATTGTTTAAAGAAAATAAGCATTCCACATGCCCACTAATGATCATTGAACTTCCCTGTGTTTGATTCATGAGAGGATCCAAAAACCCAGCCTGAGATCTGTAAACTATGAACTACAGTTAAATCTATAGAAATCAGTCTTGTTTTTTTTTTAATGGCATTTTTCAAAGAAAATGTGCAAGCTTTTAGTAAAAACAAAAGCATGGATAGATGGCCACTGCCATGGGGGACATTTACTAGTGCAAAAAAAAAAAAAAAGCCATTCAGCAGGGAGCAGGCCTATTAATAAGTTTTATTAAGATGTGTCAGTGACATTATCCAGCATCCATGGGTGGTTTGTTGACACGGCTGACAGCTGGGGAGTTCTCATTTGTGGTAAAAATCCGATGGGAGTGGAGCGAGTTGTCGTGGTTGTGTTGGTGGGTTGTTAGGGTGCTGTTCAATATGATTGATGATAGATATTCATTACTGGACGACATAATTGATATTGGATTTACAATGTGGGGTATGTTTTTTTCAGATATTGATATATCCCCCCTCAGACCCTCACATCCACTGGGCCAGGGATTCAAGAATTCTGCTTCTTATTTCCTTGGCCACTTTGTGTGCGTCCAAGAGCAATCACTGCAGGTAATTGCTGGCTATGCAGAGAGCTGTGAATAACTGCGGCCGCAAGTGACCTGTCATTTTAGTGAATAGGGCTGGTGGCTGCACCTAGCTGTTCAGAGCTGCAGCAGATACCTCTGATTCCTGATGCTCAAATTTACACCAGCTCTAATCACCGGTGTGAATGTAGCCTTAGAATTAGCTAAAGGATAGATGAATCTGGAAATCCAAAGATTTTACGTGCAGCTGTCATTATGGTACAGCATAGATAACCACTCATGTATGTTAACATAGGTGATAAACTAGTTTTAACTCCACAACAAAATCCTTATATCCACCTGTGTATCTCAGGATAATTCACACATCCTTAGGATATGATCACTAGCCTCCCAATAAATGCTAAATATACAGTATATTGCTCACATATCAAGCAGAATTCCATATCGGTCACATCTAGCCCAACACACAATAGCTTTATTAATGGTAGAACTGCAGAGTTTTATGTCTCCAAGTAGGGCTAGTATATAATTGACACTGTAACGGAAGCGTAGGCAGAACAGAGCACACGGAGAAGATGGGGAACACACAAACTTTATTGAAGCAACAAATTGACAGACACTCAATAGGGAAATGGCAGGGAGGGTGATGTATGCGCAAACCAGGGACTATTCCAGGCACGGGGGGGGATCTTCAGCGACAGGTAGGCAATCTCCCCCCCTCGACTTGGGGCCTCAGCCGAGCTCCCTCCGTGACTGGACAGCGGATTGGAGACTCGGGCAACAGGTGGCAACCTACCACTGGGCAGGGGCCTTGGGCAACAGACGGCAACCTACCACTGGGCAGGGGCCTCGGGCAACAGGACGGCAACCTACCACTGGGCAGGGGCCTTGGGCAACAGACGGCAACCTACCACTGGGCAGGGGCTTCGGGCAACAGGCGGCAACCTACCACTGGGCAGGGGTCTCGGGCAACATGCGGCAACCTACCACTGGGCAGGGGCTTCGGGCAACAGGCAGCAACCTACCACTGGGCAGGGGCTTCGGGCAACAGGCGGCAACTTACCACTGGGCAGGGGCCTCAGGGACTCAACGGGACTCTAACTGTGGAGGCTGGCCACAGCACAGCTCCCACCCAGCTTTCTAGGGTCATTGGGTTCACAGGGACTCAACAGATAGCGATGGCTCAAGCACTCAGGGGCACCACAGGTAGCTATACTCTGGGCATGCCATCAGGACACGGGTGGTCAGTGCACACACAGCGGGGCGGTTCGGAACACGGGTGGTCGGTGCACACATCGGGGACAGTTCAGAACATGGGTGGTCGGTGCACACAACAGGAACAGTTCAGGACACGGGTAGTCAGTGCGCACAACAGGAAAAGTTCAGGACGCGGGTGGTCAGTGCACACAGCAGGAATAGTTCAGGACACGGGTGGTCAGTGCACACAGCGGGGACAGTTCAGGACACGGGTGGTCAGTGCGCACAACAGGAACAGTTCAGGACACGGGTGGTCAGTGCGCACAACAGGAACAGTTCAGGACACTCACGGTAAACAGCTTGCAGACCCTCAGCGGCAGGCGGCTCCAGACAGGGACGACCAGCGGTCAGCGTTCCAGGGACAACCAGCGATCAGCAGACAGCAGCAGCTCCTAGGGCACTCAGCAGCAGACAGCCTCCAGGGACACGCAGCCATGGATAGTGTGCAGGGTCCCTCAGCCACAGCTCCCAGGGCACTCAGCAGCAGACAGCCTCCAGGGACATGCAGCCATGGATAGTGTGCAGGGTCCCTCAGCCACAGCTCCCAGGGCACTCAGCAGCAGACAGCCTCCAGGGACACGCAGCCATGGATAGTGTGCAGGGTCCCTCAGCCACAGCTCCCAGGGCACTCAGCAGCAGGCAGGGTGCAAGGGTGCTCAGTAGACAGGCTTACAGACTGGCAGGGTCTCAGCTGTGGGGTCTGACCTTTGAGGAGAAGGCTCATGCAGAGCTGTGGAGACTCCCAACCCTGGGGTATTGTAGAGGGCTCGAGTCCTGACCTTTTGGGGGTCTGCAGAGTGCACAGGGGGGATGGCTGGGGAGGCTCGGTCCCCCTCACCCGAGCCTCCCAACATCTTTCTGGGAGCAGGATGATTCTACCCACATGGCCAGGAACAAAAGGGAATGCTGCTTCCTGTGTGGGTCTCTTGAAGATCATGTGGGACGCGGCTAGGTTGCCTCGGCAACGGCTGGCCCAGCCCTGTCCATGGAAGCCCCACAGACCTTCTAATGTACAAGGAGGAAGGGAGGGGTGGAGGGATATGGCGGGGGATGGGAGAGGCACTGGCAGTCTGTGACAGACACCATGCATAGAGATCCTTATCCTCACTGTTAAAAGGGGTATACTTTTTACTGGTAGAGGAAATTGATATAAATGCATGTCCAATCCATTGTGGGCAGCACTCCTTTTTACCACCCACCATGAATTTGCATCTTTTTTCTGTAAGGATCCATTCCCCAGCCTGTCTCCATAAGGCAGAGTGAGCAGTGCATGCATTCAGTGAGTGGCACCCTACATGATGACTGCAAAACAGTGACAAGTAAGGCCAGACTTCTGTGACTAGACATCTCTCCCCTGCTCTCTTCCACCCACAGTAGGCTGCTGTTAAAGGAAGGAGCAGAAACCTTCCTCCAGCTGCTATTGTGGCCATTGCTATGACTGACAGGAGTGATGCTGCAGTCACTCCTGTAAATCAACATTAAGCTGGAGAACTGAGTGAGGACAATAATAAGACAGCAACATTAGTGAAAGGCTGGAATCCAAGGGAGAGATCTGGCAAGTTCTCCGGTATGCTTATTCAAATTCCTTTTATTGATACCACTTGCAGGGAGATGTACCTTTATAGAGTTTTGTCCATTCAAAATATATATTTAGAATCATGTTTAGCCAGTTTAGAGTGATATTCTTCAAGGGCAGGCAAGAAATAAATTAAAGGGGTTCTTAATGTAAAATCCATTTTTTTTTCCAGTTTTGGATAGAATGGGAAACAGATTTGAACACCTGTTCAGTTTTTACTGTTATTTGGGGATGCAATGGAGAGATTTACCCACAAATTCTGCACTGTTATAACTAGAGATGAGCGAATCGAACCAGGCAAAGTGGAATTCGTTTCGAATTTCAGGAAAATATTCGAATCCGAATATTTGCATAATTCGGGTGCGCGAATCGGATTTTTCCCGATCAGCCGGCAAAAGTGTCCCTGCAGAGAGCTCCGCTATTTCTGACAGTTCTCTGACAGTTCCTTCACATGTACAGCGGTTGAAACATTGTATCTATTTGTTTCCATTTAGGATACAGATGTTTTTATTTGGAAATAAATAGATACAATGTTTCAACCGCTGTACATGTGAAGGAACTGTCAGAGAACTGTCAGAAATAGCGGAGCTCTCTGCAGATACACTTTTTGCTGTACTGGAATACTTCTTCTTTCCATTCTTCTCATTCTTCCTTTCATTCTTCTTTTTATTCATCTTCTCATTCTTCTCATTCTTCCTTTCATTCTTCTTTTTATTCATCTTCTCATTCTTTTCATTCTTCCTTTCATTCTTCTTTTCATTCTTCTCATTCTTCTTCATGAAAAGAAGAATGAGAAGAATGAAAAGAAGAAGAAGAATCTTTTCATTCTTCTTCTTCTTTTCATTCTTCTTCTTCTTTTCATTCTTCCTCTTCCTCTTCCTCTTCCTTCTTCTTCTTCCTTCTTCTTCTTCTCCTTCTTCTTCTTCCTTCTTCTTCTTCTTCTTCTCCTTCTTCTCCTTCTTCTTTTCATTCTTCTTCTTCTTTTCATTCTTCTTTTCTTCTTCGTGAAAAGAAGAATGAGAAGAAGAATGAAAAGAAGAATGAGAAGAAGAATGAAAAGAAGAAGAATGAAAAGAAGAATGAAAAGAAAAAGAAGAATGAAAAGAAGAAGAAGAATGAAAAGAATGAGAAGAAGAATGAAAAGAAGAAGAATGAAAAGAAGAATGAAAAGAAGAAGAATGAAAAGAAGAATGAAAAGAAGAAGAAGAATGAAAAGAAGAATGAAAAGAAGAAGAAGAATGAAAAGAAGAATGAAAAGAAGAAGAATGAAAAGAAGAAGAATGAAAAGAAGAATGAAAAGAAGAAGAATGAAAAGAAGAATGAAAAGAAGAAGAAGAATGAAAAGAAGAAGAAGAATGAAAAGAAGAATGAGAAGAAGAAGAATAATGAAAAGAATAATGAAAAGGAGAAGAAGAATGAGAAGAAGAATGAAAAGAAGAATGAAAAGAAGAATGAGTAGAAGAATGAGAAGAAGAATGAAAAGAAGAAGAAGAAGAATGAAAAGAAGAATGAAAAGAAGAAGAAGAATGAAAAGAAGAATGAAAAGAAGAAGAATGAAAAGAAGAAGAAGAATGAAAAGAAGAAGAAGAATGAAAAGAAGAATGAGAAGAAGAATGAAAAGAAGAATGAAAAGAAGAAGAATAATGAAAAGAATAATGAAAAGGAGAAGAAGAATGAGAAGAAGAATGAAAAGAAGAATGAAAAGAAGAATGAGTAGAAGAATGAGAAGAAGAATGAAAAGAAGAAGAAGAAGAATGAAAAGAAGAATGAAAAGAAGAAGAAGAAGAATCTTTTCATTCTTCTCATTCTTCTTTTCATTCTTCTTCTTTTCATTCTTCTTTTCATTCTTCTTCTTCTTTTCATTCTTCTTCTTCTTCTTTTCATTCTTCTCCTCATTCTTCTCCTCATTCTTCTCCTCATTCTTCTTTTCTTCTTCATGAAAAGAAGAATGAAAAGAAGAATGAAAAGAAGAAGAATGAGAAGAATGAAAAGAAGAATGAAGAAGAAGAAGAATGAAAAGAAGAATGAAAAGAAGAATAATCTTTTCATGCTTCTCATTCTTCTTTTCATTCTTCTTCTTTTCATTCCTCTTCTTTTCATTCTTCTTCTTCTTTTCATTCTTCTTCTTCTTTTCATTCTTCTTTTCATTCTTCTTCTTCTTCTTTTCATTCTTCTCATTCTTCTCATTCTTCTTTTCATTCTTCTCATTCTTCTTCTTCTTCTTCTTCTTCTTTTTATTCTTCTTTTCATTCTTCTCATTCTTCATGAAAAGAAGAATGAGAAGAAGAATGAAAAGAAGAAGAAGAATGAAAAGAAGAATGAGAAGAATGAAAAGAAGAATGAGAAGAATGAAAAGAAGAATGAGAAGAATGAAAAGAAGAATGAAAAGAAGAAGAAGAATGAGAAGAAGAATGAGAAGAAGAATGAAAAGAAGAATGAAAAGAAGAATGAGAAGAATGAGAAGAATAATGAAAAGAAGAAGAAGAATGAATGAAAAGAAGAAGAATGAATGAAAAGAAGAAGAATGAAAAGAAGAATGAAAAGAAGAAGAATGAAAAGAAGAAGAAGAATGAAAAGAAGAATGAAAAGAAGAATGAAAAGAAGAAGAAGAATGAAAAGAAGAAGAAGAAGAATGAAAAGAAGAATGAAAAGAAGAAGAAGAATGAAAAGAAGAATGAAAAGAAGAATGAAAAGAAGAAGAAGAATGAAAAGAAGAAGAAGAATGAATGAAAAGAAGAAGAATGAAAAGAAGAATGAAAAGAAGAAGAAGAATGAAAAGAAGAAGAAGAATGAAAAGAAGAATGAGAAGAAGAATGAGAAGAATGAAAAGAAGAATGAGAAGAATGAAAAGAAGAATGAAAAGAAGAAGAAGAAGAATGAAAAGAAGAATGAAAAGAAGAAGAAGAATCTTTTCATTCTTCTCATTCTTCTTTTCATTCTTCTTCTTCTTCTTTTCATTCTTCTTCTTCTTCTTCTTTTCATTCTTCTTTTCATCCTACTTCTTCTTCTTCTTCTTCTTCTTCTTCATCATCCTCATCCTCTTCTTCTGAGGATGAGGATGAGGAAGAAGAAGAAGTAGGATGAAAATAAGAAGAATTCCAAGCCGGCAAAAAGTGTATCTGCAGAGCTCCTCTATTCTGCAGATACACTTAGAGGAGCTCTGCAGATACACTTTTTGCCGGCTTGGAATTCTTATTTTCATCCTTCTTCTTCTTCTTCCTCTTCCTCCTCATCCTCTTCTTCTTCTTCTGAGGATGAGGATGAGGATGAAGAAGAAGAAGAAGAAGTAGGATGAAAATAAGAAGAATTCCAAGCCGGCAAAAAGTGTATCTGCAGAGCTCCTCTATTTCTGACAGTTCTATGTCAGAGAACTGTCAGAAATAGAGGAGCTCTGCAGATACACTTTTTGCCGGCTTGGAATTCTTCTTATTTTCATCCTACTTCTTCTTCCTCTTCCTCCTCATCCTCTTCTTCTTCTTCTGAGGATGAGGATGAGGATGAAGAAGAAGAAGAAGAAGTAGGATGAAAATAAGAAGAATTCCAAGCCGGCAAAAAGTGTATCTGCAGAGCTCCTCTATTTCTGACAGTTCTATGTCAGAGAACTGTCAGAAATAGAGGAGCTCTGCAGATACACTTTTTGCCGGCTTGGAATTCTTCCTATTTTCATCCTACTTCTTCTTCTTCATCCTCATCCTCTTCTTCTTCTTCCGAGGATGAGGATGAGGATGAAGAAGAAGAAGAAGAAGTAGGATGAAAATAAGAAGAATTCCAAACCGGCAAAAAGTGTATCTGCAGAGCTCCGCTAAGTGTATCTGCAGAGCTCCGCTATTTCTGACAGTTCTCTGACATTCACTCCATACAGCGGTTGAGGAGTGAATGTCAGAGAACTGTCAGAAATAGCCTATTTCTGACAGTTCTCTGACATTCACTCCATACAGCGGTTGAGGAGTGAATGTCAGAGAACTGTCAGAAATAGCGGAGCTCTGCAGATACACTTTTTGCCGGCTTGGAATTCTTCTTATTTTCATCCTACTTCTTCTTCCTCTTCATCCTCATCCTCTTCTTCTTCTTCTGAGGATGAGGATGAGGATGAAGAAGAAGAAGAAGAAGTAGGATGAAAATAAGAAGAATTCCAAGCCGGCAAAAAGTGTATCTGCAGAGCTCCGCTAAGTGTATCTGCAGAGCTCCGCTAAGTGTATCTGCAGAGCTCAGCGGTTGAAACATTGTATCTATTTGTTTCCATTTATGGAAACAAATAGATACAATGTTTCAACCGCTGTATGGAGTGAATGTCAGAGAACTGTCAGAAATAAGCTATTTCTGACAGTTCTCTGACATTCAATACTCCATACAGCGGTTGAGGAGTGAATGTCAGAGAACTGTCAGAAATAGCGGAGCTCTGCAGATACACTTAGCGGAGCTCTGCAGATACACTTTTTGCCGGCTTGGAATTCTTCTTATTTTCATCCTACTTCTTCTTCTTCTTCATCCTCATCCTCTTCTTCTTCTTCTGAGGATGAGGATGAAGAAGAAGAAGAAGAAGTAGGATGAAAATAAGAAGAATTCCAAGCCGGCAAAAAGTGTATCTGCAGAGCTCCTCTAAGTGTATCTGCAGAATAGAGGAGCTCTGCAGATACACTTTTTGCCGGCTTGGAATTCTTCTTATTTTCATCCTACTTCTTCTTCTTCTTCTTCTTCCTCTTCATCCTCATCCTCTTCTTCTTCTTCTGAGGATGAGGATGAAGAAGAAGAAGAAGTAGGATGAAAATAAGAAGAATTCCAAGCCGGCAAAAAGTGTATCTGCAGAGCTCCGCTAAGTGTATCTGCAGAGCTCCGCTAAGTGTATCTGCAGAGCTCCGCTAAGTGTATCTGCAGAGCTCCGCTAAGTGTATCTGCAGAGCTCCGCTAAGAAATAGCGGAGCTCTGCAGATACACTTTTTGCCGGCTTGGAATTCTCCTTCTTCTCATCCTTCTTCTTCTTCTCATCCTTCTTCTTCTTCTCATCCTTCTTCTTCTTCTCATCCTTCTCCTTCTTCTCATCCTTCTTCTTCTTCTTCTCATCCTTCTTCTTCTTCTTCTCATCCTTCTTCTTCTTCTTCTTCTCATCCTTCTTCTTCTTCTTCTCATCCTTCTTCTTCTTCTCATCCTTCTCCTTCTTCTCATCCTTCTTCTTCTCATCCTTCTCCTTCTTCTCATCCTTCTCCTTCTTCTCATCCTTCTTCTCATCCTTCTCCTTCTTCTCATCCTTCTTCTCATCCTTCTCCTTCTTCTCATCCTTCTTCTCATCCTTCTCCTTCTTCTCATCCTTCTTCTCATCCTTCTCCTTCTTCTCATCCTTCTCCTTCTCCTTCTTCTCATCCTTCTTCTCATCCTTCTCCTTCTCCTTCTTCTCATCCTTCTCCTTCTCATCCTTCTCCTTCTCCTTCTTCTCATCCTTCTCCTTCTCCTTCTTCTCATCCTTCTCCTTCTTCTCATCCTTCTCCTTCTCCTTCTTCTCATCCTTCTCCTTCTTCTCCTTCTTCTCATCCTTCTCCTTCTTCTCATCCTTCTCCTTCTCCTTCTTCTCATCCTTCTCCTTCTCCTTCCTCATCTCCAAGGGCATTTAAATTAAAGGTACAGTGTTCTGCACTAATTTAAAGGCTCTCTGAAGCCTAGAAACCCTTTTTATAAGTTAAATTCGTAGCGAATAAATTCGCATCGAATCGAATTTCTCCCGCAAATTCGGCGAATCAGCCGAATCGAATTTTTGAATAATTCGCTCATCTCTAGTTATAACCATTTTACCAGACAGGAAGTAAAGGAAAATCTGCAAGAGAAATAACAATCTGACAAGGGTTTTAATCTTCCCTACTCTAATAAAGATTTTTTTTTTCTGTGAAGCGAATTTTGCTTGCTTCCTGACTAGAAGGGCAGGAAATGAGGGAAAATTTCTATGAGCCCTGGATATCAGTAAAAACTTGGCAGAGGTTCTAAGCCTTCCTCACTCTATCCAAAATTAAAATAAATATTTGGCTGGACAAATTCTTTAAGTGATTTAAATAGCAGAACCTCAGTACACAGCACAACACTACCCTTGGTTCTCATGGTATTTTCTTAAAGTCCATCAATGGGCAAAAAGGAGATTTTCTTATGTAATCCTCCAATCCTTCAAGCACAAGACCAGTCTGGAACCCCCACGCTCCCAGCGGTATTGAGTTGTGGATTGTTACTGACATCATAAAGCCCATAGAAGGTTTCATAGAGCAGTAATAGTCCGCAGTGGGACCATGGGAGAGCAATGATTTCTGGTAGAATTAAGGATTGGGTGGGTGTAAACTTTCCCCTCACCCCTAGATCAAAGGAGCAGTTGACCCATGCACAGCCCCACTGCACTGGATTGTTTTGTTTGTCCGGAGATGGGTATTAAATATTTAATATCCAATTCTCAAACTGTACCCTGTTCTGCTGACATCTGTCTGACAAGAATAATAGTGTAAGAAGTGTGTGTGGATCTTACATAACATTATGAAGGTAAGTACTTGTTTCCTGCTATGTACTAACTAATGGTAGCACAAAATTTGCAAATGAAAAATTGAACTGTATTTACAATTTTAGTTTATTTCTATATTTACTACTTTATTTCAATGTATAAACAGCTGTCTGTCATAATTTATGAAGTAAGTATTAGGAGGGCTATATGGGGTACACATTTACTGATTAAGATTATATTTGCTGACGGTGCTTAGGGCTGGCCAAGCTCTAAATATGGGTCTAAAACATTAGATTGTAGTTTATTAAATTACATTTCCTTCCCCATGGAAACAAACAGCCTATTAAAAGGGGCCATTTAGAGGATGTAAACTGAGCAAATAGACTTTAAGGAAACATAAAACATATTTTATTTATTTTACTTGCTTTTTTGCTCCCATTAAACTGCCCCCAACCCTAGACTTATTACAGTATAGTGCAAAGTTGAAATGCTGCCATGTTTTTCATTATCAAGGAATGTATATATAGTTTTCTTCATAAATGATATAATTTTAATAAAAAACAAAGTCCTGCAATAATCCAATCTAATACCAAAATTTCAAGTATTAAGTCACAAAGCACATACCAGATGTATTAAACACCTTTAACAGAAACACAGAAAAGCATAGAATTTAGAAATAGGATAGTGCTATCCAATCACTGTTTTTTCCAACATAAATCCTCACAATCTTTCTAATTGTCTGATTGTTGGTACCTAAAAGTTATATAGTACATGTTTCTTGCTGTAACAGAGAATATTGTTTAAATATAGCCAAACTTTTCTTTTGGATTTTGAAGAATAGGGTTAAAACCCTTGCCATTTAAATTTTTTGCTAAATTGAATCTCATTATATGCCAGCAAAACAGGTGTCCCTCTTAAAAGATTTCCTCTTACCTTTTTTGGGGATAACTCTAAAATGTTGTAATTTTCCTCATTTTCTGTTTCATCGCAATAGTCACTGTTACAAACAGAGAGGTGAATCTCCCAGTTGAGGGCATAGACTGCAATAAAATCATGACAGAGGGTCTACCCCTCTGCACATCATCCCAAAAAACCGAAAAGCTAGAAATACACTTTAGCTCACAACCCTAGAACTCAAGTAGTGTATTATATGCCTTAATGATTTTTATTGTCAGCTCCCATTGCTGAAAACCACAATCATTATAGCAAAGATGGGTAATGGTTTAGTGAATGGATCCTATCCTATGCTTAGTCAAACATGCTAGCTTTCTTTAGCCTGCACATTATATGGGATTTTTGTTTAGTTGTACTTATAATAATCAATTTTTAAGATATTTCATTGGTGGAGCCTTGTCACCTGTTTTGGCTTGGAACTATATGTACCTGAAGACTTTCGCTTTCCTTTCATGGAAATGTCTATGTGCATTTGGCTAATGTCCATGACAATGACCACTTTTTCAGCTTGTTTGTTCTACAGCACACACCTGTGCCATAGGAAATGCTTTGTTGGCAAGTACCAGTTGTCCACAGGAGCCAAATTTAAAATGGCTTAAGGCAGAAATTTCTTGCTTATTCATGTTAGTGCTTATTAGAGATGCATTAATATGTCCGAGTTCAATTTGTGAGGGGAAAGGGGGGTTTGTAGAATACTATGTGAAATCACAAAAACACAAAATTAGTACCCTGTCAAAGTCTATGTGGACTGAATCTTGATAATCATAATGATCAATTTTCTAGAGTATTTTCAACGCTAATAGACGGCTGGGAAAGGGTCTTCATTTTAATGAAACTTCAAGGGCGACATGTTAAAAATGTATAAAATACCAATTCTTTACATTACATGCTTGGGAGATGGCTTTAAGCTGTATGTGGTGCTATGGAAAAGTATGATTTTCAAGGACAGCATCAGAAAGAACATATTCTGGCATCAAATATTTTGTATGTGTAAATTATTTTTTTAACTGATAACAGATCTAACAGATCTAGAAGTTATAGGAAAGTTTATTATTAAGAAATAGAGCTAAAGTCCTCAACCTTTTACCATTTTGCCACTGGAAAAACCAATTCATAGTATGGTTGTGAGCTTCTTTTTGCAGTACCAAACTGCATTGTCTTAAGTAAGTTTAATAAAATCTTGAGTGCACAGTGCACACAAAAGCACTTCAAAACACCACCCATGTTCCCTGAACCCTGCCCTGTATCCTCAGTTCATCCTAAAAATTAAAAACAAAAAATTTAGGTATGTTTGGTAGAAATTGTCTAGTGTCAGGACAGTACAAAAAAACTTGGACAGCAAATAGAGCAGATTTTGTCATGCAATAAAAAGGAAAGTGTATTATCTGAAAGACAATAGCCACAGATATTGTTGAGTGGATGGACAGTATGTAAGCAGCTTTGTTAGGCTGCAATATAAGAGGTAGAGAATAGGCAGGTTTTATCTAATAAAAACAATTAGAGGTATTATTTGAAGAACAGAGAGGTAACAGAAGCTAGTAAAGGTGGCAGACCCAAAGAGGTGGCAGAAGCTGGTAATGATTGTCAATTTTTTCAGGGGCGGATGAATGACACTGAAAATTGTAATTGGTATCATTAGCAGCAGGGGTTTTGTACTCATTTCTAATGAATGACTGGCACATTTTTTGAAAGTGAGCCAGTTCATAGTGTAAGGGAACAGGCAATTTGTCCACTCCCCCTCCTGCTGTGCTAAATGCCCTCTTAGACAGCAACACACCAGTACAACCATTGTTGGCCACAACCAGTATCCTGATTGCCAGCCAGCACCTGTCCAGCGTTCTATACAAGTGTCGACCTGCAACAGTGTGCTAATACTAGTTTCAAGCTCAGTCAGTGTCCTGACCACCAGCCTGCACCAGTACCAGTGAAATCTAATACCAGTGTCCTGATTGCCAGCCAGAACCAGTCCCAGTGTCATCAGTACCAGTGTCATCAGATACTTTTGGCAACCAGAACCAGTGTCCTGAGCTCCAACCAGCATCAGTGCCAGTGTCATCAGGTCCTTGTACAGTCACTTCCAAAAATATCCCAAAAAGGTACCTTAGTGAGGAGGGGTTTCAAATTCTCAATATGGCTGATGAGAGGTTAGGAGACCTAGTCAGATTTAAATTTGCAGTTTCAACCTGTAGATAGTGGATTTCATACTGATTCAGAGAAGAGGTCCCTGCTGAAAGAGTCAGGCAAACTCATGATTTATCATCCAAGTGAAATGCAGAAGCAAGCACCAGTAGTGCAGTACATCCTGATGAAGCAGCAAACATTAGCTTTGGAATGTTGCAACAGAAGCAGTAAGCCACAAATAATTTAGAAAAACACCCATACCAAGCCCATACCAATGTTCTAGGAGCACTTTAATTCATTTTTGGCTACCCTCTAACTCAGTATTTTCTGTCATCCACTATTCACAGCCCAACCAGGTATTTAGATGGAAAAATAAAATTGTACACCAATTCAGTTTTTTAACATTTATTTTTCTCTGAAGAACTATTCATTTTGAATGTGGAAGGAATAAACTTTTTAGCCCAACAATTAATTAACAGTGATCACCATTACTTATATGCCAGATCAAAGTGAAAGCCTGTTCATGGTTTTAGAATTTATAACCTTTCTCGGCCTGAATCTAAACATGGAAATTACCACTAAAACAAAACGTAAAACAATATGAAATCATAATGGTCACGCACCCAATCCACCATATGTCCTTATAGTCTTTCTTGTCTGGGACAAGTTATTAAACAATAATGCCATGTATGCATTTCCATGACAATTCTATGTGCTTTTCCATAAGTGACTTCACTTCTTTTAGGTTCAACAAACTTCAAAACCTCAGTTCTTTTCCCAAATATTTATGAAGCATATGTATCCTAGAAAAAGATCTGTATTGATGGATCCCTCATCAACTTTACAGGCAGACTTACATCAACATCAAATAGTATCTCGATAATAAATGTGCCAGGTTTGTTGTGAAAGTACACACATGCAACATGATTTTTGCATTTACAAAGGGAGAGATAGCCAGCTGGATTCCCCTCTGGATGTCCATCTTATCTTGATAGCAGTGGAAGGATAGTGTGGGACCTTTTATCACCTTTATTTTAGAAGGGCTGCCACCTCTATGTGGACAATTGTTTTTCCAGTGAGCCACTTTTCAAACACTTTTTATTCAAACCATCATGCAAACCATAGCTTGTAGTAAAATGTTACCAAATTACAAAGGTTCTCATGTAATTCATACTGTAAATCTTCAGGAAGACCTGGTTCTTTCCTAAAATAGTAAGTTATCATCACAGCCCTAATTTACCAGAAAGGCCCTGCATCAAAAAGGTTTCATTCAGATCCAGTCTACAGGCCCAAACCCGAAGGAAACCCCCGAAAATATGCACTTACATGCACCAAAGATGGAATAAGGCATTATTGTCTCTCAGGCCTCCACATTAAAGACTACCTCTGTCGCTATGATAACTTACTACAGATGTAGTCTAAGGCATTGTGTTTAGGGTGTTTATCTCATGTGCCTGACTAGAAGTTTTACTTTATGTGATCTCCTGTGTACCTACTCTTTGTCTGTTGTGGTTTTTTTTTTTTACCATGTTTATGTCTGTTACCTGAACTAACCCTTTGCCTTCATAATGACTACCTCTCTTCCTGCTGCCAGAACTGACACTTCCCTGTTTATTGACTATGTTCCTGTCTGTCACCTAGGCTAATCCTTCGCCTGTTTGCTGACCATATCTTTACCTGCTGCGTGGACCAATCCTTTGCCTATTTTCTGACCACATCTCTGCTTGCCACCAAAACTGACAAGGTTTATTGACTTCATTTCTGCTTGCCACCTTTTCCTATCCTACCCACTGGACTGATCCTTTGGTTGTTTGCTGACCATGTCTCTGCCTGATGTTTGGACTGACCAGTTACTTAGGTTCCTGCTGAGACACCAGTCCTAGTTATCATGTGACATGTGTGAGACTTTTTCGCAGCCCAGCAGCATAAAGAAGCCCAAAATCCAAGGAGCACATTTATGCTTTCCAGGGGCATAAAATACATATCTAATTTCCTGTCTACCTTCCACATTTTTGGAGGGCCTGAAATTCCAGGACAATAGAAATGCTCACAAAATGAACACATTTTTGAAAGCATACATCCCAAGAAATTTCAAAGGGAATGGCGGGTCTTTGGAAGATTTCATTTCTTGCTCAAAATATTTTGAAAACGGAGAAAGAAAAATTTAATGTATTTGTTTTACACAAAGTTGTCATTTTACTGAGATATTACTCATAGAACCCATGTGTAGAATTACACCCCAAAACACATTCTTCTACTCTGTCTGAGTATGGTGTTCAAGTTGCAATTTCAGGCTTTAAAGCAGTGGTGTAAATTAGGCATCTGATTTCCTGACTATACATTTTCAGAGACCTAAAGTCTTCTTGAGTATGCGGATACCTTGTGCGAAAATTTTTTGCAGCCTAGCCACATAGAGAAACCCTTACTCCAATGGGTAGTCATAGGCTTCCAAGGCATGTACAGTACATTACACATCTGATTTTCTGACAAAACCGTATAAAAGCCTGGACGTGCTCACTGAATTATTGGCTCCTCTACACAGCTGGGTTTTTTAAAAAGTTTCACACGTGTGGAATCCCCTTGCACTTTTTTGGATTTTTTTAACCAAAGAAATGCAGTAGAAAATATTTTCTAACAGAAAGTAAAAAAAAATTGTTTTTTTTTCTAATTTTCAGTCTATTCCTCCTTATACAGTGGGGATCGAAAGTTTGGGCACCCCAGCTAAAATTTTGTATTAATGTGCATAAAGAAGCCAAGGAAAGATGGAAAAATCTCCAAAAGGCATCAAATTACAGATTAGACATTCTTATAATATGTCAACAAAAGTTAGATTTTATTTCCATCATTTACACTTTCAAAATAACAGAAAACAAAAAAATGGCGTTTGCAAAAGTTTGGGCACCCTGCAGAATTTATAGCATGCACTGCCCCCTTTGCCAAGCTGAGACCTGCCAGTGTCATGGATTGTTCTCAATCATCGTCTGGGAAGACCAGGTGATGTCAGTCTCAAAGGTTTTAAATGCCCACTCATCTGACCTTGCCCCAACAATCAGCACCATGGTTTCTTCTAAGCAGTTGTCTAGAAAACTGAAACTGAAACTAGTTGACGCTCACAAAGCTGGAGAAGGCTATAAGAAGATAGCAAAGCGTTTTCAGATGTCAATATCCTCTGTTTGGAATGTAATTAAGAAATGGCAGTCATCAGGAACAGTGGAAGTTAAAGCAAGATCTGGAAGACCAAGAAAAATATCAGACAGAACAGCTCGCAGGATTATGAGAAAAACAATTCAAAACTCACATTTGACTGCACGATCCCTCCAGAAAGATCTGGCAGACACTGGAGTTGTGGTACACTATTCCACTATAAAGAGATACTTGTACAAATATGGTCTTCGTGGAAGAGTCATCAGAAGAAAACCTCTTCTATGTCCTCATCACAAAAAGCATTGTTTGAACTTTGCAAATGAACATATAGACAAGCCTGATGCATTTTGGAAACAAGTTCTGTGGACTGATGAGGTTAAAATTGAACTTTTTGGCCGGAATGAGCAAAGGTACGTTTGGAGAAGAAGGGGCACAGAATTTAATGAAAAGAACCTCTGTCCAACTGTTAAGCATGGGGTTGGATCAATCATGCTTTGGGGTTGTGTTGCAGCCAGTGGCACAGGGAACATCTCACGAGTAGAAGGAAAAATGGATTCAATAAAATTTCAGCAAATTTTGGATGGTAACTTGATGCCATCATTGAAAAAGCTGAAGTTAAAGAGAGGATGGCTTCTACAAATGGATAATGATCCTAAACTCCTTACCTCAACATAATTGAAAATCTATGGATAGACCTTAAAAGAGCAGTGCGTGACAGACAGCCCAGAAATCTCAAAGAACTGGAAGACTTTTGTAAGGAAGAATGGGCAAAGATACCTCAAACAAGAATTGAAAGACTCTTGGCTGGCTACAAAAAGCGTTTACAAGCTGTGATACTTGCCAAAGGGGGCAGTACAAGATATTAACTCTGCAGGGTGCCCAAACTTTTGCAGATGCCATTTATTTTGTTTTCTGTTATTTTGAAAGTGTAAATGATGGAAATAAAATCTAACTTTTGTTGACATATTATAAGAATGTCTAATCTGTAATTTGATGCCTTTTGGAGATTTGTCCATCTTTCCTTGGCTTCTTTATGCATATTAATACAACTTTTTAGCTGGGGTGCCCAAACTTTCGATCCCCACTGTATACTATACAATTAAAACTCAGTGGTGAGCAAATACCACCAAAAGAAAGCTCTATCTGTCTCAAAAATAATAGAAAATTAATTTGGGTACAGTGTTGCATAACTGAGTAATTGTCAGTCCAATTATTGCAGTGCTGAATACTGAAAAATGGCCTGCTAATGAAGGGGGTGAAACATGGCGGTACTTAAGGGGTAAGGCATATGCTTTGTAGACTTTTTGTGTAAAATAGAATTATTTCATGTCTACACCAATGAAAGGTGCTGCTATTTTATCCTAGACTACTATTTAAAGTATAAATATACCCAAAACATTTTGCTTTAGTTTTGAATTTTTGAGTCAGGATAAATTAGAGCCGCTGTGAAGTTTTTATTGTAGTCTGTGAGGTTGATTTACCAAAACTGGAGCGCACAAAATCTTTTGCAGCTCTGCGTAGAAACCAATCGGCTTCCAGGTTTTATTGTCAAAACTTTATTGAGCAAGCTGTAGTTAGAAACTGTGCATGGCTAACATGCACAGCTGCACCAGATGCTAAGTGCATCAGTTTTAGTAAATCTCCCATTAGGTAGATACGCCTCTTTATTTGATCATTGTCACTGAAACAGTAAAGCTGGCCATACATGGATTGAAATTTGTCTGGCTCAGCAGGAACCAGCAGAATTTCTATTCATTTATGGCTGTTTTCGCTTGAGAGGAGTTGATCTAGTGATCGGCTTCTTCCAAACTTGACTGCCGATATACTTGTGCTTGATTAGCGCTTGCAACCAAACAGCTGCAGTGCTGATCAGTATATTCTGGCGGAGGAGTCCCGCAGCACCGTAGGGGGATACCCCCATCTACCTTAAATGCGTGCATGGGAGTTAAATTTTTTGATCAGCCGAACAATCCATCCATGGCCAGCTTTAGTGATGAGAACTTAAACATTTTAATCCTGTCACCAGAATAAGAGGCGAAGAGGAATCTACTGATGGAAACACCTGTTCTGGGTACAGCTTTTCTAGAAGGGATTTCCCCAGAATTGTAGAGCTTTCCTCTCACTTCTTGTTGCATCTCCAAGACAGTAAGTGAAGGTAAATCCCCTAAGAGGACACAGACAGCAAAAAAAAAAAAAAAAAACACAGGGATTTAACCCATACCTACTGTATTGTAATAGAAAATTATCTAAAATTAGAATTGGCTATACATTGAGGAACAGAAGTGTTTGAACACCCTGCGATTTTGCAAGTTCTCCCTCTTAGAAATCATGGAGGGGTCTGAAATTCACATTGTAGGTGCATTCCCACTCTGAGAGACAGAATTAAAAAAAAAATTCAGAAAATCACATTGTATGGTTTTTAAAGAATTTATTTGTCTTGCACTGCTGAAAATAAGTATTTGAACACCTAAGAAACAGCAAGAATTCTGGCTCTCAAAGATCTGTTACTGTGCCTTTAAAAAGTCCACCTCTACTCCACTCATTATTCTAACTTAGTAGCACCTGTCTGAGCTCTTTAAAGACACCTGTCCATCCCACAGTCAGACTCCAACTACTACCATGGGCAAGACCAAAGAGCTGTCAGAAGATACCAGAGACAAAATTGTGGACCTCCACAAGGCTGGAAAGGGGTACGGGGAAATTGCCAAGCAGCTTGGTGAAAATAGATCAACTGTTGGAGCAATTGTTAGAAAATGGAAGAGGCTAAAGACGACTGTCATTCTCCCTCGGACTGGGGCTCCATGAAAGATCTCACCTCATGGGGTATCACTGATAAGAAAGGTGAGGAATCAGCCAAGAACTACAAGGGAGGAGCTGGTCAATGACATGAAGAGAGCTGGGACCACAGTTTCAAAGGTCACTGTCGGTAGAATACTAAGCCGTCATGGTTTCAAATCATGCATTGCACGGAAGGTTCCCCTGCTCAAGTCATCACATGTCCAGGCCCGTCTGAAGTTTGCCAATAACCGTCTGGATGATCCAGAGGAGGCATGGGAGAAAGTCATGTGGTCAGATGAGACCAAAGTAGAACTTTTTGGTCTAAACTTCACTCGTCGTGTTTGGAGGAAAAAGAAGGATGAGTTGCATCCCAAGAACACCATCCCTACTGTGAAGCATGGGGGTGGTAACATCATGCTTTGGGGGTGCTTTTCTGCAAAGGGGACAGGACGACTGCACTGTATTAAGGAGAGGATGAATGGGGCCATTTATTGTGAGATTTTGAGCAACAACCTCCTTCCCTCAGTCAGAGAATTGAAGATGGGTCGTGGCTGGGTCTTCCAACATGACAACGACCCGAAGCACACAGCCAGGATAACCAAGGAGTGGCTCCGTAAGAAGCATATCAAGGTTCTGGAGTGGCCTAGCCAGTCTCCAGACCTAAATCCAATAGAACATCTTTGGAGGGAGCTGAAACTCCGTGTTGCTCAGCGACAGCCCCGAAACCTGACAGATCTAGAGGAGATCTGTGTGGAGGAGTGGGCCAAAATCCCTGTTGCAGTGTGTGCATACCTGGTCAAGGACTACAGAAAACGTTTGACCTCTGTAATTGCAAACAAAGGCTTCTGTACCAAATATTAACACTGATTTTCTCAGGTGTTCAAATACTTATGTTCAGCAGTGCAAGACAAATACATTCTTTAAAAATCATACAATGTGATTTCCTGAATTTTTTTTTTGATTCTGTCTCTCAGAGTGGGAATGCACCTACAATGTGAATTTCAGACCCCTCCATAATTTGTAAGTGAGAGAACTTGCAAAATCGCAGGGTGTTCAAATACTTCTGTTCCTCACTGTATATTGGTTCACCAACACTATGAAAGCTGCTGTAAAAAAAAGGTATTCTCAAAGCAATGGTTATCAATTAGTTAAGCACTGTAATAGTTGGTAGCCATTGTTTTGTAAAAAGCATATCTACAGCTTATATGAAAACTATATGGGATTGGGGTGAATTTTTTTTTTTATCTTCATTTAGTCCTCCTTGGGCTAAGTGCAATATGGGATCAATGACATGGCCTATAAAAACCATTTTTTGGAAAGTAATTATTAGGGCACTTGACTAATTTCTAACACTTGCCAAAGGCCCCTATAGCGTTTGACAGGCATTTGAGAAGCATTTTTAATGCTCCTCAAACGCTCTCCAAATGCCCTATGTGGATTTTTGAAGCGTTTGATAGGCATTTTCCAAGCGTTAAAACCGCACTACAAATGCTTATAATTAAGTTTAATGGTATTAACGCTCCGCAAACGCCTTGCATCCGCCTCTCAAACGCCACACAAATGCCTGCCAGGCGTTTGAGGAGCATCACCATAGACTTGAATGGGAAGCTTCAACTCCTCCTGACTCCACATGAGGCGTCAATTTTGCCATGATGTGACGCTAACACTTCAGTGTGAACAGCACTGTGTGCTGCCATGTGTAGAATTTTCATAGGTGTTTGAGAAGCATTAAAAACGCTTTACAAACACCTGTCTAACGCCTGCTAACAAAGCTAGTGTGAATGTAGCCTTAGAGTGTTGGAGCAAGAGCCACTGCTCTAGTGGCTGGTACATTTTCAGTTTGGAATAACAATAATATAATAACAATAATAATGTTTAAATATTACTAGTGGTAAACATTTACATACATTTTGGAAGGGCTGATTATATCAGTGGAATGCACCTCTGTGTGTGGTCTTTTCTATTTGCCAAAATGAACAGAGAACCCAGCATGGAATCATAAGGTTAACACCTTCCTCACATATCAACAAAGCAATGTTGTTACAGTTACTTTTGATATCCATTTGTACCACATGTAAGAGTTACATAGAGCACATTCCACTTCTAGAATTTAAATGACATAGATTACTCCTATAAACATGTATACCCTTATATTACATATGCCAAAACACATTCAAGTTGTAGACCACCATTTTGTAAACTTCCTTTTTTAACCTATATTTAAACTTGAAAGATGTAAACATTGTTTTCCCAAGAAGTTGTAAAAGTATGGGTTTAAACAAATATGTATATTTTCTTTGGTTTAATGTTGCAGGAGTTCTTTTGACCTTTTCTACATACAGTGCCCTAGCCTGTTATAACTAACTCATTAACTTACTGCAGAGCTTGGGAAGATATTCATCAGAGGAGATACACGTTCAAGAAGATGTCTATTGTTGTAAAAAAAAAAATCACTAGTTTTCATACTAGATCTACTTCTTTAGCTTTGGGGAATATATTTAGGTTCATCTTAAAAAAATGGCTCCCCTCTACAAGAACAGTCCCTGATACTGATGGTCCTCAAGCAATTTGGCACTCCAAGTGCCCAGATGGCTGCCAGCAGGGAGCAGAGTTTTATGTGCAACATGTCTTATTCATAGAAGGGAGATAAAGTTTGTGTCATTTCTCTTATTTGCTTCCTTTCAGATTTTTAGGTTCCATTCACATCTAGCAATTTGGAATTGCTGGAAGACTTGGCGCGATTCTGCCCATTATTCCAAATCATGCTAAAATAATGGTAAAATGTGCAATATGCATTTGGCTGCCATTCATTCTTAATGGTAGTCCAAGAGTGGTGTGATTGTGGAGCGATTGTCGTGCAACAAAAATACATGGAATTCGCAGCAAAACGTGTCAAACAGTCCTGCAAAGCTCGGGTCCAAAGAGTTGCAGAAGCTTCTTTTGTGCAAGAAATGTGCATAGGTCAGCTCATTCAAATGAATGGGCTGCCCAATGTGCGACTCATGGATCCATGTGTAACTAGCCCCTGAAAAATCATTAGTGGGAACCCTGTGGCCTTTAATATATCCACTGTCAGCATACAATAGAGCAGTGGAGAGGATTCCCACTCACCTAAAAAAAAAAAAAAAAATTAATGTATGGCCAACTTTAACCTCCCTGGCGGTATGATTATTTCAGATTTTTGGTGCTGAAAGCGGTACCATTTTTTTGCATGGAAATATGTATTTTTTTTATTGTAGGCTGTAATTTTTAGGAAAAACTCACTGAAATCTGTCCGAACAAGAGTCTAGTAAACATCCCGGGTATGATAAAATTTGAAACACAAAATCATAAATTATATTTTAATAAATAATCATAAAAATAATATAAAAATAATAAAAAATTTAATTCAATAATGTAATCAAACCAAAAACACTGAAATGTGAAATAGAGCGCCAAGTTCGCACATTGCTGAGCTCAGTCACAAAATCGTTTTCAGTTTCTGATGACGAATTTCCCCACGAATCATTATCACTCAATTCTGCAAGTGGTTCTGATTTACTATCGCTGTTCTCTAGCTGATCTAAACCGCTTTTGACCTAAAGGGACACTTTTTGGACGCCATGGACGTTTCTCAGTTTCCAGACAGAAAGAACAGACAAAATGCAGGCAGGGCGCAGGACAAAGCACTAGGGACAATATGTATGTGAAATAGGTTGAAACAGCAATGTTTTACTGTGTAAAATGTAAAAAAAAAAAAATGACATTTTTTAAAATTTTTAAATTTCCCGCCGGCGGCGGCGGCGGCGGCGCCCGTACGTCCCGACGTCACAGGGACAGGACACAGAAGCCGGATGCCGGCATCGGCCGGAGGAGATGGCCGGGGACGCTGCAGGGGACACATCGTGGGAGCGCAGGGTAAGGTAAGTGAAGAACACTTGCCGGAGCAGTGCCTCAGGGTAAGCCCGAGTGTAGCTCGGGGTTACCGCTTTTGGTACTGAAATGTTACCCCGAGCTACACTCGGGAATACCGTCAGGGAGGTTAAGCTAAGTACACACGATCAGAAAATCGTGCAACAATTACCACTTTCAAAGCAGTCACACGATAATCTCATTGTTAGTACACAGCTTTCATCTGAAATTATTTGAAGGGACAAGCACGAAAATTTTTCTTGTACAATACTAGATTGTACAATTTTCGTTTAATCAGCACAGTTTTTGTCCGAATGTGCAATACAAATACATTACAATACATGACATCACTTCTGAATTTTTATTCTGTCCTAGAATTTTGGTAACTTTAGTAACCTTTTCTTTATTGATATGAGATTAGCATGCAAAAAAAAAAAAAAAAAGGACGATCATTCATCCAAAATTCTCATTGTGTACGGGGGCTTTTGATGGAATAGCAGGAGGAATTCAAGGGTCATTTTAATTACAGTGAATAAAAGCACAAAAAACAATGTCCTTAATGATGTGGCACTATATTTTTATAGCTACTGCTATACGAAAAGGGAACATAATTTAAGAGGAGAGAAAAAATCCTAAGTAAGACAATTCTATTGGAACTCCTACATATTTTCAACACAAAACAATCCCATATGTAGTAAATATGTTGAGGATCTAATGTAATGAATGAGGGCAGATTGCAAGATAAACAAACATGGTAAATTTTTGCTCACTGAATCAGCATCCACTTTACTCAGAAAATGTCTAATTTTTTCCACATTGATAATATTCAAGCCTCCTAATCTACTACTGAATCATATTTGGGTGATGAAAGGTTGCGATATGGATCAACTTTTCTATTGCATAAACTTTCTATGTTTTGTTATGCTTTGCTGATGCTGAACATGTTCACTTGTGGACATCAAAGCTTCTCTTGTTACTGGTATATTCTCATGTGAGAACCATTTTATAATGATCTTTATTAAATAATGCACCTTGTGGTAACACAGAGATTTTCTATTAACTGTAAGATCAATAAGCATTGCTAGGATGTTCTTTAAATACTGTCAGCATGCTCTAGGCATCTAAAACCTTTTAGTACTGGCTTGAATATAGTTAGAACTATAGATTCTTGTATCTGATTACATATAGCACAGGAGTACCCACTACTCCCTTTCAGAGTGTCCATGCCTGTGGTTATTAAGCTATTCAGTTTATCATCAACTGTCTAAAAAGAAACAGAACACAATGCAGCTCTTTTCATAACAAAGACTCAGGAAATGTCAGTATAAATTTAGCTACCATCTATTAATCAAACCTGCAAACAAAGTCTATGGGTGTGCAGGAAACACTGATGCTTGATAAGTGCTGATTTATAGTGGAGCAGAAAAAGGCAAGAGAACAGTGATATAAACTAACTTCTAGTGTCTTGGCTTGCTATAATTAATTAATCTTTTTAAGACTGGCATATTAGGGATTTGTAAAAAAAAAAAAAAAAGAAGTAGTTTAACATAGTTACAGTATGTCTGTACTTATTGAAATTAGAGATGAGCGAAGTATTCAAAAATTCGATTCGACTGATTCGGCGAATTCGTGGACAATATTCGATTCGAGTCGAATATATTCGCTGTGAATTTAACTTAAAAAAGGGTGTTTCTAGGCTTCAGAGAGACTTAATATTAGTGCAGAACACTGTACCTTTAATTTAAATGCCCTTGGAGTCTGCTGGGGAAGAGAAATAATACTGTCAGTCAGTATGACATGCAGATGAGTGCCGTCGATCTTAGAATCACCGCACACTTCACTCATTTGGCCAGTCACGGGGCCAAAACCAGTGTTTGGAGCCACAGTGTGGCGGTGGAGGCAGCAGCAATGGGAGGCCATACAGCAACCTATGACAAAATGGAAACCAGCAGGAGTGTGAGGAGACCTCAAAGTGGCACATGGCAGAGTGGGAGCAATGGGAGGCGGTACAGGGACCCATGTCACACTGTGGACCCAGCAGCAGCGTGACCAGGCGGTACGGGGGCCCATGGCAGATTTGGGGCCTGGCAGCACCTATGGGAGGCCTGTAATCTGCCAGCAACCTATGACAAAATGGAAACCAGCAGGAGTGTGAGGAGACCTGAAAGTGGCACATGGCAGAGTGGGAGCAATGGGAGGCGGTACAGGGACCCATGTCACACTGTGGACCCAGCAGCAGCGTGACCAGGCGGTACGGGGGCCCATGGCAGATTACAGGCCTGTCAGCAGCAATGGGAGGCCTGTAATCTGCCAGCACCCTATGACAAAAAATGGAACACACCAGCAGTGTGTGAGGAGACCTGAAAGTGGCACATGGCAGAGTGTGGCGATGGAGACAGCAGCAATGGGAGGCCGTACAGGGACCCATGAGAGACTGTAGACCTGGCAGCAGCATGAGGAGGCGGTATAGGGGCCCATGGCAGATTAGGGGCCTGGCAGCAGCTATAGGAGGCCCATAATCTGCCAGCACCCTATGACAAAAAATTGAACACACCAGCAGTGTGTGAGGAGACCTGAAAGTGGCACATGGCAGAGTGTGGCGATGGAGACAGCAGCAATGGGAGGCCGTACAGGGACCCATGAGAGACTGTAGACCTGGCAGCAGCATGAGGAGGCGGTATAGGGGCCCATGGCAGATTAGGGGCCTGGCAGCAGCTATAGGAGGCCCATAATCTGCCAGCACCCTATGACAAAAAATTGAACACACCAGCAGTGTGTGAGGAGACCTGAAAGTGGCACATGGCAGAGTGTGGCGATGGAGACAGCAGCAATGGGAGGCCGTACAGGGACCCATGACAGACTCTGGACTTGGCAGCAGCATGAGGAGGCAGTATAGGGGCCCATGGCAGATTAGGGGCCTGGCAGCAGCTATGGGAGGCCCGTAATCTGCCAGCACCCTATGTCAAAAAATTCAACACACCAGCAGTGTGAGGAGACCTGAAAGTGGCACATGGCAGAGTGTGGCGATGGAGACAGCAGCAATGGGAGGCCGTACAGGGACCCATGACAGACTCTGGACTTGGCAGCAGCATGAGGAGGCGGTATAGGGGCCCATGGCAGATTAGGGGCCTGGCAGCAGCTATGGGAGGCCCGTAATCTGCCAGCACCCTATGACAAAAAATGGAACACACCAGCAGTGTGAGGAGACCTGAAAGTGGCACATGTTTGGGGCATGATTCATGGCGGATTTAGTCAGTTGTGTCAGGAACTGGTGGTTTGAAATCCAGACTAATCCACGCCTGATTCATTTTCACAAACGTGAGTCTCTCCACACTTTGGGTGGACAGTCGTGTCCTCCGCGGAGTTGCAATACCTCCTGCCGCACTAAACACGCGCTCCGATGCCACGCTACTGGCCGGGCATGACAGCCTTTCAAGGGCAAATTCAGCTAGTTGGGGCCAAAGGTCAAGTTTCGTTGCCCAGTAGTCAAGGGGATTGTCTACCTCGGTTGGCAGGGTGCTGTCCAAGTAGGCCTAAGCCTGTTGTTTGAGGTCCTGCTCCAGGTCCACCTGATGCTGCTGCTGCGGCTGGTTATTAGTTTCCTCACTGCGCTGGTGAAGAAAGCTACTCATCATCGACTGCAGACTGAGGCAGCTGCTGCTGGTGGAGCTGCCACTGCTCCTACCACCCCACCCCTCCCCTGCTGCCATGGCAGCGTAACGCGAGCGCACAGGGCCCACAGTGTCTGAGGATGGACGTTGGCGCAGACAGGCAGAGACCAGCTGACTACATAGGTGGTTTTTATAGTACGTTATTTTGGCCTCCCTCTCAGCAGGTGTGAAAAAGGCCACCATTTTGGAACAGTAGCGAGGGTCCAACAAGGTGGACAGCCAAAAGTCATCCCTCTGTCTGATGGTTATTATTCGGCTGTCGGTACGCAAGCAAGCGAGCATGCTATGGGCCATTTGTGCCAAGGAATGCGGGGGACTCCCTGCCTCCATCTCCACAGCATACTGCCACGGTGCGTCTGGGTCCTCTGTCTCCTCTTCCTCCTCCTCTACCAGATGCTCCTGCTCCTCCACTCCTGTCCGCTGAGTGGAAAAACCACCCATTTCACTCAATAATTCCTGAGCACCAATGTCCTCCTCTACCTCCTCCTCTTCTTCCTGTCCTGCCCCCACAGGGGTCATGTGGCGTTGAGATCTGTGCGCCTCGTCTACCGCACCCTGACCAGCCATTATTAACAGCATTTGTTCCAGGACGTGCAACAGAGGAATGACGTCGTTCATCCCATAGTCCTGCCGACTCACGAATAGCATGGCCTCCTCAAAGGGCCTGAGCAAGCGCAGGTGTCACGCATGAGCTGCCAATGGCTGACATCTAAGTTACACAGGGAGTACCTTTATCCGCTTTTAACATCAGGAAATCTGTGATGGCCTTTTGCTGTTCGTAAAGGCGGTCTAACATATGTAGGGTTGAATTCCACCTTGTTGCAACGTCACAGCATGAGGAGTCGGTACGGGGGCCCATGGCAGATTACGGGCCTGGCAGCAGCAATGGGAGGCCCGTAATCTGCCAGCACCCTATGTCAAAAAATTCAACACACCAGCAGTGTGTGAGGAGACCTGAAAGTGGCACATGGCAGAGTGTGGCGATGGAGACAGCAGCAATGGGAGGCCGTACAGGGACCCATGAGAGACTCTGGACCTGGCAGCAGCATGAGGAGGCGGTATATAGGGGCCCATGGCAGATTAGGGGCCTGGCAGCAGCTATGGGAGGCCCGTAATCTGCCAGCACCCTATGTCCAAAAATTCAACACACCAGCAGTGTGTGAGGAGACCTGAAAGTGGCACATGGCAGAGTGTGGCGATGGAGACAGCAGCAATGGGAGGCCGTACAGGGACCCATGAGAGACTCTGGACCTGGCAGCAGCATGAGGAGGCAGTATATAGGGGCCCATGGCAGATTAGGGGCCTGGCAGCAGCTATGGGAGGCCCGTAATCTGCCAGCACCCTATGTCAAAAAATTCAACACACCAGCAGTGTGAGGAGACCTGAAAGTGGCACATGGCATGAGAGACTGTGGACCTGGCAGCAGCATGAGGAGGCGGTATAGGGGCCCATGGCAGATTAGGGGCCTGGCAGCAGCTATGGGAGGCCCGTAATCTGCCAGCACCCTATGACAAAAAATGGAACACACCAGCAGTGTGAGGAGACCTGAAAGTGGCACATGGCAGAGTGTGGCGATGGAGACAGCAGCAATGGGAGGCCGTACAGGGACCCATGAGAGACTCTGGACCTGGCAGCAGCATGAGGAGGCGGTATATAGGGGCCCATGGCAGATTAGGGGCCTGGCAGCAGCTATGGGAGGCCCGTAATCTGCCAGCACCCTATGTCAAAAAATTCAACACACCAGCAGTGTGAGGAGACCTGAAAGTGGCACATGGCATGAGAGACTGTGGACCTGGCAGCAGCATGAGGAGGCGGTATAGGGGCCCATGGCAGATTAGGGGCCTGGCAGCAGCTAGGGGAGGCCCGTAATCTGCCAGCACCCTATGACAAAAAATGGAACACACCAGCAGTGTGAGGAGACCTGAAAGTGGCACATGGCAGAGTGTGGCGATGGAGACAGCAGCAATGGGAGGCCGTACAGGGACCCATGAGAGACTCTGGACTTCGCAGCAGCATGAGGAGGCGGTATAGGGGCCCATGGCAGATTAGGGGCCTGGCAGCAGCTATGGGAGGCCCGTAATCTGCCAGCACCCTATGTCAAAAAATTGAACACACCAGCAGTGTTTGAGGAGACCTGAAAGTGGCACATGGCAGAGTGTGGCGATGGAGACAGCAGCAATGGGAGGCCGTACAGGGACCCATGAGAGACTCTGGACTTGGCAGCAGCATGAGGAGGCGGTATAGGGGCCTATGGCAGATTAGGGGCCTGGCAGCAGCTATGGGAGGCCCGTAATCTGCCAGCACCCTATGACAAAAAATGGAACACACCAGCAGTGTGTGAGGAGACCTGAAAGTGGCACAAGGCAGAGTGTGGCGATGGAGACAGCAGCAATGGGAGGCCGTACAGGGACCCATGAGAGACTCTGGACTTGGCAGCAGCATGAGGAGGCGGTATAGGGGCCTATGGCAGATTAGGGGCCTGGCAGCAGCTATGGGAGGCCCGTAATCTGCCAGCACCCTATGACAAAAAATGGAACACACCAGCAGTGTGTGGAGACCTGAAAGTGGCACATGGCAGAGTGTGGCGATGGAGACAGCAGCAATGGGAGGCCGTACAGGGACCCATGAGAGACTCTGGACTTGGCAGCAGCATGAGGAGGCGGTATAGGGGCCCATGGCAGATTAGGGGCCTGGCAGCAGCTATGGGAGGCCCGTAATCTGCCAGCACCCTATGTCAAAAAATTCAACACACCAGCAGTGTGTGAGGAGACCTGAAAGTGGCACATGGCAGAGTGTGGCGATGGAGACAGCAGCAATGGGAGGCCGTACAGGGACCCATGAGAGACTCTGGACTTGGCAGCAGCATGAGGAGGCGGTATAGGGGCCTATGGCAGATTAGGGGCCTGGCAGCAGCTATGGGAGGCCCGTAATCTGCCAGCACCCTATGACAAAAAATGGAACACACCAGCAGTGTGAGGAGACCTGAAAGTGGCACATGGCAGAGTGTGGCGATGGAGACAGCAGCAATGGGAGGCCGTACAGGGACCCATGAGAGACTCTGGACTTGGCAGCAGCATGAGGAGGCAGTATAGGGGCCCATGGCAGATTAGGGGCCTGGCAGCAGCTATGGGAGGCCCGTAATCTGCCAGCACCCTATGTCAAAAAATTGAACACACCAGCAGTGTGTGAGGAGACCTGAAAGTGGCACATGGCAGAGTGTGGCGATGGAGACAGCAGCAATGGGAGGCCGTAAAGGGACCCATGAGAGACTCTGGACTTGGCAGCAGCATGAGGAGGCGGTATAGGGGCCCATGGCAGATTAGGGGCCTGGCAGCAGCTATGGGAGGCCCGTAATCTGCCAGCACCCTATGACAAAAAATGGAACACACCAGCAGTGTGAGGAGACCTGAAAGTGGCACATGGCAGAGTGTGGCGATGGAGACAACCCACCGACTGTTTTGCTCGCTGCCAAGCTGCCACCCTCTTCTCCTGATGATGCGGAAGCAATAGCCTGATGACGACGAGGCTGCCAAGTGCAATCAGCTTCATCATCATCAATTAGGGTCTCCGCCTCACAACTAGCCCCCTCGGCTGCGTGTGGGTCAGGAGACAGACCTGTCTCTAGACCGGCTACCGAGCCACTCTCCTCGCCACTACTTCTTCGCCTGGCTGCTGAAGAGGCGGATGTCTCCCCCCGTTCCTGACCGCCCTCTGTTAGCTCTTCCTCACTGTACTGGATGACACCGGGAGCACTAGCCTCTGGCTGCGAATAGTGCTGCCTCGACCCCTTCCTCTGCTGCCACGTCTGCTCGCTCCTAAAACATTGCCTCCTCTGCCACTCCTCTGCATGTTGTCTGACATACTCTTTAATTAAACGATTCTGTGTCCCTGAGTAACAATTCTGTGTCCCTGAGTAACGTTTCTGTGGCCCTAAGTAACAGTTCTGTGGCCCTCAGTAACAATTCTGTGTCCCTCAGTAACAATTCTGTGTCCCTCAGTAACAATTCTGCGTCCCTCAGTAACAATTCTGTGTCTGTCCCTGAGTAACAAGTCTGTGTCTGTCCCTGAGTAACAATTCTGTGTCCCTGAGTAACGTTTCTGTGGCCCTAAGTAACAGTTCTGTGGCCCTCAGTAACAATTCTGTCTGTCCCTGAGTAACAATTCTGTGTCTGTCCCTGAGTAACAATTCTGTGTCCCTCAGTAACAATTCTGTGTCCCTCAGTAACAATTCTGTGTCCCTCAGTAACAATTCTGTGGCCCTAAGTAACGGTTCTGTGGCCCTCAGTAACAATTCTGTGTCCCTGAGTAACGTTTCTGTGGCCCTAAGTAACGGTTCTGTGGCCCTCAGTAACAATTCTGTGTCCCTGAGTAACAGTTCTGTGTCTGTCCCTGAGTAACAATTCTGTGGCCCTAAGTAACGGTTCTGTGGCCCTCAGTAACAATTCTGTGTCCCTGAGTAACAATTCTGTGTCTGTCCCTGAGTAACAATTCTGTGGCCCTAAGTAACGGTTCTATGGCCCTCAGTAACAATTCTGTGTCCCTCAGTAACAATTCTGTGGCCCTAAGTAACGGTTCTGTGGCCCTAAGTAACGGTTCTGTGGCCCTCAGTAACAATTCTGTGGCCCTCAGTAACAATTCTGTGTCTGTCCGAGTAACAATTCTGTGTCTGTCCCTGAGTAACAATTCTGTGGCCCTAACTAACGTTTCTGTGGCCCTAAGTAACAGTTCTGTGGCCCTCAGTAACAATTCTGTGTCCCTGAGTAACGTTTCTGTGGCCCTGAGTAACAATTCTGTGGCCCTGAGTAACAATTCTGTGTCTGTCCCTGAGTAACAATTCTGTGGCCCTAAGTAACGGTTCTGTGGCCCTCAGTAACAATTCTGTGTCCCTGAGTAACGTTTCTGTGGCCCTAAGTAACAATTCTGTGGCCCTCAGTAACAATTCTGTGTCTGTCCCTGAGTAATAATTCTGTGGCCCTAAGTAACGGTTCTGTGGCCCTCAGTAACAATTCTGTGTCCCTCAGTAACAATTCTGTGGCCCTAAGTAACGGTTCTGTGGCCCTCAGTAACAATTCTGTGTCCCTGAGTAACAATTCTGTGGCCCTAAGTAACAGTTCTGTGGCCCTCAGTAACAATTCTGTGTCCCTCAGTAACAATTCTGTGTCTGTCCCTGAGTAACAATTCTGTGGCCCTAAGTAACAGTTCTGTGGCCCTCAGTAACAATTCTGTGTCCCTGAGTAACGTTTCTGTGTCCCTCAGTAACAATTCTGTGTCCCTGAGTAACAATTCTGTGTCCCTGAGTAACAATTCTGTGGCCCTAACTAACGTTTCTGTGGCCCTAAGTAACAGTTCTGTGGCCCTCAGTAACAATTCTGTGTCCCTGAGTAACGTTTCTGTGGCCCTAAGTAACAATTCTGTGGCCCTCAGTAACAATTCTGTGTCTGTCCCTGAGTAACAATTCTGTGGCCCTAAGTAACGGTTCTGTGGCCCTAAGTAACGGTTCTGTGGCCCTCAGTAACAATTCTGTGTCCCTGAGTAACAATTCTGTGGCCCTAAGTAACGGTTCTGTGGCCCTCAGTAACAATTCTGTGTCCCTGAGTAACAATTCTGTGGCCCTCAGTAACAATTCTGTGTCCCTGAGTAACAATTCTGTGGCCCTAAGTAACAGTTCTGTGGCCCTCAGTAACAATTCTGTGTCCCTCAGTAACAATTCTGTGTCTGTCCCTGAGTAACAATTCTGTGGCCCTAACTAACGTTTCTGTGGCCCTAAGTAACAGTTCTGTGGCCCTCAGTAACAATTCTGTGTCCCTGAGTAACGTTTCTGTGGCCCTAAGTAACAATTCTGTTGCCCTCAGTAACAATTCTGTGTCTGTCCCTGAGTAACAATTCTGTGGCCCTAACTAACGTTTCTGTGGCCCTAAGTAACAGTTCTGTGGCCCTCAGTAATAATTCTGTGGCCCTGAGTAACGTTTCTGTGGCCCTAAGCAACAATTCTGTGGCCCTCAGTAACAATTCTGTCTGTCCCTGAGTAACAATTCTGTGGCCCTAACTAGCGTTTCTGTGGCCCTCACTAACAATTCTGTGTCCCTGAGTAATGTTTCTCTGTCCCTAAGTAACGTTTCTCTGTCCCTAAGTAACGTTTCTCTGTCCCCAAGTAACGTTTCTGTGGCCCTAACTCTGTCCCTAATACAGAGCGGTCTGCCTCTCTTGAATGACTGGAGGCAAATGAAGAATTCTAAAATGGCCGCCATTTATAGCTCGACCATTACACAGTGCTGGCTGGCTGGCTGCTGATTGGCTAATGCGATCACATGTCATTAAGGAATGCATTATGGGTCAGCGCGCCTTGTCTGCGCGCCTTCCCAGACATCCCCGCTCCGTCGCCGCACATGTCCGCCGCCATTTTAGGAAAAATTTCGATTCGCGCGTCCGAAGTAGGCTATTTTTCGGATTCGGCGCGAATCGAACATTTTCCAATATTCGAAACTAATTCCACTTCGCCTACTTCGATTCGCTCATCTCTAATTGTAATCATTCAACATAAATAAAAAATCATCCTCCATGAGGACAACACTTCTTAAATCATACTGTAACCCAGCCTATAAATGGGCCTTTTTCATATAGAAAAATAGATCCTGTCTAAACATGGAAAAACACAAATACTGCAGTTGTTGAGAGCAGGGGCGGACTGACCATTTGGAAACTCGGGCACTGCCCGAGGGTCCGGGGTCAGTAGGGGGCCCCATGAGATGCCCCTGGTACCCTTTTCATAGGCTTTTTTGAGTTTGGGCAAGGACACGGGCCCCATGATCCCCTATTGCCCGGGGGCCCCATGAGTTGTCAGTCTGCCCCTGGTTGAGAGTGTAATTAAAGAATATTATGAATTCCAATTATATCTGAGTTGGAGAGTTGAATATATTTAATTCATTTATTTATTACAATAATTTACATAGCGCCATCAATTTACACAGAGCTTTATATATATATATTGTACATTCACATTAGTCTCTGCCCTCAAGGAGCTTTCAATGTAAGGTCCCTAACTCACATTCATACAGTACATACACATACTAGGACCATTTTAGACAGGAGCCTATCAATCTACCAGCATATCTTTGAAGAATGGGAGTAAATCCACATTGGCACAGGGAAAACATACAAACTCCGTGCATGTAGTAGTTCTTCAATATTTCTCAATATTTTAATCAATGACAAAAATATTAAGTTAATAAAATTTATATTACTATATCACTATATTTCCCACTAAATAATTCTATTCTAATCAATAGTATGCTGAAGTTGGTGCTAAACACTTTGCCTTTTCTTAGCTTCTGGTAGCCATGGACCCATCAGCCCCCTCTTTGAGGCCAGCCTTTGCAAAGAAGATAAGGGCCATCTTCTTGTGAAGTAATCTATTTTCATGTGTTTTCTGGGAAGCTGTTTAATAAGTCCTTTTTTTAAATGCCAGCACTTTTCAAGAGATAGAAGATGCCATTCCAGGCAGTCCAGGGACAGATCTTCATGATGCTCTAGCATACAACATTATAGGAGAAGTTCTCGGTGTTTGTCCTGATAACACTATCACTTGCTTGTCCTAGACCTGGTGTTTGCATTGCCTGTGGTGATCGTGCCTTGGCAGGAAAAACTGCTGTTTTGTGGAAACAACAAAGGACAAAGATGATGACAACCAACAGGCAGTCGCACTCTTTAAGCAAGTTGTCTATAGCTCTCTGAAAGAATTCACTTCCAGTCTTCCTGCAGAGGTACAATCTACTGTCACAACACCTAGTTCTTCTAGAACCTGTCAGCCTGTCTCAGAGCCTCCTCTAGCCAGATAACCATCTTCAGATCTATCAGATGGTGATATTGCAGATGCGGATGACCTGTTCATAGTCTTTGATTTTACCCGTCTCTCCCTTTGTAATTACTATTGAAGATGCCCTAAACTAGGAAGATTTTGCAAATTCACCTCCAAAACAGCAGAAGTATTTTAAACACCTCAAAAAGAGCAGTGAAATTTCCCCATGATAGTTGAACTGAAGGATATCATTCTGGGAGAATGGAACAAAATGGATGTGGTCCTCATACGGTTGCCTAGATATATAACATTACCAATATGTACTTCAGATTGTCACATTGATTTTGACCTTAAAAAAGGTCTATCTTTCTGTATGTGTGGCCTGTAAATCTGCCTTAGCCCTTGGCTCTCTATCTGGAGGAAACTAAATCTGGACAGAAATAATTGAGTCAGCCCTGAAGAATAATACAGACAAGTCAGGGATTATATCTACATTACAAGAGTTGAAACTATCCTCTTTTTTTCCCAAGTGAAGGTTCAGATTACATCATCCATTCCATGTCCCAGGGTACACTTTTGTCAGTGACCCTTAAAACGCAGCTAAACTGTCCTATCCTTCATAGCCAAAGAAGCAGCCATTCTACTCTGTTTGATTTACAGTTGCTATAATGCTGAACATGTGGTTTGTTATGATACCAGCATCCTGGTAACTTGACAGTTCAGTTGAGAGTACAAGAAATTGGGACAGTTATCATGCACAGCATGCCTTGAATGTAACTGTTTGAGAAACAGTTAAATTGATGGGTTTAGTTCTATTTTAAGTGTGCTTTGTGGTTAAAACCATGTCTGGGAGGCCTGGGGCAAGATCTCTTTCAAGAGATCTTGACTTTTTGGCAATAAAATGGACAATGCCAAAGCCAAGACCATGAGCGGTAAGTCCAGCTTCTTGCCCCAGGAGAGATATCTCATGAGACAAAGAAGACCACAGTTCAAGAGACATAATCTGTATTGCTCTAGAGAGGTGTGATCCTACAGACTTGGTCAGGAGTTCAGGAAGAACTGGAAATGGGACCAGTTTTCATTTCAGAAGTCAGCAGATCTTGAATGTTTGGACTTTCAGGACAACCTGTATAGGCTGCATCAAGAAATTCATTAGTCCTCTATGCTTCCAATTTCTTGTACCAACAGCAACAAAAGTTCTCCTTACCCATATCAAAACTCTACTGTCTTAGAGGTGGTAATTCCAGCCTCAACGGATTAGAAGTTTCATGGCATGTATACCCTGTTGTTCATGGTTTGGAAGAATATGGGAGGTTGGAGGCCCAATATAGATTTGAGTCATCTAGTAAAATTAATTTAAATGAAAAGTTCAAGATGGAAACACTGTTCTCTATTCAACAAGCAGTCCAGCCAGGTAACTGGCTTGTCTCAGTAAATGTAAGAGACACTTATTTTCATGTATTCTCTTTTTAGAAGTACTTCCACTTGCACCTTTACAAAAGTCTTACTAGTGATGGCAGCCCTGATAGGTTGAAAAGACTTATGCCTTTATAATTAGCTAATACATTCCCCCTTTTTTCTCAAGGTGGAGATCTTCTCCTAGAACACAGTGGGGGAGATTTACTAAAACTGGAACACTCACAATCTGGTGCAGCTGTGCATGGTAGCCAATCAGCTTCTGCCTTCAGCTTGCTAATTTAAAGTAAAGTCTTTTTCTAACTTGTACCTACAAGTAAACCTATAATAAGGCTTACCTGTAGGTACAGTGAATATCTCCTAAACTTGCACGGTTTAGCAGATATTCGCACTGCATGCAGCCAGTGACATCACTGGAACATGCACACTGAAAGGATGGCATACCTGTGCTGTCCCTTCAGAGCTCCGTGCCATAGCCGAAAATCCCGTGGACATGCGCGGGAGTGACATCATCATGGCTCGGCCAGTCAGACGGCCAGAGCACAGGAACCCAGAAGGAAGACTGGGTGAAGATGGAAGCCCTGTCAGCGGTGACAGCATGCCACTGGAGGGCTTTGTTCTAAGGTAAGAACTTCATAATGTACTAGTATACAATGCCTACTAGCACACTATGCCATTGTCTTGCAGGTTTAAAAAAAAACAAAACAAGGCCACGGTTTACTACCGATTTCAGCTTTGGCAATAATTCCAGGAAGCTAATTGGTTTCTATGCAGAGCTGCACCAGATTTTGCACACTCCAGTTTTAGTAAGTAATCCCCAGTGATTGGATTCTCAGGCCCCTACAGACATTCTGGCTGGTGAACAAAGAAAAAAGTCGTCTGAGCTCTTTACAAAATCTAGTTTATCTAGAATCCCAAGTGAACAAGATTCACAATACAATATCACTATAATACAATGCAATACCATACCACCATAGAAGATACCAGTGTTAGGGAGACAGACTGCACTAGCTCTTTTCTTTAATACACCTGTCAGTATCTCAATGCTTGATGAACATATGGAACATAGGGTCTTTGCTTCCCCCTATGATAAAGTGGGTGTAGTGGAGGATATGACCATTCCAGAGGGGTTTTCTCTGACAATGGTTACCGGGGGACATGGACCAGACCATTTATATGTCATAGACAATGAAGAGAAATCGTTGTTGATGGATGCTACAGAAAAATAGTCTCAACCACCATTCCCTCATCACCCACTTCATGGATCAAGATTACTGCAGATGGCATTTGTAAGGGGTGGGGGGCACACTGTCAAACAGTAGCGACCTTTCATCATCTGGTAGTAGGCTCTTCAGTCTTATTGAGTCTGCTAAATCTACAACTGTATCCTCATCAAAAGGCAGGGCAGAACCCACAACCTGAGTTTACTGAAAGAAGTATAACTGATTATGACCTGGGCAAAGGGGAATCATTCCAGCATTCAGCAATTTACACTTCAGGGTTCAGAATGATCAAGCAAACTTCCTGTGCTGCTCCCAATTGGACAACAATGAGTGATCCCTACATCCAGACTCCTTCATGTGGATTCCTGCTCTGAGCATGATTTCAGATGTGAATCTTTTTTCATCTCCATGCAAGCACAAGCTGTAGAAATTTTAAACAAGGGGTCTATGACAGCAAGCATTGGGAGTGAATTCACTTGCAGATTTTTGGAGATTTCACAAAGTGTAAGTTATCCCTCTAGTTCCCACAATTTCCAGATTCCTCACAAGACTACATTTAGAAACAGTGGAGATTGTAGCAGTGATCCTTTACTGGCTAAACAGACCAGGGTTCCCTCTTCTACTTTACCCAACTGTTAGAACCCAGTTCCTCTACCTACCAGAAGAGATCTTCTGTTTCAGGGTGCAATACTCTGCTTTTGTCCTTCTTGATTTTAGTTAATGGTCTAGTTCTTGAGAGGGAGAGACTAGGAAGTCTAATAATTCTTGATTTCATTGGAATTAGTCCAATTCTATTGATTTATCCACAAATGTGAGCTTTTTAATGGCTATCACCTCTGCTAAAAGGATTTCTGAGATCTGGGCCTTGGGCTAGAAGGGCGTTTTGACCTTCTAACCAAACAGGGTAGTTCTTTTTCCCATGTTGGGATTGAATCCAAAAGTGGCTTTTTCAGTCCAAGGTAGAATTTCATAAGAACCAAGAAATTACTTTCCCTATAGTCAGGACAATAAAGGATAAACAGATCCATCACCGAACATCAGCAGGACCCTACGGGGTTTATTTACTAAAGCTGGAGAGTCCAAAATCAGACTCCCTTCTGCATAGAAACCAATCAGCTTCTAACCTCAGCTTGTTCAATGAAGCTTTGGCAATGAAACCTGGAAGCTGATTGGTTTCTATGCAGAAGGGAGTCTGATTTTGGACTCTCCAGCTTTAGTAAATAAACCCCTACAAGTCTACATACAGTACAAGCTACAACATAATTGATAGACCATCTTTTCATCAATATTTAAGGCAAATACAAAACAAAACAAGCATTGTCTAGAACCATTGCTGCATGAATTGTGCTGGCTATCCAACTGGCTTATAAGACAAAAGGCATAGCTTTTCCAGAGGCAGTGACAACACACTCAACCAGGATTCTCAAATTCTTGACCAGCTTCCTTTCAAAAGTCACTTGAAAGGCATCTAAGTGGTCCTGCAGTATCATATTTGTCTACTGTTATTTTGTTTTTAGGTTTTGTCAGTGAGTAGACGTGATTAAAATGTTACTTTTTCTGCATCCCACACTTGCTTGCAATGAGTTGTTTCTCATTTCTATGCTGCCATGGAATCAGAAAAACAGAAAAAAATTTAATTTTCCTTCCTTTCTTTACTGAAGTCCAAGTCAGCATAGGATCCCTCTCAGTTTAATAAATAGGCTAAATATGGCCTCAATTATCCTCAAATTTATGGTAGATGAGTCGTATGAAATAGGAATGAGGGCGTAGAAACATTTTCATATGCTCCCATGAACTTAAAGCAGCGTTCCAGTGAAAATCGAAAAAAATAAAAGCAGCTACTAAAACCGTAGCTGCTGATTTTTAAAAAACGTACACTTACCTGTCCCTCGATTCTGTGGTGTCCCCCCTGCAGCCAGTTTCACTGGCCACCTTGTGTTCTTGGGGCTGGCATCTTCAGCGTGGGTACCCAGCTGTGACAGCTTGTAGCTTCACAGCCGGATGCTCACTGCATATGTGTGTGTAGCGCTGCGCTTTTTGAATGGTCGTGTAGTCTTCTGGAACCTTTCACATGTCCCAGAAGACTACAGGGAGGGAGGGAGGGGGCTGAAGACAACTTCCACTTCTGATCGCCTAGGCGATCGCAGGAGAAGTGGCGAAGGTACCTGTCAATTTCGGGTACCCACTCCCCCCCCCACTCCTCAAAGGTGCCAATCCTTAATGGGGAGTGGGGGACCAGTCCTTAAAGAGGGAACTTCCCCTTTTGGGTGGAGCTTGGGTGGAGCTTAATTCAGGAAAGTAAAATTACAGTATTTGACTGAGAGTTTTTTGTTTTTGTATCACGAAAGCGAAAAACACAAGAAAGCTTTTAATATTTCTGTTCCTGTAGTGGTCTGCTTTATTCTGAAACTAATGTCAAAGTTTCTTATAAGAATCTCTTCCTGTACAGAGACAAAACATGTTTGTAAAAGATCTAAACCGCTATTCAATCAGCACAACACAACATATGATAGTGCTCTAAATAGCTGCTACTAAAACACTGTTAGTGACTTCACAACACCTGTACCAAAATGAATAACAACAAAGTGTAGCGCAACAAACTAATATATAAAAATCATTAAAAAACAACAATTAAAGTCCCATGAAAAAGTCTCTTATAACACCTCTGTGCAATGTGTATATAATAAATCTTCTCTCTTCTTCAGTGACAACCGTGCCACCACCATTAGGTGAAAAAACCTGCTCAGCTCACTTTATGACCTCATCAATAGGTCATTATGCGCTCAACATGTGGACACACTCGTGTATACCCTCTGTGGTCTTCCTCCAGCTCCTCTCCCAGCACCGCCACAGTATACACTCCTACAGCTGATGCTCTCATATAATATGTATTATGGAAAACAGAACAGTGGACCATAGTGCTCTCTATTTATAAAACAATTTATTAGCGCCCAGATTACAAACACTTACAAAATGTAAGAAACAAGACAACATATAATGTATAATTTTGTTACATGGCTCACCACCCCGATCTCTTGGATGGTCATCAATTCAAAACATCTGGGGCTCAGCTCCTTCCACCTAAACACGTTACATCCCAGATTCCTCAGTAATTAATCAATAATTAACAGCTACAACATATATTTTATACATGTATACAATTTGATGAATTAATTATCTTTTATCCTTCATGATGTTTTATCCTTGTAGCTTGTTTGTTCTAGTTAAGTATATTTGCATATAAAACAAGTACACTGTACACATGCAAATATGTGCAATCTGAAAAGTAAACAATCTAAAACCAAAAGTGTAAAACCACATAGTAGAGCGAATGATGACATATAAACCATGGAACAACATTGTATATTGCCTACCAAACCATGGACAATAGGTATGTAAGAATAATACAGGGGAAGGTACATCATGTGCTGAAAACAAAACATTTGACTATTAAAAATATTTATACATTACTAAGGGACTGATTAATAAAGTAATGGTATGTTCTAACCGTAGCCATGTCACTTTTCAAACAGAAATATGTTGACACATAAATGTGTGCTTTACGTGTTCTTTTAGCTTTTGCTTCAGAACTCTGAAGCAGGTGAAACCCATTCTTTTTGACATATGGTTATAAATATGTGCTGGAAGAAGGAGGTCACATGACTGTCCGGACTCTATCCTGGAGTGTTCTCTTCAGTGTCCTGCATAGAATACTCCAGGCTCTACACCAAACTCTGCATTTTATAAATGCAGCATAAAATTCAGGTGCAGTGTGGAGTAATCAAAGCAACGCCCTATGCCCAGCAGTATACTCTTCCTTGTTATTATTGGTATATATTTTCAAAGAGATTTTTTTGTATTTCTTGCTGATATATTGTATATAATACTTAAATTGACAGAGCCGTGCCATGTCACAGTGCAAGAAGGGATAGATGTCGCTTACTATGAGGGACTCCAGGATGTTTGATTTGTGCTAGTAGGGATGATTTTGGAAGTGGATTTGTGCTAGGAGGGGAAATTTGGTGTGTATGTTTGGGGGGATTTGTGCTAGGTGGGAGGGTTGTGCTAAGAAGGGAATTTGGGATGATTTGTGCTAGAAGAGGGCTTGGAGGGTAAATTTGAGGGGTAGAGGATTTGTGAGTGATTGGGGGGAGGGGGGCTTTTGGCTTGCAAAGGAAATTTATGCTGGGAGGGGGAGCATGGAGATTAGCACTCAATTTGTTTTGGGGGGAAGGAGTGGATTTTTGCTGACACATGATGCTCACACATAATCAAGGAAGGGGATGGGGCAGGCGCAGTTTGGCATTTTTGCCCTGAGTGCTTGATGGCCTTCTCCCTGCACTGGTCAATACAAGTCAACATGAAAGAAAAAGAAATGCCCATACAATTCATTAACTGTTTGGGGCATCCATTCATCTGGATATTGGATCATGCTTTAGTCCTCACTTTTCTACATTTGTCATCTATACACATTATATGATATCAGACATCTAAACAGAAAAAAGCTAAATATATGTTATGCAGGGTTGTGGACAGGTAAACAAAGCACCTTCCTCTGATACCAAGCTTCAGCAGGGATGAGATGAATACATTTGGATTCCCTGGACATTACTGAAGTTCAATGCTGAACCAGAACTAATGGGTATAACAAACTTAATGTTAAAAACGTCAATGAACATTTTGTGCGCTGATAAGCAAGGTATGGCATGGCATGGCAGTGGCAGGGGGGCAGGGCACTGCCGTGGGAAACATCTACCAAACCGAAAAATAAAACAAATTAAAATTCAATTTGATGAGCATCAATTTTAAAATGCTTGAAGAGCAGCATTAAAAATGAAAAATTAATTTAAAGGCTAACTCCACCTTACAAAAAAATAACACATGCGCAAATATTTGCAGCAAAAAATGTGCAATTACTATTTTTTCGTAAATTAGCCTGCAAATCCAACTGTATTCAGTGGATTGTCACACTCCTGTAGACTCCTCCAGCTCATTGTCCCTTCAGAGATATGAACTTGAGGTTGGAGAGCTGGAGGAAGTGTCAATGGACTACGAGTGTGGTGATTACCTTATTTTGTTTTCCACTGAGAACAGAAAGTCCACCTCCCATGGTGACAGATGGGACTTATTTCAAAAATGGACACAAAGTCACAGGGTAAGCGTTTTAGGGTGGAGAGGTTTGATTAGCTCCATGTTACATGTTATACCCTAAATACGGGTGTAACATGTAACATGGTCCAAACGGTGGAGTTAGCCTTTAAATAACATGCCTGGGGGAAGCAGTGAAGTGGCATATCTGTACTATGTATGCAGCCTACAAGAGCAAAACTGACACTTACAAAGGGAAAGATTCAGTTTAAATTGCTGGTAAATGACAGCTCTCAGCTCCTTCCTTCTGTTTGCAAACAAAGAGACCGGGGATTCTCTTCATCTGTATGAGACTCTTATTTCACACAGGAATTTGGTGTAGATGTTAATGACGGACCCCACAAACAAAAAGATGAGGGTTCGCCTACAATTACATACGAGACTCTTATTCTTGATGAAGGTCTAGTATAGATGTCAAAGAGTACCTCATGCAAAATAAAAAAATTAAAAAAAACAGAAAAATTAGATAAGGTTCCCCAAAATTTTATACCAGACCCTTATCTGATCAAGCAGCCCAGAAATGCAGATCCTTATTAAACAATAAATTATGCATTCAGAGCTGTCAAAAATAATATAGCAACACATCCAAACCCATTGCTTACTTGCTGCAAATGACATCTCCTGAGCCCTACCGCTAAATGTAAAGAAAGGGGCAGGGTCTCCCAGCTAACATCAACTAATAAATGTGGGCAATGACATCCCAATATACTGTATCCCCTGTGATGTCCATAGTTTGTCAATTATGATTGATGATGCATTTAAATCGTGGGACATTTTGGGAGATTTTTTTTTAAAATTGGGGGCTTGTCATAAAATGTGTGTCTTTAATTGCTACTGTTTTTTTTTTTTTTTACTGCTCACTTAATATTTTTTATTATTCCTTATTTTACATGTTTTTATGTTAATGGCTGGGAGTATTATTCCAGAATTTCCCCACCAAAAGAGTTCCACAACCACCAGGCCATGGTTGTGGGGAAGAGTCCTTGTCCTCATCAACATGGAGGCAAAGGGCTATGTTGGGAGGGTCTTACATAGTAAGACTTGTTAACTGGAAAAAGGTATGTGTTTTGTTTTATCCATTAAAATATGTATACAATTAAATATTTGAAGACAATACTGCTAGCAGAAAGACCTGTCCCCTGCCCCCCCCCCCCCAAAAAAAAAGGCTTTGACATCCTTACTTTGGCAGCCATAGGGCTGTGACCTAGCTCTGGCTACATGTATTCTACAGCTTCACCAGTATTTTATACTTTTTGGGCCACTGTAATGGATTACCTATGGACAAAAAGAATTTACCTATGACTGCAGAACACTATCTTCAATTAGAAGGTAAGAAAGGCCTTTTTATAGGAAAAGAAAAAAAATATTTATCTGTATGCCTAGTTGACATACATTATTTGCCATCATTATAAAAGCTAGATAATTTTTATTTACTGTTACCCTGGAAAATGCAATGGAAACATTAAAATACAGTTATAGTACCAAAAGCAGCTGTTTTAAGTTTTTCTTTTATTTAATTGTATTTCAAGGCTGCAGTGTGGCGTTCATGTTTCAGATCCAGCTGTTTATTCACACTTTTTCCACTCCATCAGGCAGCATAGACTTCTTTTCCATGCACTCTACACATACGATCTTCTCAAGAGGTTATTTAAGGTCTTCTAAAGTCACTTAACAACTTCAAAAAAAATTAACATTTGATGTCAATTTTAAGTGTTTAAAAACCCCTTAATGGACTATGTTATTAAGATCTCAGTTACACAAGTACTGGCAATTTCTCACATTTAATGCTAATTAATGCATTTGAGCTCTTGCATTTATTTTTGCTGTAGAAATAACATTAGACAATACAGAAGATGTATATGAGCACAAGGGACGAGGTTCGAATTTGCTATGACCATGGATGTCCAGTGAATCCTGCTGGCTCGAAAATCATGGTCACTGACAAAATATTTTGTCAACCATAAGCAGATTTAGAAGGGAAACTTGAACATGTATTGCAATATATATATATATATATATATATATATATATAAACTAATAATCCCTGATTTTCTGCAAGTGTTTGCTTGAATTTTGTACGGGTGTATAGTTGTGTGCACAGAATTGATTGAGAATCTTCAGTGCTAACACGTGGTCAACCCCCTGTAGCACATCAAGTGTTATATGTATGTAAGCATTTAGGATTTGAGTACAGGCATATCGCCATTTCTCTTGAAGAGCGCAGGTCAGTGATAAGACTTGAGTCTGTAACTCTCCCCCAACTGTGTCTTTCAGACCAATATAGGCATTATAATGTATGTTAGTCAAAGTATGCTACAAGCAAGCATTATTTGGTGTTTTGCACAATAGAATAGGGACTGCCCAGAGAAAGATCACTTTGATGCAGCTGACCAATTTGAACATGTTATTGCAATAGTTGCAAACCAATTATTTCTGTTATGCAAACGTTTGCTTGAAAAACGTAAATGTCTTTAGCACTGTAAATAAGGTCAATTCAAAATCTTTAGCAGGTTTCGAAGGTTCAAATAAGGGGGCTTTTAAATAAACCACATCCCTCAGTATACCAAGAGGGGGAAGCACTCAGAGAAGCAATGTTATCAGTGTATTATAAAGCTGCTGTAGGAAGAGGATGCAAGGAATGACAAACTGCACAGGGAGAGATTAAGGTATGTTAGGAAAATTTGGTTTACTTTTGATTGCTAGCTTTTTCGCCTTTGGTGTCTTCCTTTTACCTTATTATTTTGGCCTTTTTTTGCATTTAATTTTAGTTTGTATTTGATTTGAGGGCAGTTACTTTTATAGACTGTTTTGTAGACTCCTTGAGGGTGGGGACTGAAGTGAATGCATTACATACAGGATCTCTCAGAAGTGAAGGTGCAGGAGTGCAAGGTCTCTAATATCCACCAGTTCCGTGATGTCGTCATGGAGGAGTGGGAGAGGACTCCAGTAACAACCTGTGAAGCTCTGGTGAACTCCATGCCCAAGAGGGTTAAGGCAGTGCTGGAAAATAATGGTGGCTACAAAAAAATATTGACACTTTGGGCCAGGGGCGGACTGACCATTTGGAAACTCGGGCACTGCCCGAGGGCCCGGAGTCAGTAGGGGGCCCCATGAAATATCCCTGGTACCTTTTTCATAGGCTTTTTTGAGTTTGGGCAAGGACACAAGGGCCCCATGATCCCCTATTGCCCGGGGGCCCCATGAGTTGTCAGTCCGCCCCTGCTTTGGGCCCAATTTGGACATTTTCACTTAGGGGTGTACTCACTGTTGTTGTCAGTGGTTTAGACATTGTTGTCTGTGTGTTGAGTTATTTTGAGGGGACAGCAAATTTACACTGTTATACAATCTGTACACTCACTACTTTACATTGTAGCAAAGTGTCATTTCATCAGTAATGTTACATGAAAAGATAGAATAAAATATTTACAAAAATGTGAGAGGTATACTCACTTCTGTGAGATACTGTGTGTATATATATATATATATATATATATATAGCTGCAAAAATTGATGGCACTATATAAGTGCCTGTAGTAAAATAATAAATCTCTTTTCCCATCTATAACAAACTGTTTTTTTTTTTTTTTTCTTCAAAGCTTTCCTTAAAAAGATAAAAGTGGGGTTGGTGACTGTTCTGTCCCTGTCCAATTTTAGACTGCTTTATCATCTTAGGTCTCTTAACTCTTGAATGAACACACCTTCCTGTGCACTGAATCTCTAGTACATTGCAGCCTATGCTTGCTCATTAAACCTGCCCCGCTGGAAATTTCCACACTGCTTTATCATCTTTGAACTCTTGAAGGAAAACAGGCACTGTGTGTCTCTTGTGGCCTAATCTTGCACATTAAAGCTGCCCTTCCACTGGCCACTTTTTAGATCTGTGGTCTCCTAAATCTTGAATGAAAACATCTACCTGTACCTTGTGTTTTTACTTTTTGACCTATTTAAAACTGTCCTTCTGCTTGTACATTTTACACTACTGTGTCATTTGTGGTCTCTTAATTCCCAATGTGAGTTTGATAGAAATTGGCCAGTGGCAGAATGGTCTTACATAAAAAAACAGGTACAGCCTCAGCAAACAGCTGGTCAATTGCTATCTGCCAGTGAAAGTGAGCCTATTACTGTTTGATGAAAAAGTATATGTTTCTGATAAAACTACCTGAATAAACTGTATTTTTAAGCTTAAAGAAATCACATTGGGGTGCTGCTACTGTATGCAAAACAGGCAAATATGTACCACCAGATCACACTGTCCATGAGGCTGTGAGTGAAATTCATACTGTTCTGTAATACCTTGTACAGCTTCAAGAAATCCTGCAAATCTGTAATTTACAAGATATTTGTGTGTTTTTCCTATGAAACTGCATGGATAGGACGCTTACCCTAGTTTGTGGTATTTTTTTTTTTAAATGTTTGCTATTGTCCCCATGGCAGTGCCCTGATTCCCATTCCTTTTTTAGAATCAGGGCATGCCTATTAGCCCAAAATGGTTTTACCTCTCTTCCCATAGATTTCAATGGAATTTGCAATTTGTATTAAACCCAGGCAGATATATTCATCCAAATTAGTTATTTGATCTCTAAAACACTGGCCAGGCATGAAATATACATTGTCTACAGCATGGGTGCTCAACCTGTGGCCCTCCAGCTGTTGCGAAACTAAGAGTCCCATCATGCCTCTGCCTTTGGGAGTCATGCTTGTAACTGTAAGCCTTGCAATGCCTCATGGGCATTATTGTGCAATATCGTGCATATGATCATTACTGGGATTATACTGACTATATAGAAAAACCTTGGAGTGCACAATTTATGTAAATCATCCTTATTTCCCACACTGAAATTACATATATGTATTACACTGTTAAATAAGTGTCCCAAAAAAGTTCTACAGCCAGTAAACCCCCCAGCATGTTATCCTATGTGTCCATGCACACATAGGCTGTAATCAACGTTTTTTGGCTGGGACATTTTTTGGCTGGAAAAAAAACCCAAGACTAGTGGGTTAATAGAGGAGTTTTTTAGCTTTAAAACGTTCTCTAACACTGAAAAACGTGGCTAAACGCAGTAAAATGCTGCAAACTGGCATTTTTGGACTTTTTTTGACCAAAAAAATATTTTTTTCTGGTAAAAAAAAAACCTCGCAGCTAATCGTGGAAAAATGCCACTAAACTCTAATGCAAGAACGCTAAAAAAAAAAGCTGAAAAACTCACATTTTTATCATAACTTTACACAGCTAACATTACCAGCATTCTTAAAATGTCCAGTGTGCATAAGGGCTAATAGCCATTAAAAATATAAATCAACTTTATGCATATCATGTGCCTTTAAAAACCCAGATATTACCTTGTAAAGTAGGTAAAATCATCAATGTGCTGCCCATAGCCTTTGCAGACAGCAGAGCTGTGTGAGGGGCTCAGCAAGTCCACCCACTACAGGCTGCCTGTAGAAAACTACAGGAGGGGTGGAGACAAGACCAATCTCCCTGTACAAGGCAAGAGAGCAACAGTGACTGGTTTTTATTACAGGAAACACTGTCACAGAGACAAAGATTCATGCTGGAGCACACCATGCACATGCCTCTTGTATTTAGACAATGTTTACTTATCCCAGCTTTAAGTCTGTTTACCTACTGGCAACACTGTGAGTGGCAGAAGGACTGGAAAGCTGCAATATATTATGTAGAGTTACCCCCGCAAGAGCTGCTGGATAGAATAGGTTCTCTGTCTTTGTCTCAACCTCTTCAAGAACTTCACCCCCTCTGACACACTAGGTCTGATACACAAATGGATGCTGATTGGCAATAATACTAGCACCATTTTACATACAGTGTGATCAGTAGCAAACACTCGGTATAAGATGACACTTTGCACAAGATCAGTGTAAACAGTAGCAAGGCCACCAAAATGCAGCAATGGGCAGTAATGTAGCTTAATTAACTGCAATCAGGAGAATATACTGCCAGGGTGCCTTACTGGTAACTATGCTGGTCCTAGGCTCTCTGGGAAAAGGTAGCTGTTAAATGAGTAGGATCTAGTAGAATGGCTTGATATGGGCAGTCCTTTATGATGTTCTTCTGTCAGGTATAGTTGGGGCCCTTTAAGAAGAATTGGTGCACTTATTGACAGTCTTAATAAACCTGCATAAAGTTAGGTGCAGTAAAGATGTAGTATATGTGCAGTATAGATGCAGGATAGAGGCAGTGAAGGTGCAGTATAGATGTCGTATAGATACTGTATAGGTGAGGTATAGGTGCTTTATGGGTACTGTATAATCAATGTTCTGCCTCTAGTGGCTCAGTCCCTGCAAGCAGTGTGAACAATATGCTTCCACTAGGCAAACTAGGCAGCTGCCTAGGGTGCACTGCCACCTAGTGGTGCAGCACAGGCCGGAACTCTCTCTCTCTGTGGCCTATGGAACTCTTTTGTATGAATTCTTAATTTGTCTGCACAATACTCTGCACAATTGTCTCACAGCCTGTCCATACACATAACCATTTAGTAGGCTCTGATCGGAGGATTGGTCCGTACACACACTGGCACACACAATCCTCCAGCTGTAACAGGGAGCTGGCTAGTGACCTAATGAGGCATGTCCAGCACTGGCTCCACCTTCTTCTACACAGATGAAGCCAAGCAATAGGCCGGGGTGTGCTCTGGTTACAGAGTTAACCCTATGTGAGTAGGATCATCCGGGCCCAATGTGTATGAAAAGGAAGTGATGAAGTGCTGAGTGGCCGTCTGTCCTCAATGAGAGCCACAATCTGGACTCCACACCCCAGCAGGAGCCATCAGAGGTGAGCCAAGCCCATGAGAATGGCAGGTCATAGAGGTGAAAGAAGGAGAAGGTGGGCAGACAATGCTCTGGGTGAGGAGACCAGATGCTGATTGACCGTGTGGGACACCGCCACACCATAAATGATCTTTCAGCTTAGGGGAGGGGCGGCAGAGGGGGAGGAAGAAAGGACAGAGGAAGACGCTGGGTGTCTGGGGCCAGTGTAGCAGCTGAGCTGCCACTTCTTCCAGTGTTCCTCTCAGAATCAGTCCTTTACTGCAAGTTGACTGGCGGCTGCTGAGTACTGTGGAGTTTTATAACTCTAGCACTTTTTTTTTTTATTTCTCTGTCCGAGTGGTTAATACAGTTAATATATATTTGGTTAATATATATTTTGTCTTTAATATTGGTGCTGGTGGCATCTTATGGCACTTATTTTTGTAAATTTAAAGAAATTTAGCAGTTTCGTGTTTTGTTGATTTAATATTTTCTACTGCTGTTTACAATTCTAATTTATTTATTTATTTGGGGGGGGGGGCAGAAGTAGCTGGTCTTGCCTAGAGCATAAAATAGACTAGAACCGGCCCTGGAAGTGAGCCCTCTCACCAGTTACTGTGGTGTGTCTGTGAACTCAAAGAAAGCCTTTGGTGATCAGCAGTAGGAAGAAGAGAGTGAGAGGGAATTCAAGTCTCCCTGCGGCAATGGTCCAGATGCTTTGCTGTGGTCCGTGCAGCTCTACATCAGATGTCTCCACTCCTGGGCCTTAAGCTCTGGTCCCTGCTGGATAGGGCTCCTGCCGAAATGCGATCACAAAGGCAGATTTACTCACATGGACTCCCTCGAATCGAAGAAGAAGTTCTTAGAGCAGTCCGTTAAAAGCTATTCCATCACTCCCCCTCTGCCTCAGTGTTCTATGGGAACTGTAGTGCAAAGTGTCCATAAGCTTAGCAACACTGTTTACTTCCTGGGCTTCAAACCCCATGACCAACAGCATTCTGCATAGGAATCCATAGGCTTCCCTGACTATAGCTCTCCCTCTGCTGACTGGAGGGGATAGTGCAACACAACATTCAGCATAACAGCAGAAAGTGAAAGTTAACGGATTGTTAAGGAGGCAATGTCGTCTCCATGTTTCCATAGTTCAGCACCTGGCCACAATTACATTTTTGTTCTTGAGTTTAAATATACTTTAAGTTGTCAGTTCTTTAACATCCTTGACTTGATTTATAACAGACTACATAAAACCCTGAAAGAAAGGATGGACAAGTGAAGGAAGTGTAGATTAAGATCCTAAATTCAAATTACTTTAAAATTGCTGCCTACCTCTTTATTACTAGATAAGAGGGGGAGATAATTTTATGTGAGGATTGTGTTGCAGAAATATAATTATTACAACTTTTTTCCATGGAAATTAATCCCATTCCCATTTGAATGTATATAGAGTTTAATGCAACTCTTTCTGTATGTTTTTAATGTCAGAGCTGCCACAAGCAATGAAATTCCAATTGTTTAGAACCAGGACCTCTATATATGAAACCTATATGTTGTGTTTATCTCACTTCTAATCAAAGCCCACACTTATAGTGCTAAAACTGTTAGCGAGGAGTTAAATTTTACCTAAAATCATATTCTTGAACACTAAATTGGTAACTAGTCACATAGACTGATATCTCTATTACTATTCACCATCCATGTCCAACTATGCATTACAGTAGTTTAAGGTATTTTGTCAAATGTTTTTTTGAAACAAAATACAGTACATAAACGCAACAAATTATGTTTAACCTATTACAGCATTTCTCATCTACTGTGTTTGCATGAATTACAAATTTCACTTCTCATGTTTAAAAAACAGGAACACATTGCATTATTCAGTAGTGATTCTAAAATTTCACTGAGACTTTGATGGAAAAAATGTTATTCCAAAACTTGTGTGTCAAGTTGGCAATAATCTTCTCCAGCTGTGCTTGAGTTCAACTAAAACAATGTGTCTGCTTTCAGAATTTCTTAAGGGTACCAGAGCTCACAATCATATATTTTCTTTTTTTTATTTCACCCATGTCACATCAAATGAGAATTCCATTCAGAATACCAAATTTAGCAATAAAAATATAATTTCTAAACCTTTTTACCCCCATTGCTTACTTGTGCAAGCTTTTATAAAGTGTTAGTACTGAAAAGAAAACTACTTCTGGAGCCTTCCGCTTTTCTAAGCTCTGGACATAAACATGCTATTGCACATAATGCAATTCAATCAAACAGTGGCCCTCTACAAAATAAATTATTTAGAAATTCATCCCAAGATGGCAGAAATTATTTGTAACTTTTAGTGCATGCATTGCTGCTGATAATGAACAAGCAAATACACTGTGAGATCTATTAATTGGATTGCCCTAAAGAGGGGGTCAACAACCCATTGATCATGGTCAGGTGATAAGTAGAATGCTATCCTTCCTTTCCTGCCTACCCCCAGAACATTGACAGGAGAGGCAGTGAGAGCGGCATTTACTGGAACTGATCCCCTATATTTTTTTCCTGCAGCAGCTGAAAGTCAGCTTCTCTTCCTCTCCCTCCTACCACCATTCAGCTGCTGCAGGAGGAAAATATAGGGGATCAGTACCAGTAAATGCCACCCCTCCTATTTGTGACAGACCGCCTGGCACCCCGCTTGGGTGCCTCTGTCAAACAGTGCCTCCTGCACTCCAAACCCTTCCAGCAGGTTGATAGCTAATACCAGCCCTTTACCCAAGACAAGATATTGAGGTAAAAACCAAAGGAATGACTTTACTGAACAGAAATACAGGTGCAATGCGTGCCTATCCAAAATGTGCTATCCAAAATGAAAAAAAAAGTTTTACCTTTAGTTTTATTTGAACAAGAAAAGCTTATAATCGACTTTTACCAGCAGGTGCAAAATGAAAAACACCTGCCTGCACCATTCCAAAACAAAAGACAGACCCTAGTTAAAAATACATTTCTTACACCCTTGAGAATGAAGGACTTGTCCATATTTCTTGGGCAAAACTGCACCCAATCACAAACTGCTGATCCTGCCACTAATGACTACCCATTAAAATCCCTGTTTGACAGCTGTATCCTGTTCTCCAATTCCCAGACCTAAAAAAATGAATTCCTTAAACTAGTGAAAACTAATTAACAGCCACCAATCCTCCAATCTTATCTCCACTCACATATCATCCCCCCCCCTGATAGCCACTAAATGTCTCCTCCTAGTAACAACCATCCTCTCCTCTCTATAGCCCATGCATCTCCTTAATGACAACCATCCAACCAACTAAGCATTAGGCCCTGTCACACACCTGAATCAATGACATCAGAGGTTTCTCTTGGGACTAGCAACACCCTGCACCACCCACAACCTGTTAACCATATTTGCCTAACATGCCCTTCTCTCTCATATAATATATTATATATATATTTTTATTTCAGGTACTTATATATTACCGTCAATTTATGCAGTGCTTTACACACATATATATTGTACATTCACATCAGTCCCTAACCCTCAAGGGGTGTACAATCTAAGGTCCCTAACTCACATTCATACATACACATATTAGGGCCAATTTAGACAGGATCCAATTAACCTACCAGCATGTCTTTGGAGTGTGGAAGGAAACTGGAGTACCCAGAGGAAACCCACACAGGCACAGGGAGAACATGCAAACTTCAGGCAGGTGGTGCCGTGGGTGGGATTCGAACCAATGACTCTAGTATTACCAAGCGGAAGTGCTAACCATTTAGCCACTGTGCTGCCCATAATATATGTATATACACAGTAACACAGTATATGTTACTCAACAGCGCAACACAGAGATGTTTCATTTTTGGAAACAATTATTAAACTTTCTTTTTAATACCACTGCAGCAGGCTTCCCAAAAGACTGCATTCTGCTAGGGTTTTTCTAAATACTTATAAATGATCTTATTATCAAACTATGGTAAGATTAGACAGATCAGAGGCCGGTTTCCATGCCTCTGTATTTAATGTTAAAGTAGGGATTTCTGCATCAAAAAACATTTTTGTTTTCATTATGAAAACTCAATACTAGAATTATATAGAATTACATGAAATTCCTTTTCTTCAAAATGTTCGGTCAATGTTTTTTCCAAACAATATGGGTGCTATAAATTAGGATTTGAAATAATGCAGATTCTCAGATACTATGAAAGACAAAAAGTCACTGAAAAATGGAGATATGTATTTTCCAAATGAATTTACAAACCTGTTCTCTTTGGAACAACTGGAGTATTTGAAAGCCAGGTGGCAGCCCTTGTGCCCAGACTCATGTGACTGCTTCAACGCCTTAAGCTCTTTGCATAAAAGTGAATCTCAGAGATGGATTTGTTCATGCTAGACAAATAATACAAAGCTGCTGTGTAAAATTTGGGAGATATTACAAACCACAGCAAAGCATTAAGGTTCCAAACATCCCCCAGTAGTTCACCACATGCTACTTGTTTTTCTTCTATCTGTAGACAATAAACAAGCTACTGAAAGCCATGCCTATCTGGCTTCTTATTTATTACAAGTTCACATGTGCAACCTATTTTCTGCCATTCCATATGCTCCTCCGCAGATCTTGCAAGCCAGGCTATTAAGTCCAATCATAATCAATTACCAGTGTTTATAAGTCAGCCCCGTGAAATCAATTAGGTCAGTCCATTTTGAGGTGGGTAATCACGTAGGAGCTCAGAGAATAATGGGAAAAAAGTCAGAAGAAATTACATTATATAGTGATGTAATTCCCGATGGATGGAGAGCGTGTACAGCACAGTGCAGCAAGCTTGCAGCTCCTCTCTTAAACTTGGATATCTTTCAAGACTCATTACAAAGTAAATATCTCAGTGAAGTAGGCCAGCATCCTCTGTGTGCACTCAACAAACATCATGACAGGCGCGTGTCACCTGTGATTTATTACTACTTAGGTTTTCCTTGGTGGAATAATATATATTTTATCCATGGAGCAACAAGGGAGATTGTGTTTTTCAAACATTTTAGAAAAGAACATATGTAATCTGGAAAAGTAAGTATTATTGTCAAGCTTTTCTCCCATCTGTCATATTTAACTTGTTCTGTCGTTACAGTTTTACAAGCTGTTAAACTGCTTTCGTATGTCTCTATTTTATTCCAGATAAACTAGAGTGAATGAAATGTCAAACTGGAATTTCAATAAACTGCTACCAAAGTGAAACTTGGTTTGAATGGTACCCCTAAAAGTCAACAATGCAGTTGGGCTAAAAACTGTCCTAATTGAAACACAGCAAAACATTTCAATATGAAAAATATATACAGTATTTTTTTATATTTCATAAGAAGGGCTGTTTAAAGGACATGCACCTTTGAGCCAAAAGATTTCTTGGCCTCTGCATCAAATTTTTCATAGAAGGAGGTACCCTAAAAACAGCTGTGCCATAAAATTATTTCTAATGGCCTGCTCTGTCGGGGTGGCTGTCTCCATGTAAATACTATAATTTCACTGGAACAGGCTGACACAAGCAAATCCATATAAAGGAATCTCCATAGAAAATCACTAGCCCAAGGCATTTAAAAGAGTGTCATTATTTTCCATGGAGATTTTCCCAGTTTTTCCAAGCTGCAGCAAATTATAGGCCTTTGAGTGCAGGTAGGTCATCCCAAGGGGTAACATTTAGTAATGTAATGCTTAAAAGGCAGCTCACATATGCCTGTGGGTGTGGGAGCATTTGTTTAAAGTGTTTAAAATACTTTAAACAATACTTACCTATACTATCCCATTTCATGTAAAGCTTCACGGTTATTTTCTTAGCCCTGTGTTAGCCTAGAAATGTAACTTTATATATCAACATTTTGTATAGCCTACTGACATTACTGACTGGCCCAAGTATGAATGCAGATCGAGCCCTTTATAGGAACTTCACCCCACAGTTTGCAAAACAGGGCATGTTAAACACTTATTAGGAAACTTTTTAAAAAATATGTCTATATGTTCTTTTAACTATATGTATGAAATCTTTTTTTTACATAAACAGTTAAGGTGGAAGTAAAGTCCACTTTTTAACTTGTTTCTACAGGTAAGCCTATAAGACTTACATGTAGGAACAGTGAATATCTCCTAGACATGCACTGTTTAGGACGCGTGTCAAACACAAGGCCCGAAAGCAGAATCTGGCCCACCAGGCCATTTCTTGTGGCCTTCACACCTCTTCTACTGCTGTGGTACCCCCTTATCTCTGCCCCCACCTTGTCTTAGCAGTCAGCAGCAGAGAGGAGAACAGAACTCCTTCTACAGATCCTGTGCTGTTCTGTGCAGCTGCAGCACCCCCTTGTCTCCGCCTCCCCTGGTCTCAGCATTCATCAGACATAGAGACATAGAACAGTAATGGTAGAAAAAAGACTAAGTGGTTCATCAAGTCTGCTGTTTTTTTGTTTTGTTTTGTTTTTTGCATCCGTTAACTTTTTTGTCTCAGTATAGATCTATGTTTGTCGCATGTATAAAACCACTTACTTCTGACTGACTCACTACAGTAAGTGGTTGCAAACATGCTTGGGACTTCGTCAGTTGACTCCAGCCCTCCTCTGGTCCTCCTCCAGACCCTGCACTTTCTGCTTCCCAACTCTCCCCCAGCTTCTACCAAGCAGCAGCACAAGATAAGGGGGATATAAGGGAGGGTGGGGGACTATTATTGGTGGGAGGGCTCTTGAAATCTGATACAAAAGGGGGGGGGGAGTGCTCTGATCATCTAGTCTTACAGATACAATCGTCCCTTTCAGGGCAACTATAATGCTGATGTGGTCCACAATAAAAATTGAGATTTATACCCCTGGTTTAAGAGATAATCACACAGGATGCAGCTGGTTATGTCTCTGGCGCATGCACTCTGAAGGGATGCATGCGCAGAAGTGATGTCATCGCAGCCCAGGCTATTTATACAGCCAAAGTCTGTGAACCCAGAAGCAAGACTGGGTGAAGATGGAAGTGACAGGGAGCCATGACAGTGCTGCACTGGAGGGCCCTGTGTCCAGGTAAGTCTGTCATAATGTGCTAGTATGCAGTGCATACTAGTACATTATGACTTAAACCTGCAGAGGACCCAAATTTCTTTTCTGTTTTTGTGGTGGTTTACTACCGCTTTAACACATAAAGGGTTTACAGAGTACCACGGGTTAGTTAAAGAGACAAATCAGTAGCTACCTGACTTTTGTCCCACTTTATCTGACTAAAACATTAGGCTGAGATGTCTTATAAGGAATAGGTCGCTGTGATTATTCATACTTTTCGTATATTGTGCATACACTTCTGCTTGAGCTATTGGACAGTGTAAGCAGGTAATGCTTAAAGCAAAACCTAATAACATCTGAAAAAGAGCAGACTATTCCACCAGCTAGTAAAAAAAATACAATAATAATCTATCTATCTATCCATTCAGTCATATCCAACCCTTGGCGATTGCATGGACTGTCACTCGTAAGTGACTTTTTCGATGAATTCTCTTAGCAATTATTTTACAGGGTAGGTTGTCAGGTCTTTCACAATAATAATATTATACAACAATTCACATTTACCTGACTAAAAAAGGAAAATACTTTTAAAAAGTTATTGTATTATTTTGACCATATTAGGAAAGAACAGGATGCACAAAACCATGACATGTTCCTTTTAGGGCTTTTAAATCACTAATAAGTGTTAACTTGTATTTATTGTTTGTTCATTTGTCTCATAGGGATGTTAGTACATAGTTAAAAGGGTAGATAACTCTGCAGGAGGAGGGAAGCATTGGTATTAAAGAGTAAAAAAAAAATTAAATGACTAATATGTCACTAAAATGACATAGAGCAGTAAACCAAATTTTTCAAGTCTTGTTTGCATTTTAAAAAAGCTCAATTTCATTGAAATGTGTGACTAATAAACTTGAAATACAAGTTATAATCTTTTTTCCCCAAACTGGCCTACAGAGTATTTACTACAAAGAAATATTCCTTAGGCAATACAATTGTATGTTTTTTTTTTTTTTTTTCAAAATAAATTATGCCCATAAATATATATGTTTTCTTGTTCAAATATTTTATTAACATTTTAACAGGGGGTTAAGACAAGGACGTTAGACATTTTGTAAACATAAATGTAAAGACATTTTTAGTTAAGGCAGTAATGTCATTATAGATGTGGGGAGAAGAGGAAAGTGCTGATACACCAATAATGCATTTGGAATTGCAGGAGGTAATCAAAAGCAATATGCATAAATATAGACAAGATTGTAACAAATAGAGAATCATGCTCCCCAGTGTTGCGTAGGGGGGTCAGGATATGGGAACAGGAAATTATACAAGATGATCAAAAGAAAAGGAAAAAAAAGAAAAGAAAAAGGGGGGAGGGGGAATCATGGGAGAAAAAAAGGGGGGTGGAGGGGAGTAGGGAAAGGAGTACCAAAGGTAGGTGGGGAAGGGAGAGAAGAGGTGGTTGACTGTACAAGTGATAAATAGTAAGTGGGGTATCGTGTGATGTCACTTAGTATGGTACCAAGGTAGTGTAGAGTATATAGGTTTATCATGGAAGAAGAAGTGAGTCATCAAAATTTGATAGGAGGAAACACTCTACCCACGGGTTCCAGATACTCAGAAATTTAGGTATAGTATTTAGTATCGTAGCTTCCACTTTAGCGTGAATCATAGCCTGTGTAACTTTATTCCTAACTGCTACTGTCAGGAATGGTGGGACTCACCTGCCTTTTGATCTGCAGTACCAGGGCTGGCCAGCGGATGCTCCCAGCAATCAGAGACTCAACTTTGCAGCCAGCTAACACCTGGAACTGATTATGCTGGGGTATTTAAGGGATGGCCAGACTTGCAGACTCTGCCTTGGTGTTGTGTTTCTCTTGGGCCCTGTATCCTGTTCCTGCTCTCTGTTCCTGTCTGATTCTCTGCTACCTGTTCTGATCCCTGGTTTGTCTTACCATCCCTCTGCCTGACCCTCTGTACTACGCTGCCTGCTACCTGTTCTGATCCCTGGCTTGTGACCCTGACCATCCCTCTGCCTGACCCTCTGTACTACGCTGCTAGCTACCTGCTGAACCTGGCCTGTGACCCCTACCAATCTCCGCTTGCTCCCCCTGTACCTACCTGCCCAATTGATATTGACCCGGCCTGCCTGACGACGCTTGCTTGTATGTACTGTTATCTGTGGGTGGTTGGTTTGGTTTGTTTGCACTGTATTATGTTTAGTATTGCACTGCGTTTATGTTTGTATTGTTAGTGTTAATAAATTATATTGTTTATCACATATCTGAAGTCTGCGTTTCCCTGCGTCAGTCACACACCTCTGGTCACACCTGGGAGCCCTGACAGCTACGATCCTGAGGGAGGGAGGTTTCCAGGATTTAGCTATGACCTGTTTGGCCACTGTGATTACTTGTTGAAGTTTAAATTGCGGTTTAGTAACGCAAGGATGGCGTTGGTTAAGGAGGGCTATAACTGGGTCTGGTTGAAGCCTTTTTGCGTTAAGTCTGGACAAGATGCCGAAAATGCCACACCAAAAGGCTGGGACGATCGGGCAAGTCCACCATATATGAAAATGCGTACCTGGGCCTGCACAGCCTCTAAAGCAATCGGGGGAGTAGTTTGGTGTGTATTTTGCAATTCTTGTCGGGACTAGATACCAGCATGTCAAAACTTTATAGTTAGTTTCTAAAGCTACTATATTATGTAAGGATGATTTAGTATTAGACCAAATAAGATCCCAATCTGTGGGATCTAGTTGTCGGCCAAGGTCCATCTCCCATCTGCAGGTATATGGAGGAGAGGACACGGTGATCGAGGTTGTGAAGCGCGAATACAAACAGGAGATAAGGCCTTGTCTATGCGGGTCTTTGTGACAAGCCCGTTCAAAGGGAGACATAGGGGTGGCCTGGCTAATTGCTGCGGTATACGGAGCATAAAAGTGTTGCAGTTGTAGGTATCTAAATATTTCTGAAGCTGGTAGGCCATATGTCTCGCGTAGTGAAGCAAAAGAGTTGAATTTATTCCTCAATAAGAAGTGGTGGGTCCGGAAAAGATTGACTGAAGTCCATTGTTTAAAGAGAGAGGAGAAGACCAAGCTGGGGGAAAGGCTGGATTTCAGATGTAGGAGAGCAAGGGGTAATGATTGCAGAAGATAACGGGATTTCAGTTTATCCCAAAGTGACAAGAAGTGGGACGTGATAGGGTTCGTTATCGAACGACTATTTATGGGTCTTAGCCATAGAAGGTTAGCAGTAGACAGAGCGTCACAGTCTATAGATTCAATGACTACCCAAATTTGGGATTTCGTGGGTCGCGTGATACTTGGGTAATTGTGCTAGATGCGCCACCTGATAGTACTTACCAAAGTCTGGAAGACCAAGACCGCCGCTAAGTTTGGGGAGATGGAAGGTTGAATGAGGTATACGGGGGCGAATAGTGCCCCAAACATAGGAGAATATACGACGTTGTAAAACATGAAGGTAGTGTGCAGGTACTAGGATTGGGAGAACTCTGAATAGATATAAAATTTTGGGATTGACATCTTCACGACTGCTATCCTACCAAGCCAGGCAAGTGGTAAGGTGGACCATTTTGTCATAAGTGCTGTGAGATTGGTTAGCATGGGTGTATAATTGGCTTCATATAAATCCAATAAGGTGGAAGTCAGTTTTATACCAAGGAAAGGAATAGAGTGCTGCGACCTGGAAAATGGGAGGATCAGTTTCAGGTGGGCTAAGTCTCTAGGGGGAAGGGAAATATTAAGTGCTACTGATTTCTGAGGATTTATTTGGAGGCCAGAAAGCGAATCAAACCCCTCGAGGAGCCGGAGTAGAGAAGGAGAGGATGTCAAGGGGGAAGTTAGAAATAGTAGAACATCATCGGCAATAAGACATAACTTGTGGTGAGTACCACCTATCTCCAATCCATGGACATCCAGATTAGCCCTGATCAAAAGGGCCAATGGTTCTATGGCCAAGGCGAAAAGTAGGGGGGATAGAGGGCAGCCCTGCCTGGTGCCACGGGAAATTGGGAATTGAGCTGACCTGTGCCCTAGGTATCTAATTCTAGCCCAGGGCTCATGATATAGTGAGAACATCCATGTTAGGAAATGGTGGCCAAAGCCCCAAGGGCGCAGAATATAGTGTAAATAAGGCCATGAGACTGTGTCAAAAGCTTTTCATATGTCCAAGGACAGGAAGCAGGCAGGAATGTTGGAGATCTGGCTATATGTGCTAAAAGGGTTGCACATCTGACGTTATCACCAGCTTGTCGAGTGGGTATGAAGCCCACCTGGTCGTTGTGAATTAGGGAACCTATACATGAGTTGAGGTGCATAGAGAGAATTTTTGCTAGCAATTTAATGTCTATGTTGAGGAGGGAGATTGGCCTATAGTTGGACCACTGTGTATCGTCAGAGTTCGGTTTTGGAATCAGAGATGTTGGCTTGTACTGTTTCTGGGTTGAAGGTGTGGCCTGATAATATAGCGTTGAAGGTATTAGTGAGGATAAGCGTTAGAAGATGGGCAAATTTTTTATACAGTAATAGTTGGCTGAGAAGCCGTCTGGTCCTGGGCGTTTACAGGGTTTTAAACATTTAATAGCATTTAAGGTTTCAGCAGGGGTAATTGGCTGCTCTAAAGCTGTCAGATGTTTCTCCGATAGCTTCGGTAGGGAAAGGGGGGCAAAGAAGGTGTCAGCTTGGGAAGGATCAAAGGATGTGGAAGAAGAGTAAAGTTGCGACAGATGTTTGTGGAAGACTTGTAGGATGCGTTCCGGGTTCCTAGTGAGGTTGCCAGTTGAAGTGCGTAAGCGGATAGGTCTAGTGATTTGATCAAGTCTGCGGAGTGAAAGAGCCAAAAAAGTGCCAGGCTTGTTTGCTTTTGTGTAGTATTTATGCCGGGATCTGCGAAGTGATAGCTCCGCCTGATCTGTGAGAAGAGGATCAACAGCCAATCGGGATCGTTCTAAGACTTCCCGGTTGGCTGAGGAAGGGGTTGCCTGGAAGGCTTGATAAGATTTTTCAAGATGGTGGCATTGTTGTTTTTTCTCTTTGTTTAGAAAAGTTGCTTTACTAATACAGAACCCACGTAAAACCGGTTTAACAGCTTCCCAAAGTAACAGAGGGGAAAGGTCTGGGGTCTTGTTTAGAGATAGGTAGTCTTTAAGAGCAGCTTCAATATCTGAGCAATGTGATGGGTTTGCTAACAAGTTATCATTGATGACCCATGAGGAGTCAGGAGAGGATGGTGCCAATGACGCAATGGATGTAAGTACAGCGCTATGGTCCGACCAGGGAATGGGGATAATGTCTGAGGCCAATAGCCTGGGGGAGGACCTAGCAGTCATGAAGATGTGGTCTATTCTTGAAAAGGTCTTATGGGGATGAGAGTAAAAGGTGTACTGGCACTTTGTCGGGTTGAGTTCCCTCCAAGTGTCAATCAGGGAGTAACACTGTAATACGGCCTGGAAGGTTTGTTTGGAGACTAATGGGGGGGGGGGGGAGTTGAGGGGATTTATCAAGGAAGGGGTGCACGGTACTATTTGAATTCCCACAAACAAACAGGGTACCATGTTTATGAAAGTCAATGATCAATAGCAGATGGGAGAGGAATGGTAAGGGGCCTTGATCTGGAGCATAATAAGTAGTGATGGTAACTTTTACATCTAAAAGCAACCCAATTAGCAATAGATAAAGGTCTTCAGGGTCTTTAATCTCATTATGTAGTGTAAAAGGTGTTGTGCAGTGAAAGGCGATAAGTACCCCCCTGCATATGGTTGCAGCAGAGGCTGTGTAAACCTGTGGGTAGCGGTGGCCAAAAAATTTGGGGGTAGACATGGGAGTGAAAAGCGTCTCTTGCAGGCACACTATATGAGATTTATATAAAGCAAATGAGTGGAAGGCCTTATTGCATTTCTGAGATATGTTTAGGCCCTGAACATTCAGGGTGAGAATATTTAGGGCACCCATGGGTAGAGTATATAGTGTGTTAAATGATGAAGTATTTTTGTCTGGTTGGAAGTCTGGTATTCTTGGTAACAGGTAATTGAGTTACATAGGAAAATAGGCAGAAATGTGGAGTCATACAGGAAGGGGGGGGGGGAAGGATAGGTGTAGAGAAAGGTACCAGGGGAAGGACATGGGGGCCATATTGGCCTAGAAAATGGTCCCTAGGATCACCCAGTAACGGGGTGGACTAGGGAGCGGTAGTAGCCCAAGCAGTATAAAAACTGCATTACTACAAGGGCTGGTGGTGAGTGCACAATTACGCAGACCATAGGGACGACAGCATATTAGTCGGTATGTAATGGTAGGGTCCCGGGGATAAGGCAAGAGTTTAGGTTCCTTGAGAAACCAAGGGGTCCCAAATCCGGGCAGCACCATCCATTGTTGTGGACCATCGAGGAGTAGGGTATGCGGCATTGTGTGTAGCCAGAACTGGGGTCCCATGTGGATGTTTAAATACAGCCATTAGGAAGAAGTTCAATTAACAGTATTTTAGACACACACAAAAAAAACCCTCTCAAAACCTTAAGAGTCAAGGTAACCATTACCTGGTGGGAAAAAATAAAAAATGTCCCAGTATAAAAAGATATACTATACAAAAAGAGCCCTAAGGGCTAGTGCAAGGATACAAAGAGTCTTCATCCCAATGAAGGATGAGAAGGGTGGATGTCTCGGGTCTTGACCGATGTAATTGTTGGTGGTCAGTGGTTTGGTGAATAGGCGGTGAGGCCATGGTAGTATAGCAAAACTCAGTCCATGGAGTCCTGTGGTGGCGGAGCAGGTGAGGAAAAGCACCCTTGTTTATGGGCATTAAATTGACCATTGGCAAGGTGAGGAGGGTGGGACTTCTGTGGTGAGCAAGACGCTGACCGTAGTCTGGAACTTTCTGGCAGGGTTGCAGGTGGCTGTAGTTGGAGGTTCCATAGGGTGTCCAGTAGGTCATCAGGGGTCTTGCAGGTATAGTCTCGAGTTTGGTAGCAAAACCGTACTGCAAAGGGGAAGCTCCATTTATATGGTATGCCATTTTGTTGGAGCGCTTGCAGATGAGGTTTCATAGCCTTGCATTTAGCAATAGTAGTGGGGCAGAGGTCTTGAAACAATTGGTAGGGATCACCCTGGAATGCTAAAGATCCGGCGTTGTGGGCAGCTTGTAAAAGTTGTAAAAGTTGCTCTTTGGTGCTAAAAAAGTGTAGTTTAGCTATGATATCACGTGGGTTGTGGAGCTAGAGCCTATGGATCGTGTACATTGGGATAGCTGGGGCAAGCTCTTGAAACAGTGCTGTAATGGTTGTTTGGACGTCAATAACCGATTCAGGGATGTCACAAATTCGCACATTTGAGCACCGGGCCCGATTTTCAAAGTCCTCGAGTCGTGATTGCAACGCCGCATTTTCATCGCGCAGAAGATCAAGGTCTTCAGTATGTGTTTGAAAAGAGGCGTCAAGATCATCAACTCTCTGTTCCAGGTCAGCAGTGCATTGCCCTAGTTCACGGATTTCTCTGGACAGTTTATCTGTAATGCGGTCAGAAGTTTGTTTCAGGGCTTTATGTAGCATTTTTTCAAAACGCATGAGAAGGTCAGGGGATGTAAGATCAGAGGTGGGAGCGTGTTTGGGGGTCTCCAGGTCTATGTCCAACTCACCATCTGAAGTGCAGGGTGGACTGGGTTGTGCTGTTTGCAGGGCTGTATATGGCTGAGTAGGTTTCTTACTGCCAGGAGAAGGTGCGGCGGCCATCTTGGAGCAGGCTCGTACTAAGGCCTCCTTAATGAGCACTGTAATTATTTTAATAAAAAAACATATACAGTATATACCTTTTTTCCTAATCGATATACAGTTGCCACATGACCCAGCTCTTCCCCAGCCTGTCTGCAGGGAAACATCAAATATATATGTTTTCAATAGTTAATCCAGAACTAAAAAACAAGTTCTGTGAAGAATCACAGTAAAATAACACCTTTCATTTCAATGGCATTGTTCCAGTCCTTTTGGCTATAGGCTTAATTTTTCTTTTTGCCTTTTCTTTGCTTCAGTCACTTAATGGCAAACCTTGGGTCCTATTTGTTTTAATTATTTAATACCAGTTTAAGTGTTTTAAATTGTTGTTTAGACAATATATGCCAATGGATCCGCAAAGCACTATTGTTTAGCTAAGGAAACGGTGCCATTGATAAAACTTGCTTTAACACTCCATTTGTACAAATAAAACCTTATATCTGGCTTTGTTCTCTTGTCATAGTTTTACACGTTTTCAAACTGCTTTTGTATGTCTCTGTTTCATTGCTAGTCTAATAACAGCTCAGTCATTGCTGTGATGGCTCACTGAACACTATAAATAGAAGACTTCTTTTAATTAAGTCATTGTGTATGTGAAAAGGAGCTTATAGTTTCATCTGCTAGCTGCCTAGAAGGCTGCATAAAGGAAATAAGCAAGGGTATTTTTTCACCCTGACTATAATAAATGAAAAATATATTTTAATTACCTATTCAGGATGGAAAGCTACTTGGTACTTTATATATTTTAAGTTGTTTAAAAATGCTATACATGTCATTTGTCTCACTTATGGCAGCATTGTTTCATTAAAGTAGAATTATATCTAAGGACTAAAATTGCATTTTAAAATGACATGTTACTGCAATTTGAAAAGTAGTTTTCAATCTTTTTAAATTAGAAAATGTGTTGATTCTGCCATAACCCAGGGGTGCTCAACTTTTTGAGGAGCAAGTGCGACTTAGGTGAATTGGTAACTGGTCAAACAATGAACTATAGGTTTTTACCAGCCCCCAAACAGCAAATGTAAAGCCCTTACTGTCCTGAGCCCTTATAGGGCTGCTTTTACACTATGTTCTGCAGTTTACCTGCACCTTGAGCCCTGAGGAAGTCATGTGACTAACGGGACGCAACGCGTAGGCATGCGGTGACGCACTTCCGGCGCGGGTATAGATCTGAATATTGATCAATCCTGAAGTACTGACGGCCAATCTAATTTCTTGAAGTCCAAGAATGTCAGAACAGTACAGATATACCCCAAATGACCCCTTTTTGCAGAGTAGACAGTCCGACGTACTTCATAAGAGGCATGGTGAGTTTTTTGAAGTTGTGTTTTTTTTGTCATAATTTTTCGGAAAAGGAAAATATGCAAAAAATTATTTTCACTATTTTTTTTTTACATACTGTCACCAGTGCAGTACAGCGTCTTCATATAACTGGCATGGCAGTGATCAGGGACACTGACTGGTGACAGTATGAAAAAAAAAATATATATATTTTTTTATTTTTAATTGTTATTATTTTTAATTTTTTGTTACTTTTTTTTTCTTTTTTTTAAGATTTTTTTTTCATATTTCACTATGTCCAAAGTAGTACAATGTTACCATAGTAACATTGTACTACTTTGGGGAAGTGATCAGTATTTTTTTTTTTACACAATTTGCTTATAGCAAAGAATTACTTTGCTATAAGCAAGCATTGACCTGAATGACATCGATTCATTCAGGTTTTTTTTTTTTTTTGTTTTGTTTTTTTTGTTTTTTGTGCTTAGCTGTGATTTGGCCACAGCTAATCACATGACATGTGCATGTGATTAGCTGTGACCATTCACAGCTAGACACTAGTATACAATGGATGGCATGAATGAAGCCATCCATTGTATACAAGTGTCATGTGACCTGCTGTGACCAATCACAGCAGGTCACATGGTACCGGCAACAGGGCCGATACTCAGATCTGTCATCGGCCGTGTCCGAGGTACACGGCCGGTGACAGATCGCGCCACTGCGCGGCTCTGCAAGCGCGAGTAGTGCGCATGTGTGGGAGGACGCCATTTGGTGTCCAACCCGGAAATGCAGTACATTTTGCCGGCCACCTTTTGGCTATTGGCCGGGCGTGTATTGGTTAAATAGTATTACGCTATGGGAGATTCTGCTTGTGTTTTTTAATGAGAAAACTGGCCACATTATACCTATCTGCCTGGAAAGAAGCTCGCCACTATTAAGCTTATCCCTGAGGGGGAGATTGCTGCAGGGAGAGGGACGCAGTGACAGAGGAGTTTTATTCATGGAGGATCCAGTTTGGTGATCCTACAGGTGTTTTGGTTCTTTACGGGTCGAAGCAAGGAGGTGAGTGAGTATTACAGCTATCTGTGGATTTTTTGTGGTTACGCACATCCACCAACCACGGTCACGGGTGCTTTATACATTGGAATATGTGGTGTTTCAATACCAATTTGGACATTTGTTCACTTGTTTTCAATTTATAAATTTTTTTCCTAGTGTCATACGTTTATTATTATTATTTTTTATGTGCATTTATTTTATATAGTGTGACACAGGTATCTACACTATTAAGTTCGTGGTCACATGTCTGTTTTGTTTACACTATTTTGTGTTTGAGCCTACATTTGCATGAGGGAATGTTTTTGGGGATTGCTGTTTTTGGGGAGGTCTGCTTTTCTTTTTTGTTTATATGTGTTGCTCATTTGTTTTCAGTCCTAATTTTGGACAGAGTTTTATGCACTAGTCCCATTTTGGACTGTTTGTATGTTCACCATCACTTTCAGATCCTAATTAGGATCAATTCACACACACTATATTGTGTGACTATTGTTTGGACACTTTTTTATCATCACTCTGTAGATTGATATTCACTTTTTTCACTTAATAGATCCCTGAGGTATCAAGTCACTTTCGGACACCACAATAGTATTGTTTGGAGCTTTTTGTGGATCAAGTCACATAGATAATACATTGTCTTTATATTCAAATTTTTTTATATATTTTGAATTTTCACTTATATTCATCTTGGAATTATTGCTATTTTATTCACGTAGGTATGGATTATTTTATCATAGATAGCGCTACATCATTTATTGTGTATTCTGTCCATAGATCATTAGGTATATGATTGGATGTTGGCAGCTTCATTAGTTTATTTATTTTAATTTATTTATTTATTTAGTTAGGAGTGCAGGAAGTTCTCATTAACATCATTGTAATATACTGTATATGGGAATGACTGTATCCTTGAAAGAATGTGTAATTCTGTTTAGTCTATCTTGCCATGTTCAGTGCAACCCACTGCATACACACACAAGTGACAATCCTGCTTCCTGGCTCAGTATTGCAGCTTTTAGTGTCACAACTACAACCTGCACTTTTGGAGGAAACATCAGAACCATCACCTCTGTTTAGCGAGGACCATGGGGGCCCTAGAAATTCAAAATCTGAACGCAGAAACAGAGGAATTATCTCCCTGGCTATTAAGAATGGCAACAGTGTGTGAATGAAAAGACAGTTCTAAAAATCTTTGTCAGGGAACAGTTTGTATATACATGTAGCCAGGTGTTGGCTATATCATTATGCCTTTCAGGGACATTTACAGATGAGACTATTTTCCTTTTTCTCCCTAGTGCCCAGTACTGGGACCTCTACATCATTTGTGGATCCAGTTCTTCTGACAGCAGAGGATCATGGGACCTGTAGTCCTATAGCCAACACATACTGTATTTCTTAGTGTTGATTGAACCAGGGGCAGACTGACCATTTGGAAACTCGGGCACTACCTGAGGGCCCGGGATCAGGAGGGGGCCCCATGAGATGCCCCTGGTACCTTTTTCATAGGCTTTTTTGAGTTTAGGCAAGGACACAGGGGCCCCATGATCCCCTATTGCCCGGGGGCCCCATGAGTTGTCAGTCCGCCCCTGGATTGAATTACAACTTCTAGAAAGCTGGGGAACTAGAATGTTGCTGGGAGAGCAGATATATTCTACAGCAAGGAACTCTCTCTCTCTCTCGGTGCAGGATTCAGAGCTGAACACAGGGTGACTGCCATTCTCCCCCAGAGACAGATTGCTGGCTATTACTGTGGGACTCTGCATAACAGTTCAGCACAGCTGTGACACCGACTGTCACACCGGGATCGCATCAGCTTCTTTGCATTGGGACTGTCACTATCCAGTCTTCAGCCAGTCATCTCTGCTTGTTGTGCTGGCAGGACATCAGGCGGTAACTCTGTGAACAGCCAACAACCTGGGCAAGAACCCTGCTCCTAGGAGGCTGTGCTATCCATGGAATTAGTGACAGGGCAGATGCCCAACCTCTTTCTGACAATACTCTAGGAACACTGCTACTCCCACACCTCCACCTTGACTAACAAACTTTTATACTTGCAAACTACCTCTCTGATCATGCATTCTGCGATTATGTCCACCATGAAGAAAACATCATTATTGAAATCAAGTAATCATATGCCATTTATCCACAAGAAAACCTCTAAAATCACTGCATTTTTTTTTTATTGTTTAAGTTTTTTAGGCTCATTAAAAACTTAAATGACCCACCCAGTCAGGTTGCTTTTTCTATCCAGTTTTGTTTTTTTAATGTTTTCAATGTTTACAATATTCCTGAATCCTAAAGACGTTCCCTAAATGAATGGTGTGTAATATTTTGGTTTAAATAGTTGTGTTTCATACACTTCTCGACTTAATATTTTAAATGAGAAATGTTACAGATTTTCTTATATCCTCCAATCTATCACGTGCTCTAATTGGCTAACATTTTGAAGTCTTAGGATAAATCTTTTAAATCCATCATAAAAAGAGATATAATTACATTCAACTGAATGACTATTTATCAATAAATTGTAGTCTGTACACATTATATATGAAATCTGTTAAACTCATTATTATTCCTTGCCCCTTTGGACTTACTGGGAGTGCTCATGGCAGTTTAAACCTCTCTTCGCAAACTTCTGCGTCAGTTAAACGTCTGTTTTCTTGCCAAGCTAGATATGTGTTAGACTTGGAGGCAGAGAAAAGCAGAGAGCTGAAGTATTCCTGTTCTTTTACCACATACTAAAAAAATTGATTCTTCCTCTAAGTGATTATTCCCACTTCCAGACCTTATAAACCCCTGTAGTTTGGAAACTGCCAGGAAAGTAACACCATGTCTGGAAACAAGGATGTACTTTGTACCATCTTTCTATATGACAAGATGTATACTAAAGTGGGATACAGACTTAGGCTGAAGCTAAGAAAGGTATATGAGATTAATACATACCAAAGAAGCCAGGTTTTTATGGTTAGTAATGTTTGCAGATATTACTATGTAACACACTGATGCCCAAGAGAGTACATGCACAAAAGCAGGCCTGGGAAGTTTGTCATTTGTAATACAGTGCCTAACAGAAAACCTGTAATTGAAATCTGTCAGTAGAAATGGCATAGACAGGACCGTCATAATAGCATCATTGCCCCCCTGGGCAAAGTAATGCAGTGGGCCCCCTACTAGCCTGCCCCAATATATGCTCCTACTCTCAAGAATTAAAGAATAAATAGTTGAAAGAATTAAACATATTTTTAAACAATAAGAAAATATGGCAAAAATCAAGGAATAATCAAAACAAAGGCACAGTACAGGAGGTGTCAGGAGGGCACAATACTGGGATCAGGAGAGCACAGTACAAGTTCTGGGATGCTGCCCAAAAAAGCTTAGTAAAGCGTAACTGTCCCAACAAATCCAGGACAGTTTGTCAAGAATGATGTAATGCAAGATTATCATGGGGCCCCCATGCACCTGGGCAGTGCCCAGGGGTGCCCATGCTTTAAGACATCCCTTGGCATAGACAATGGCACAAATATTATTTTGGACGTGTGTGGTTACTTTTCTAGCTATTCTAAGGATGAAATAATAGATGGTGCTGGCTTGATTAGGATTTCTTGGCATCCATTAAGTACTGTACCATCTGTTCCAGCAGGTAGTTATCAGCTAAGCCAAATGCTCCACTTTACTAGTGGAACCCTATAAGTACATTTTCTGCTATACCCTAAACCCCTCCAAAGCTTGGATGGGTAACTTCTGTATACCAGGAGAAGAAAATGATTTTACTGGTTCAGGATACATTTGTGAAAAGACTTTTGCTGGCCAGGTTTCTTACTGTTGGCTGCTTGTACATCTGTTAGGCACAGGCAAAATCCATCTAATGGCCTTTATCCAAGTGGCAGTGAACTTGAACAGGGCTTGAGCAAAAGGGTTTCTCCTAGTGCTTTATTGTCCATTTGGGCCTTTTATATACAATCCCTCCTGCATTGTGGCTCTGACATGGTTTGTCTTCTGGATTCTGTTGTTTATCTGTTGCCCGTTTTGAATTTTGTCTGTTAGAAGTCCAACTAAACACCACCTGCCCTGACCTTTACTATGATTGTACCTAAATGTAGTATCAAGTTCTTTACCTTTAGAGCTGTGACTACAGCATACCTGAGGTCAGCATCAAGCCATACATGATACTGCTGACTTCCTTGTGTGACCTCTGTCAGCCTCCAGAGCATGACTTCTACTTTACCCGCTGCCTTCCTCTTCAGTTTTGACCACTGCCTATCCCAGACCACACTTTCAGCCTGTCATGGGTTCTCATGTTCCTGCCAGCTGCTGTCCAGTCTGCTTCGTCATGATGATTCCTCCTGTGGCAATCACTTTTGGTGATAACTCTGTCAGACAGCATGTGCACTCTGCAGTTAAACATTCTGTTAGACATCAGCTTCCGTAGACTGGATTTTTGGCAGCAGTGCCACTCTGTGTCCTCTTATTTCTTGTTCTTTAATTCAGTGGTGTTTAGACCAGAAATGTAAGGAAAGTCATCTTTCATCTTGGCCTCTAACCTCTAATCATCTTGGCCATCTCGTACCTATAATATATACAATTACAGCCTATATGCACTGGTACTGTTAGGTAGCAAAATGAATGGTATAAGTCATTTAAAATGCAAATATCTCTTATGGTGTATAATAAAATGTAGGCAGCTACAAGTCTGTTTCTACCCTGTACATGCTTTTAAAACCAGTTTTGAATCCAATTGTGTACACTACTTCACCTATGAACCTAAAACATGTTTTTACTAGTGCAATAAAGACACCAGAGTTAAAGAAAAACTACAAGAACTTGCCTAAGTTACACAGAGACTACCAGAAACTACTCACATCACAGACTATAAATTGCCTACGGTACAATAAAATTGAGCCATGCAAAAAGACTACCTTATAGAGACAGACTGAACCATACAGAGAGACTTCTCTATATAGAGAGATGCCAGAGAGAATGATACATACTACCAGAAAGACTGCCATATACAAACTGCTGCCAGGCTGGCCCATATAGAGACATTGCGCAATATACAGTACTTTGTCAAACTACAGTACAAGAGCTCAGAACAAACAGAATGTGAGTCATAGACAGTCCCACACAGGGCATTAAATAATGCAGACCCACAATAGGAAGTCAATCATGTATGTGATGATCAGTGTCAGTAGAGCATGAATTATTTTTCTAGCAAAGCTCTCTAGGCACTCAGAGTATGTGTATATTCATTGGACCACAACTGGGCAAAGTGATGGTTCCCTATGGGCCTCCTGTGTAGTGGCAATCATAGAGGAGCATCAACCTAACCAAAATTATCCAAAGAACAAGTAAAGGTCCGTTGACTCTGATTAGATTTTTTGAATCGGGCTTCACTAAATTGCTCTTGAGCAACTCTTCCCTGAACCACAACTTGACCATAGTAGTATTTAACCACAATCTGACTTGTGCTTACAGGTTTTAAAGTGAACACACCTAGACCTTTGCGCTATGTGGTGTATCTACTATTATTAGTAGCTTTACATATTAACACGACAAAAGCAAGCGTTTCAATCTAAATTGTTTTCAACAGAATGCAACCTCACTTGAACCTTTAGCCAAAGAAAATGGTTTTAGTATCAAGTACTGTACATTATATACAGCTCGTGATGCTAAAATGTACTGTAACAAAAATGTTATTTTCTGTTTTTTTTTTAAGAGCAATACACGTTTTGTCAAAAGCAAATCAAACATTTTTTCCACATTCTTAAGGCATTTTACAGTTGGTTTTGATGTAACTGTGGTTACACATAATACTTTCTGGGAGAAATAGGATTGTTATATGTTTAAAAAAAAAAAGTGTTTATACTTTTCACTAGTTGTGGGAAAGTCAATAATAATGCTAAAAGACAAAAAGTTTTTCACTGCCAAATGCATTAGAAGCTGGACATTGGGTCCTGATTAGGCAACTGTATGGCGCCAGATTCCCTGTGGTAAGGTGATAGCCTGTGGCAGATTGTTTGCAAGTGAAGTTGCCAGGTTTTGCTTTGGGGACTTATAACACATTGCATGCCCAGTTACTGCTATATTCTCTGGCTTTAGATGGAGCAATGCCACATGATTTAATTGCTTCTGATGGTGGCACAGTAATGCCAAGGAACTAAGCTTGGGTTTTTAGGATTTAGGAACATGGCTGTACCAACACAAGTATTATAAATTTGGTTCTGTTAGAGAATCTAGTTTGATTGAAGCTGATTTAACATAGGATTTTAAATTACACAATACAGAGATGTAAATAATGTAGTCTAAGAGAATGGCATTTCATATTAAAACTGAGCTTGGCAAATACACTTCAATTCTACAATTGGAGACAAAACTGAATACATGAGTTAGAAAAGGAGATTTAGAGGTATTATTAAAAACAGTGATTTTACACTGCACCTTATATTACAACTGTAAAAAAGCATAAATCGGTTGCAGTACCATGTCACAGTTCTGTCCTTTTCTTTTATGTCCTATTCAGATTTTGGCAATGTGTTCTAGTGCAATCATGTGTTGTGTTGAGTGTTAACATGCATTGATATCAGTTCATTTTGAATGGGATGCAAATACATTATAATGCAGCCAAAACTGGATGTGATCCAATTTTCTTAATGCAACCACCAAAACAAGATGCACAATATTAAACTGAGGTTACCCTTTAAGTATCTACGGAAATGCTTAAAGGGTAACTTCAGTTTTTCTGTGAAAAAATACAACAGACACATCTATGTAAACGATATAGATTGCAAAGATTCTGGTACACTTTGGGGGCCTAATCATAATGCATAAATGCAGAGAACACTCCATGATTTGAGGAAAGGCTGGTTGCCAGACAGGTCAGATGACCGAGCTTTCCTCCTTGTGGCTTTGTCCTCATTTACAGAAATGAATGGGGCTTTCCTTGTTTTTCTGTGTTTCTTTGTGCATTTTTTTCCTTTAAGGAGCAGCATGGCCATGAAAAGGCCATACCACTGCTTTTTACCTTGGGTCCTGTTTTTTGGCAGATTTGTAATTTTCTATGTCCCAAAGAGCATGCTGGTTTTTTTCTTTAAACTAATTTTTAAATGGGAAGGACAGCCTTCAATATAACTTTATGGTGTAATCTCAGTTTTGAGAAAGCTACAGTGTCTACATCCCTTTAGAAATGGAATAAGCCATAATGATTATGTTGCACAAAATGAAACTGGTTTTTCAGGGGAGGTCTGAAGTTTTACTTGGTGCTGACTTCTGTGAAAAGCAGTGAGAAAATCACATAAGCAGAAAATAAGATGTGTTTAGGGCATTCTATTTACCAGTATTGTGTGCAACACCTCCAGGTTACCCTATTGCAAGGAAAAGGCATTTGAACGTTACGGCAATTGTAGAAAATTGCAGCATCTGCAGATAAAATTGGAAAGGTAATTTATAATAACATGAAATTACAAAATGGCATGTGTAGCTAAATGATTTTTTAAATGAAGTTTGCCTTTGAAAATGTACACTTTTCTGACAGTACTACAAAATTTGCTAAAAAGGAATGTGAGCTTTTACCCCCTACTAGTAAAAACTTAATAACTTAATAAAAAATATTCCTTGATATTTTAAAGCCCATCTCCAGGCAAATATGGACAATAGGGTGCGACAGTTTCAAATCGCATGAAAAGTCGCACTGATATAAACCAGGGCTTAATTCTAGGTCCAGGTTTTCTTTACAGGCCATTGAACTTTATTATTTAATTATGTGAATTGCAACTAATCATGTAAACAACATTCTATTTAAAAAGGTTTAATTTTTTTTTTACAATATACAGTATCAAAAATTAAAAAGGAATTTTGTTGGGGCTATTCCTATATTTTACAGAATTAAATGCAGGAAATCTCTTGAGTATTGGACAGTGGAGAAGAAAAGATATTCGGTACCTGTTTTAAATGGGTGGATCTTTTAACAATAGGCTAAAAGATTACGTAAAGGCTTTGCACCATTTAGCACATTCAGATTTTGCTGCTGACTTTGGTGCATATCTATTTTCCAAGTTTTATTACACTTTAATAAAACAGAAAATTTCCAGCCTGTCAGGTGTTTTTTTTTTTTATCATTTTGAAATCTTTGACCATAACCGTATACGCTATTCAATTACATTAGTGAGTGGCTACAGAAACTTTGACACACAGACAGGGGCAGACTGACAACTCATGGGGCCCCTGGGCAATAGGGGATCATGGGGCCCCTGTGTCCTTGCCCAAACTCAAAAAAGCTTATGAAAAAGATACCAGGGGCATCTCATGGGGCCCCCTACTGACCCCGGGCCCTCGGGCAGTGCCCAAGTTTCCAAATGGTCAGTCTGCCCCTGCACACAGAACAGGGGGGGATCTGAGAAGATACAGAGACACAGCCACACATGATATGGGAGAAGGTGAGAGGCTGCAGAGACACAGTCATGGAGGAGAAAGGAGCAGGTGAGAGGTTGCAGAGGCTCAACCATGGATAGGTGGGAAGGTACTGAGAGGCTACAGAGACACAGCCACACAGGAGATGGGAGGAGGTAAGAGGCTGCAGAGACACAGCCACACGGGTGGGAAGGAGGTGAGATGTTTCATAGACACAAAACATACAGGAGAGGAGGAAACAGACTTCATAGATGCAGCTGCATATGGCAGGGGAGTAAATGATAGTCTGCAGTGACATGGTCACAAAGCAAAGGGGTGGAGGTGGCAGGCTGCAGAAACACAACCAGACAAGACAAGGGAGTAGGCAAGCGGCTGCAAAGACACAACCAGACAAGACAAGGTAGTAGGCAAGAGGCTGCAAAGACCCAACCAAACACGACAAGGGAGAAGGCAAGATGCTTCAAAGATACAACCTGTCAGGAATGGACTTGCCAATAATGGTGGGACTCACCTGCCTTGTGGGCTGCAGTACCAGGGCTGGCCAGCGGGTGCTCTCAGCAATCAGAGACTCAACCCTGCAGTCAGCCAAACACCTGAAGCTGATTACGGAGGTGTATTTAAGGGATGGCCAGACCTGCAGTCTGGGCCTTGGTGTGTGTTTCTCCATGGGCCCCTGTATCTTGTTACCTGCATTCCTGTTCCTGTTCCTGCCTGACTGACTGACTGGTTGCTGACCCTGCCTGATTCTGACCTCTGCTGGCTTCTCGTGTTTGATCCCTGGCTTGTGACCCCGACCATTCTCTGCCTGACCCCCTGTACCTACCTGCCCGTTAGTTGCTGTACCCGGCTTGTGACCTGACTACTCTCTGCCTGCTCCTCCTGTACCTACCTGCCCTTTAGTTACTGTACCCGGCTCGTGACCTGACTACTCTCTGCCTGCTCCTCCTGTTCCTACCTGCCCGATTGTTATTGACCCGGCCTGCCTGACTACGCTTGCATTGTATGTATTGTTATCTGGGGGTGGTTTGGTTTGGTTCATTTGCACTGTGTTTATGTTTTAGTATTGCACTGCATTTTGTATTGTTAGTATTAATAAATTATATTGTTTATAACATATCTGAAGCCTGCGTTTCCCTGCGTCAGTTCACATACCTCTGGTCATACCTGGAGCCCTGACATTACACCAAGGCCAATCCTGACCAGAAGTGGCTGCACAGGGAAGCCATCTTGGCTTGTTGCTGGGAAGGATGGATCTTGATGAGGTTGTGTATTTGTCGCTGCTGGTTTTTGATGACAGAGAATATGCTTATCAGACTCTGAAGAAGTATACCCGGGATCAACTGCTAGAATGTATACGGATCGCTCATGTTCTAGTAGATCAGGGCACAGAGTTCTCTGAGGTGCAACCTTTGATTCAGGTTTGTGTAGAGTTGGCTTCATCTGGTACCCCTGAAAGCAGGGATGAATTTTTGCCGCCATTTAGTGCCGACCAGGTAGAGTCCCTGGTGTGGTTATTGGAGGATGATGTGGATTGCTTCTTGGAGCATTATGCTGCATGTTCACAACAGGTACTAAGGGATTGTATAAACGCAGTGCAGTCTTTGACCAGACAGGCTTTGTGTAAACTGAGCTTTGTTCAACCCATACTGCAGACATGGTCAGACTTGTTGCACCCAGCCTCAGTCAGCTTACAACGTCATTCCTCCGCTCAAGGCACTCTTCCTACATCCCCAACAGCACCCCCAGCGACGGCCCAGTATACTCTGCTAACTACCACATATCAGTCCTCTGCTCCCACTCGCTGCACCTATCCTTTCTTTAACCCTGTAAAGAAGTCCTCTGTAGCAACTGCTCCCTCCTCTCTTCCATCCTCCAGCTCTTCTCTGTCTTCAGCTGCTCCATCCGTTTACAAACCTGCGCTTACTTACAGTGCTCCGGTAACTAAAACCAGAAAAAAGCGAAAATTCTTTCCAACCAGTACCATCCTGCCAGTATCCAAACCGGTGAGCCTGCCGTCTGAGAACCTGCCTTCCGTGGTTCAGCCTGGTGCCTCGGCACCCGCACTTCAGCCTGATGTCTCTACCCAGCCTGATGTCTGTACCCAGCCTGATGAACTGATCCAGCGTGACGATCCAATGCCTGATGACCCAGTGCCCGCTGTCATGCCTGGTGACCCGATGCCCGCTGTCAAGCCAGACGATCAAGCGCCAGACGATCCAATGCCTGATGACCCAGTGCCCGCTGTCATGCCTGGTGACCCGATGCCCGCTGTCAAGCCAGACGATCAAGCGCCAGATGCTCCAGTGCCTGCTGTCGAGCCAGACGATCCGGTACCTGATGACCCGGTGCCCGCTGTCGAGCCAGACGATCCAATGTCTGACCCCGTGCCCGCGGTCATGCCAGTTGACTCAGAGCCCACTGTCGTGCCTGGTGACTCGGTGCCCACTGCCTTGCCAGATGACAGTGGGCACCAGCGGTGCCCGCTGGCGAGCCACATGACCTGATGCCTGGTGACCCGATGCCCGCTGTTGTGCCTGATTGCCCGGTGCCCGCCGCTTCGCCTGGGGGCCCGGTGCCTGCTGCTCCGCCTGGGGGCCCGGCGCCCGCCGCTCCGCCTGGGGGCTCGGCGCCCGCCGCTCCGCCTGGGGGCTCGGCGCCCGCCGCTCCGCCTGGGGGCCCGGTGCCCGCTGCTCCGCCTGGTGGCCCGGTGTCTGCTGCTCCGCCTGGGGGCTCGGCGCCCGCCGCTCCGCCTGGGGGCTCGGCGCCCGCCGCTCCGCCTGGGGGCCCGGTGCCCGCTGCTCCGCCTGGTGGCCCGGTGTCTGCTGCTCCGCCTGGTGGCCCGGTGCCTGCTGCTCCGCCTGGTGATCCGGTGTCCAGCCCGATGTGCCTCTGCCCGGAGTCCAGCCCGATGTGCCTCTGCCCGGAGTCCAGCCCGATGTGCCTCTGCCCGGAGTCCAGCCCGATGTGCCTCTGCCCGGAGTCCAGCCCGATGTGCCTCTGCCCGGAGTCCAGCCCGATGTGCCTCTGCCCGGAGTCCTGCCCGATGTGCCTCTGCCCGGAGTCCTGCCCGATGTGCCAGTCTTTGATATCCCGCCAGTTACCAGACCGGGACGGTGGAACATTTTGCCCAGCTAGGACTGTTTGGAGCGTCCTGAGGCCGCTCCTTGAGGGGGGGGTACTGTCAGGAATGGACTTGCCAATAATGGTGGGACTCACCTGCCTTGTGGGCTGCAGTACCAGGGCTGGCCAGCGGGTGCTCTAAGCAATCAGAGACTCAACCCTGCAGTCAGCCAAACACCTGAAGCTGATTACGGAGGTGTATTTAAGGGATGGCCAGACCTGCAGTCTGGGCCTTGGTGTGTGTTTCTCCGTGGGCCCCTGTATCGTGTTACCTGCATTCCTGTTCCTGCCTGACTGACTGGTTGCTGACCCTGCCTGATTCTGACCTCTGCTGGCTTCTCGTGTTTGATCCCTGGCTTGTGACCCCGACCATTCTCTGCCTGACCCCCTGTACCTACCTGCCCGTTAGTTGCTGTACCCGGCTCGTGACCTGACTACTCTCTGCCTGCTCCTCCTGTACCTACCTGCCTGTTAGTTGCTGTACCCGGCTCGTGACCTGACTACTCTCTGCCTGCTCCTCCTGTTCCTACCTGCCCGATTGTTATTGACCCGGCCTGCCTGACTACGCTTGCATTGTATGTATTGTTATCTGGGGGTGGTTTGGTTTGGTTCGTTTGCACTGTGTTTATGTTTTAGTATTGCACTGCGTTTTGTATTGTTAGTATTAATAAATTATATTGTTTATAACATATCTGAAGCCTGCGTTTCCCTGCGTCAGTTCACATACCTCTGGTCATACCCGGAGCCCTGACACAACCAGACAAGACAAGGGAGTAGGCAAGAGGCTGAAAAGACACAAACAGACAAGACAAGGGAGTAGGCAAGAGGCTGCAAAGACACAACCAGACAAGACAAGGGAGTAGGCAAGAGGCTGCAAATACACAACCAGACAAGACAAGGGAGTAGGCAAGAGGCTGCAAAGACACAACCAGACAAGACAAGGGAGTAGGCAAGAGGCTGCAAAGACACAACCAGACAAGACAACGGAGTAGGCAAGAGGCTGGAAAGACACAACCAGACAAGACAAGGGAGTAGGCAAGAGGCTGCAAAGACACAACCAGACAAGACAACGGAGTAGGCAAGAGGCTGCAAAGACACAACCAGACAAAACAAGGGAGTAGGCAAGAGGCTGCAAAGACACAACCAGACAAGACAACGGAGTAGGCAAGAGGCTGCAAAGACACAACCAGACAAGACAAGGGAGTAGGTGAGGGGCTGCAAGAGATCCAACAACACAGAAGTGGGGAGTAGGCGGTAGGTTGCAGAGACTCACAGGGAAAGGTTGGGGGGGAGGCAGAGGTTTCATACATCACACACAGAGGAGTGTAAAAAGTTAACATATTGTGTCACAACTGATCTTTTTCAATTAGGAGATTCAATTCCTACTTGAAAAAGGATCGTCTAAGACCTAAAACATTTAGATTATGGAGTGATGTTGTCATACTGTTGGTCTGTGATATTACATGATATAAATTAAAGAAGATTATTTGTAGCATTAGAAATCTCTTGTGCCAATTTTATTACATGGTGCTGATATTGTATCCCAGGATGCTGAGTGTGCTGAATTGCTGCCAAGGGTATTGAGTGGTTGGAAGGTGAGTGGTCATTCCTTTGTGAAGCATCCTACATAGATAGAAATTGTGGCAATGGATCGTTTGCCTTTTTTTGTTTGTGTTCTGCATGTTTTCCTGGTTTAATCCTGTATACAGATTTTATTCTTTATAAAACTATTCACAGCTCAAGTAAGCTATATGTTAAATTTCCCTACAATAGTTATGTTTATGCTCTTATGCTGAAAGCCGGCCATGGATGGTTTGAATTACAGCCAGTTCACCAAGGAGCAGCTGAAATTTGACCCATATATGGGTAGGCTGATTGTACCCAAGTTGATCCATTGATTGACTTGGTTACAACCAGCATGTTGCATTTCTAGCAATGCAATTTTTGCCAGAGGCTACAACTGATAGCAATAACTAATATGTTCTCAGTGCCCCGCACCTCCCCTCCACCCCCTTCGAGAGAACACAAAAGGTTGAGGGGAGGGAATCCCTCATCAACACTTTACTGGGGGAATCGAGCATTTTTCTTTCCTGCAACCCATGGTTACACAAAAGAAAATTGCCTGCCTTACCCACTTTTCATTTTTGAAACAGCATTGTTATGCATAGGCTTCAATAAGCCCCTATAATCAAAGCTTTTGTAACACCTTCAGGAACTTCAGATAAATAAAAAATACATATGTGAAAACTGTTTTATCTGTCAAAACATTTGTAATTGTTTTTCCTGCCAGTGCTGAGATTTACAGATACCCGCCAGATGGTGGAGGTAGGTTGATGGTCCTTGTTATAAACCACCTAGCGGGGCCCCTAGCAGTCCACAGGACAGGATTCCCCAGGGCGCGGAGTCTAAGCCCCAGTCTGCTTGTTCACCAGAGCCCCTGATGGTGGGGATGGGCTTGGAGCAGACAAGGACCAGGTCGCGACCCCTGAGTACCCCCGTCTGTAACAGCGGGACCCGCCAGAGGTATGTGCAGGTAGAAAGCCTGATGTGAAGAGGTGGAAGACGGGATCCGAGCGGGATGGATGGATGGCAGGGTAGTGAGCGTGGTCAACGAGCCGGGTCAGTAACAGTAGGGTCAGCGTAGTACAAGGCGGCAGGCAGAAGAATAGTCCGGTCACTTGCAGGGGTCGGCAACAGGGGTTCAGATCAGGTACGGAGTATGCAGGAGAGAAGTCAGACTAGCCAGGGAATCAGAGCAGGAGAAGTCAGCGGTGGTCAGGTGCAGGCAGGGTCAGCAACGAATCTAGGATCACAGGAACACAGGAACACAGAAGAGACCATACGGCAATGGGTGTTAGTGCAGGGCAGGTTTAAATAGTGCGCCCTGCCCTGCTATTGGTGCCGGGTGAGCAGCCGCGATCGCGAGTGCGCATGCGCGGCCGCCGTCGTACAGGTCTCAGAGTCCGTCGGATAGGATGGATCGGTGCTCCACGCATCGCGGAGTCACTTGCCGCCGCGATCCCTGACAGTCCTACAGCCTGATCAGCTCTCTGTCCTTGACTGGAATGCAAAGGAGCAGCAATAGGCTGATAAGACCATAACTCTGTTCTCTTTCTGCATGTTCATAAATAGTGATGGGCCGAACACTCCCTTATTTGGTTCGCAGTTGAACATTCGAACATAACGAAAGTTCAACAGCGAACTTCGAACATAATGCAAGTCTATGGGATTCAAATTTGTAAATTCAAAAGTGCCCATTTTGAAGGTGTATATGCATGTTATTGGCCATAAAAGAGGTATGGGGACTCAGGTACTGCCTGAGGGACATGAATCAGTGAAAAAACTAATTTTAAAAAGTACCGTTTTTAAAGGGGCAGTAATTTTGCATTGTTTAACCCTCTGGCGGTATTCCCGAATGTAGCTCAGGGTTAATTATCAGTGCCAAAAGCGGTAACCCCAAGCTACACTTCCAAGCTACAGATTCCCTCGATCACTTACCTTGTCCTGCACTCCCGCCATGTGTCCCCTGCAGCGTCCCCGGCCATCCCCTCCGGCTGATGCCAGCATCCGTCTTACGGGGTCTGGCCCCTGCGAAGTTCGGGACATACGGGACGTACGGGGGCTGGAACCGGCTGGAAATCTAAACATTTTAAAAAGTGATTTTCACTAAATACACTAAAATCACACAGTAAAACATTACTGTTTGTCCTGTGCCCTGCTTGCATTTCTACCGTTCTTTCTGCCTGGAAAATGAGAAAAGTCCATGGCGTCCAAAAAGCGTCCCTTTAGGTTAAAACCGGTTTTAGACCAGCTAGAGAACAGCGATAGTAAATTATAACTACTTGCAGATTTTGCGACTTTGCTCAGTGATGTGCGAACTTGGCGCTCTATTTCAACTTTCAGTGTTTTTGGTTTGATTATATTATTGAATTAAATTTATTATTATTATATTATTATTTTTTTTGATTATTTATTAAATTATAATTTATGATTTCGTATTTCAAATTTTATCATATCCAGGATGTTTAATAGACTCTTGTTCGGACAGATTTCAGTGAGTTATTCCTAAAAATTACAGGTCTATAATAAATAAACTACACATTTCCATGCTAAAAAAATGTACCGCTTTCAGCACAGAAATTGGACATAATCAGACCGCTAGGGAAGTTAAAGTAAAAAAATAAATAAAACATGAAAAATTAATTTAAATATAATGCCTAAAGGGTTCCCTTAAACTACCTGCAAAGTTGCACATCCGTACAATGTATAGAACCTGCTACAGCAGGACTGGCATTTACAAAGAAAAGTTTGTTTAAGCCCTTGCTGACAGCCCTACACATATATGCAACTAGTTATGGGCTGAACAATTCCGTGATCGGCTCGCGGTAGAACATTCGAACAAAACAAAAGTTTGACTGCAAACTTCAAACTCAGTGCAAGTCTATGGGACTCGAAACTTTTAAATTCAAAAGTGCCCATTTTGAAGGCTTATATGCAAGTTATTGGCCATAAAAGGGGTATGGGCACTCGGATACTGCCCTGAGGGACATGAGTCAGTGAAAACAAAAAAATTCAAAAAGTACTGTTTTTAAAAGGGCAGTCATTTTTCATTGCGTAAATAAAAAAAAATCCTCTAACCACTTGCTTACTGGGCACTTATACCCCCTTCCTGCCCAGGCCAATTTTCAGCTTTCAGCACTGTCGCAGTTTGAATGAGAATTGCACGGTCATGCAACTTTGTATCCATATGAAGTTTTTATCATTTTTTTCACACAAATAGACCTTTCTTTTGGTGGTATTTAATCACCTCTGAGTGTTTTATTTTTTGAGCTATAAACAAAAAAAGAGCACAAAAGTTGAAAAAAAGGGTTTTTCTTTGTTTCTATTATAAAATGTTGTAAACATGTAATTTTTCTCCTTCACTGATGTGCATTGATGAGGCTGTACTGATAGGCAGCACTGATGTGCACTGATAGGCAGCACTGATAGGCTGGCACTGATGCTGCTGCACTGATATGCAGCAATGACGAGCACTGATAGACACTGATAGGTGGCACTGATGGGCAGCACTGATGGGTGGTACTGACTGACGGCACTGGCTGGCAGCACTTCTGGGCACTGACTGGAGGCATTGCTGGGCACTGATAGGTGGCACTGCTGGGCAGCACTGATGGGTGGACTGATGGGCATTGCTGGGCACAGGTGGGTGGCACTGCTAGGCACTGATGGGCACAGTGGGTGGCACTGCTGGGTACTGATAGGCACAGGTGGGTGGCACTGCTTGGCATTTGTGGGTGGCACTGCTGGGCGCAGGTGGGTGGCAGTATTGCGTGGCACTGCTGGGCACTACTGGGCACTGATCATCAATGCCCTGATGATCAGTGCTGATCTGTTTTTTGACAATTGCCGGTTATCGGCAGTACTTTCCTCACACTGTGACAGCGTGAGGAAAGTGCAGCCAATAACCGGCAACTTCATTTACTCGGTTATCTGCTGTGTCATTGGATACAGCTGATCATGTGGTAAAAGGCCGCTGTGATTGACCTTTTACCACATCACATGATCAGCTGTGTCCGTAGGACACAGCAATCACAGAGATCACTGGGTAAGTGCTGCTGGGGGCCCGTGGGAGGGCGCGATCTGGGAGGACGTCATATGACGCCCTCCCAGAACTGGACAACCGTGCTGTAGCCATCATTCGGCTATAGCGCGGTTGCCAAGTGGTTAAATATCATACCTGGGGGTTCCCTTAAACTACCTGCAAAGTTGCACATGTGTACAATGTATAGAACCTGCTGCAGCAGGACTGACATTTTTTTTTTTTAAATTACATTTTTATTTAAAAGAAAAAAAAATCCCTAATCCATACCATACCCTTTAGGTCTGTTAGGAAGGTTGGGAGGGACCCCACAGTAAAAAATAAAACAAAAAGTGCATGGGGCTCCCCCTAACAGCCCTACCAGGCCCTTTAGGCCTGTTAGAACTTTTAAGGAGAACCCCACCTCCCGAAATGGGGGAAAAAAGTGCGTGGGGTGCCCCCTAAAAGCCATGCCAGGCCCTTTAGGCCTGGTAGGACCTTTAAGGAAAACCCCACCCCCTTGATCCGAGCACAGGCCTGGAAGGGTAGGAAAGGGGTGGGGAACGAGCAAGAACCCCCCCCCTTCTGAACTGTACCAGGCCACATGCCCTCAACACGGGGGGGGTGCTTTGGGGTATGGGGGATCCCCTTCCAAAGCACCTTGTACCCATGTTGATGGGGACAAAGGGCCTCTTCCCCACGACCCTGGGTTTATTGGAATCTGGAAGCCCCCTTTAACAAGGGGCCCCCAGATCCCGCCCCCTCAATTGTGAATGAGTATGGGATACATAGTACCCCTACCCATTCACCAAAAAAGTGTAAAATGTGAATAAAAACACAAGAGTCCGGCCGTCGATAAACGGCCGGACAGAAGTGCTGCCGATGCAGGTGGATGTTTCTAAACGTCCCCCCCGCATCCATTGCCTGTGCGCATTCCTGGAGAACACAGATCACTGTACAGGACCTCTGTGCGAGGTCCCAATTTATGTGATCACTGATTGGCATCAGTGATCACATGAACAGTATTTATGTGATCGCTTCCTGACATCACTGCTTACTACTAGTGAAATCTGTGAATGATCACAGAGGTCACATGGTACAAGGCTATTCATTCTCAATGGCTGCAAGAATGCAGCCAGAGAGAAGGAGAAAAGATTGCTTTTACAGCCTCTATGGGTGTCACTATGGTGACACTGTACTGCTAGGGTGACAGTATGTTAAAAAAAACATAAATATTAATATAAAAAAAAATCAAATACAAAATGTAAAACACATTTTTGAAAAATTATAATTTTTGGTTATAAACTAATTAGTGTGTTTTTTTTTTTTACTAAAAAGATAGATGAATACATTCTGGCCAAGATTTATGAACAAAGATTATATATTTGCAAAATTTTATAAGAAAAACACTTTGTTTTTGTTTTGTTTAGCAAAAATAAAAAAATATCAGTGGTGAATAAATACCACCAAAAGAAAGCTCTGTCTGTCTCAAAAAAATGCTAAAAATTTCATGTGGGTACAATGTTGTATGACCGCGCAATTGTCATTCAAAATGTGATAGCACTGAAAGCTGAAAATTGGGCTAGACTGGAAGGGGGTGAAAGTGTTTGGACTTGAAGTGGTTAAAAAAAAAGCCAAAAAAATAGTTTCATTGTTGTAATCCATTGTCGATCATGGTGCCCAGATGTCAAGATGACACTGATGCACAGAAATTAAAAAAAAAAAACATTTGCCGGTCAGATGTAAACAATTGGGCGGAGCTTGCAGTGATGTCACCGCTAGCTGCGCCCAATTGTGCTGTGATTGGCCAAAGCTTTGCACCTGACCTGTCAATCACAATGCACTGTCAGAGCATAGTGCATTTTGGGGTGCGAAGGGCAAATAACAGGGCAGAGAACAGTGTACAGAAACAGAAATCAGTAGAGCAGAGTACAGTTGGTTAGCAGGGCAGGGTCAAATGTGTGGATGTAGGAATTTAATAATTTTTTTTGTTCAACACGCTGGTTGAACAAAAAAAAATGACTGATGTATGGGCTGCCTTACTGAGCCTACCTTAAAGTGTAATTGCACCTTTATAAAACATCTGTAAGGTGACATGACACTGCACCCTTCGCGAAGTCAACAGTATTCCCCCTACACATCAGAGTCCCCCTTAAATCTGTGTCTTCAAAGCCCCACCTTACATCAGAGTCCGCAGAGTCCCACCTTACATCAGAGTCTGCAGAGTCCCAACTTACAGCATAGTACTGCCCCTTACATCAGAGCCCAGCAGAGTGCCCCTTTCACCACTGGCAGGTGGCTGGCATGAAAAGGCTTTAAAAAAAATCCCTTTGTTGCTGGATCTTAACTGCGAATGCACAGTTCCAGAGCCAATCAATTAGCGAACTGCCAGATTCGGCCAAAACTCATGCGGTGGAATGTGTCAATATAAGCCATGCCTGATAAGTGCCATAATGTCAGTGTACAGGGGCACACCCGGACCTGCCCTGCTGCCTGATCTGAGGCCGAGCCTGGCAGTTCTCTAATAGGATGGCTCCATAACTGAGCATGTGCACTTCAGAGCTGATGACAAGGGGAATTTTTGGGGCTCTTGTCCTGTTTGCATTTATGGACAGGAGAAAGTGCCTGTATTTTTACAAACCATCTGTAAAATGTTCTAGTCAAGTGAATGGGGCTGCTCTGCAAGCACCTCACAACTGCAATGTATACAGTTGTGGTGTGCTAATGTGGGCTTCCAGGGGTTAAAGCAGATGGTGAGGAGGTGATACAACACCTCCTTGCTGCCTGCCAAATGCTCTCTGAAGAGTGATCTGAACACAGATCGCTCTTCAGAGACCAAAGCTAGTGTGAAGGAGCTCTTAAAGGGATTCTGGGCAGAAGAGGGTTAAACAGAAGCATGACAAACTTGTGAGTTAAAAATATATTAGTTTATCCAACTAGTAGTTGGTCAGCCATCTACCAATAGTACTTCAGGTGTCCCTGGACATGAAATCAGCTCTGCAAGTTTGTGAAACCTTCTAGAACAGGAAGTGGGAGAGAAGGGAGGAAGATGGGGACAGGTCAGTCCTAGACCAATGCTCAGTGTTCACTCCAGGCTGGGATTTGAAGACTCCGGTACCATCATCGATCATGCAAAGAGGATGGAGCTTCCAGGTGCTGAACTTCATATCTCCGCCCACATTCCTTTTCTGAGGCACCGCACTGGCCGTGTGTGGGCGGGGCACACAGGGGGAGAGGGGCGGGAGCAGCTGGAGCAGAGTGAGTCCTGTCTATGTAGAGTGGAGGGGGGGAGAGCTCACTGCCTGGAGTCTGTGACATACTGAGACTTGGCAGAGGCAGCCAGCCGCCCCTACACATTGCTTCCCTGACCAACGGTTTGACAATCCTGCCTGGGCAAAGTATCCATGGGGGGCTGCCTGGGTGGGCGCAGCTGCAATCTATGGGGGCACAGCCCATCCCAGCACCCCACTAGATCCGGCCATGGTGAATATCCCGCTGAACGCCCTTCGCTAAACACACGAACTGATGTTCAAGTCGAACATTTACACTGCAGCAAAGGATTTTTATCTGTCAGTGCTGGCATTCCCTCTCCCAGTCTGAGTGTTGCTGTGCAGAAGAATACAGGAGACTGATCCCAAGACTTATTCAGGATGCATTTAAATTGGGTTATTACATGTTTTAGTGAACCCACTAAATGGAATTTAGAGGAGTTCAGCTGGAGTTTAGCTTAATAATTTATCAGAAATACTGAGAGTCAGGTCATTAGTGTTGGTATCACCACTGTATATCAGATATGTGAAAATGTAGAAGCATCCATGTAAAGATAAATATTTGTCAAATGGAGTTTAACCAAACCGTAATAATTGAAATCACAATCACCACTGAGTAAAATAACATCACAAATTAGGAACACACAGCTTCCTATGAATGGAAGCTATGTAAATTCTATAAACTTAACTTGATTAGTCTATTTATAGTTTGGCTGCATTCATTGATTCATTGAAAAAAGAGTTGATAGTGCTGCAGGCTTCAACTGATTTGCTTTGAAGTTATTCTTTTCCCTTCTCTAGACTGAGCATTGTCAGCATTAGTGTTAAGCAAAATTTGTCAGGCTGATTTGCCAAGGTGATCTGTTTAAAGTAATTACAATTTAAAGCAGTACTAAACCCCAAAATGTGATGTATTGCAGCTTTCCAATCCTTAAAAAGTAAGCCCACTTTTGTTGAGGAAAAAAACAAACCCATCTGGGTGATCAATGAACATTGCAAGGATTTTAACAATGTTAACAAACTTTGTTGTAGAGTCCTACCTGTTTCAGCTCTGAAGAAAAAGCTATTTGTGAGTGAATATGAATTGGAGTGACAGTTTCATTCTCAATCACTGATCAATCCGTTGGGAGTATCTCACAGAAAATGAAAACTCTGTTGCAAAGCATGCCTAAAATTGGATTTGTATCTTCGCGCAGACATCTGGGAAAATCAGTGAGCCAATAGCACAAGCAGGAAATTTCTCGGGGTGTACTGTACACCAGTGGTGTACGGAAGGCCTTGAGGTGGCCATACTGCATTGGATTTCATAGACAATTACAGCAGCTGCAGATTGATCATTTTTCTTAACATTAACTTACAATATGTATCAATTGTATATGATATATATATATATTAATTTGCTGATTTTTTTTACCATGAAAGTGAATTAACCCTTTAAATGCAGTGGCCATTAATCCCACCCCCACCCTCCGCTATTTCATTTGGAGATCTGGCCAATAACACACTTCCTGCCTTAGGGTGTCTCCACTCTGGATGGAGGAGTAATAGAGAAACCGTTGGACAGCAACCAGCAGCGGTGTCAGTCTGGAAAGAGGGTAGTGTTAAGCACCAGGCTTTGGATGCCCTCGCAGATTTAGATGGCTTGACTAACCAATTAAATCTGAGCTCCAGCTAACGCTCTTTGAGCAATTGCAACAACATTGTTTTTGGTGGAGAGGATAAAAGTTTTACATAAATTAATAAAAGCTGATCATTGTAGTCACCCTTGTCAGTGGTAAATGGTTTGCTTCAACTCTCTAACTGCCACTTTTGCTGGACAGCTTGGTCTAATAAAGGTTGATAAATAAAAGACATACTGTCCAGATCACCAAGTGAAAATGAATGCTAAAAGCATTAAAAACAAAGGCAATCACCACACTGTAACAGAACCGGACCCCGACTGCACTAGGATATTTCCGTTAGACTCCCGCTTCCCTGTCTGAACACAGATCAACGGACACTACCGCTGGCCATACAAGATGAGACAAGACCAGACTTGTCTTAAAACAGGAAGTGGACTGATTTATTTTAACACAGACACAAGATATATACATTCAAGGGAACAACCCACCTCCCTGCATAATGACACAGGGCAGGGCAAACCAAAACTAGTAACAAGAGACACACAGCTGACACCCCCCACCAAGCCAATACACATAAACACATACAGTACATCCCATAATAGTTTGCTCTCAAGCCAGACACACAATAGAACAATGGGACAACCACATGGCATTAAACAATGAACAACCCCCACACCCCACCTATACATGTTTACACAATAACAGGACATTCCACCCTATACCCCTAACAGGCACAGGGTGACTTACACATAATAGGGATATGGGGAGCTGAGACAGGGGTTTCCCCACCTCTCCAAAGGTGGCTGTGTTCCATGGGCCCCAACTCAATCACTCCCATCACACACACCTAAGAATTGGTGAGATGTAATATATTTTGGGAGGGGTTTAATAACTGAATTTAACTTTAAAATGCATTATTAGCACTTTTACAGAAGCATGGGAAGCTGAAGTAACACATGTATTATTGAAATTATTGAGTAGTACCGAAGTACAGTCAAGTTGTACTAAGAAAAGATTTTAGCAAACTTAATTACATTATCTGCTATTGTTTTTAAAGATAGAGACGTAGACCCTGACATTGCACAAATGGGAGGCTCTGCTTATTGTAAGTACAGGATTAGTGGCAGTGGTGTAACAAGAGACAGTTTATAAGTCCTTTAGACGTGCAGCAATCTTTCCCAGTGCAAGATAAACAGTGCTGACTAGAGCAGGGAATGCATGCAATTGGTTGCCAACCTCTATTGAGATTTCTTGGGTGAGTATATAATGCAGTAAAAGAACAAAAGATTAGAGTTCTGGGAAGACAGCTGTGCCATATTTGCAAAGAAGAAAAAATGGGATATTCTGACCTTTCTAGAAAAACGTAGCTGATTGTACATCTAATACGTCTAAATGAAGGTCATTTTCCATAGCATTACATTACAAAATAGCATGTGCACCAATTACATATGTTTTACCATTTTTGATGAACTGCTATAATGTGTTTCATGCTGACTCATGTTTTCTAGAAGTTAAACAATGGGGGCAAAGTACCTTCAACTAATCTAAATTAGAATTGGGAAATTCTTGTAGGAAGCTATATATACTTTAGTAATGGTTAAAGTGCATCTGAACCCAGACTAGGGTCATTAACATATTTACATATTCTTAACAAGCAATAAGAGGGTTTTTAAACAAACCAACCCTGAACTCTCTAGCTGCCTGTACCATTAAGTAATTCATGTTAAATATCTTCAAAGCTTGGAATGAAGACGCTAAGGCTAGGTTCACATCTGTGTGGGTGTGTAAACTGTGGTGTTCATGCCTGCACATGTAAAAAAGACAACCTGCTTTTAAGAATACAAGAGGGGGTACCATTAACTCTTAATGTCACCCCCACGGCACTGAAACATGTGAAACATATGTTTCCTGCAGGTTGCAACATGAGGATAAAGCACCATGCGACATCTGTGTGGCTGCAATTAAAAAAAAGTTCATGGAGATTTTTCCTGCAGGAAACACAGATACATCAGCCCATTCAAATGAATGGGCTGCTGTATCCGTCTGATTGTGGCATGTAGAACTACAAAGATATGAACTTAAGCTAAAGTCAGGTTTTGGTCAGTTTCTTACAGCTTAGATATACCTGCTGTGTTAGAGAGCTCACAGGCTGCCAAGATTCTGCTGCAATAGAAAGTAATAGGAAAAGAGCTAAGATATCTGTGCTTCAGTGAACTTTGAAGATACATTTCTCCACAATGCCTTTAGCTAAAGAGGTGAATGAGGCTTCTTTTAAAGTTCTTTTACTACTTGTTCAGAATATATAAATACTTTTTTGGTGTGTGAATTCTGGGCACAGGTTTACTTAACCCTCTGGCTCTAATTGACCCATAAAAAATATGACGTGGTCTGACCTTACTCTGAGTTACATGATATATGCTTGTTTTGGGTAAGTTGTTTAGAAGCATTTAAGCAAAAGTCAGCCAGGCAACTAGCATTTTCCAAATCAGGACAGCACTCACAGCATCTATGTTTTCCTCAGTACAGGTTTAAAATACTGTTACTGATGATACACTATATTGCAAAAAGTATCGGGACGCCTGCCTTTACATTCACATGAACTTTAATGGCATCCCAATCTTAGTCCATAGGGTTCAATATTGAGTTGGCTCACCCTTTGCAGCTATAAGAGCTTCACCTCTTCTGGGAAGGTGGTCCACAAGGTTTAGGAGTGTGTCTATGGGAATGTTTGACCATTCATCCAGAAGCGCATTTGTGAGGTCAGGCACTGGTGTTGGACGAGAATGCCTGGCTCACAGTCTCCACTCTAATTCATCCCAAAGGTGTTCAATCAGGTTGACTCAGGACTCTGGGTAGGCCAGGCACGTTCCTTCACCCCAAACTCACTCATTCATGTCTTTACAGACATTGCTTTGTGTACTGGTGTGCAGCCATGTTGCAACAGGAAGGGGCCACCCCAAACTGGAACTAAGGGGTCAAGCCCAACCCCTGAAAAACAGCCCCACACCATAATCCCCCCTTCACCAAACTTTACATTTGGCACAATGCAGTCAGCAAGTACCATTCTCCTGGCAACTGTCAAACCCAGACATTTCCATCTGCCAGACAGAGAAACATGATTTGTCACTCCAAAGAACACGTCTCCACTGCTCTAGAGTCCAGTGGCAGCGTGCTTTACACCACTGCATACAATGCTTTGCATTTCACTTGGTGGTGTAAGGCTTAGAAGCAGCTGCTTGGCCATGGAAACCCATTCCATGAAGCTCTGTATGCATTGTTGTTGTGCTACTCTGAAAGTCATACAAAGTTTGGAGGTCCTTAGCTATTGACTCTGCAGACAGTTGGCGACTTTTGCGCACTGTGCGCTTCAGCATGTGCTGACCCCGCTCTGTCATTTTACTTGGCCTACCACTTCGTGGCTGAGTTAATGTTGTTCCCAGTTGCTTTCACTGCCACTAACAGATATTTAGCAGCAAGGAGGCTGCACAGATGGCAACCTACCACGGTACCACGCTTGAATTCCCTGAGCTCCTGAGAGCGACCCATTCTTTCACAAATGTTTGTAGAAGCAGTATGCATGTCTAGGTGCTTGATTTTATACACCTGCAGCCATGGAGGTGACTGGAACACCTGAATCCAATGACTTGGAGGGGTGTCCCAATACTTTTGGCAATATAGTGCATCTCTACCTGCCCCACCTCACCTTCCCCATGCTAGTAATATTCCCCACAACAGACTGCAGATCAGCAAGTGACATGGGAGGATCTGCGATGGAGAAGAGAGGGTTATAATGATACAGTAATCAGCATGTGTTTATTATAATAGTATATGAGTAGTGGCTGAATCATTGACATAAATCAAAGCCTTGTGCACTTGAAAATGTAGGAATGGGACAGAATTTGAAAATCATTCTGATTTCTTATCTTTTTAGCTTAACACCAGCTGCAGGGACACAATGACAATCAAAAACGTGTATGCTGGTGAATTAGTGGATGGAGCAGATTCTCTAAATGTCTTGGTCTCATAGCTCTGCAATTTCTAAAATACCATAAGCCAACACACACAAACACAGACAAGCATACATTTTTTCATACATGAAATACAAAAACATCTTTGTTTGCTTATTGTGTTGCCTTGTAAAACTTTGAGTACAGTAAGACATGTGGCCTAAGCATGTAACATCTGGGTGATAGAAGAAAACAAAAAATGAAAAGGACACTAAACCACAATCACATTTATGAGAAAATTTCAGTTTGTTTTCTTCCAACAATGTTAAATGCTTTCAATATTTTATGGTAGAACAGATTGGGTTTGGAACAATGCTTTCTTTTCTATTCACTTACAGATTTGGATGTCAGTAGAAATCTAAATATTAGTGTAGCTTATATTATAAACATTTCCATTGTTTAATGGATTCCTGAATGTGATAGATTTGAGCTGTAATTTATTTTTAATATACTATTCTGTCTGCTATGTATTGAAAGTGTACGGCTGGTGATCCTAGGGCTATGACATGAATGATCTTTAGTAAACATAAGTGAACTTTCGTCTATGGAAATTCGCTTGCTCTGTTCTCATGACCTAAACTGCTGGTCCATTCAAGTGTCCATACAAGTCACACCTTTTTTTAGTGTAAGCACATCTTGAGAGGTGTCCAGATGAATATATAGGATAATGGTATGTTTAATTAGGTGATTTATTACTTTGGATGTTGTAAAAGCAGCAACTGGTGATAAAAAAGAAAATATATTATATTTAAGACGCTGCTGTACAGGAATAACTGAGGTTGTTGTAACTTTAGGTATGGAGTGAAATAGTGTAAGCTGCTGCTGATTAAGTGCAGAACATAGCCCAATGATGTCTTAGCTTTTCTTTCAGAATCATCTTTTCAAATAGCACGACATTCTGTGCTGTCTATGGAGTAAAAATGAAACCATCCATTTGCATGTTTACTTCTTTTCCTTTGTAATAAGTGTCATGGCGCTGTCCAGAATAGAGGTGCGAATGTGCAAAGACATAGGCTTGGTATCATACATGGATTCAGGTTGAAACATGTGGAGGTGCATTGTGCATACACATCCAATTCTGGATCTGGCGCCAAATGTTCTATTTAAAGAAGGAAGTAGTGACAGAGAACCTCTGGATAATCTTCAGCACACCTGTGCTCCTTGCTCTTGTGTATGCTAGGTTGTCCTGATTCTTTGTTATCGACTCAGGCTGCCTCTGAAATTCCATTTTGCTTGATCTATTGTTGTGACCCCAGTTTATTTAACCACTTGCCTAACAGGCACTTTTCCCCCTTCCCTGCCTAGGCCAATTTTCAGCTTTCAGCACTGTCGTAATTTGCATGACAATTGAGCGGTCATGCACCACTGTACCCATATGAACTTTTTTGCATTTTTTTAACACAAATAGAGCTTTCTTTTCGTGGTATTTAATCACCACTGGGTTTTTTATTTTTTGCTAAACAAATGAAAAAAGACTGACAATCTTGAGGAAAAAAAGTTTTTCTTAGTTTCTATTATAAAATTTTTCAAACAGGTAACTTTTCTCCTTCACTGATGTGCATCGATGAGGCTGCACTGATAGGTAGCACTGATTGGCAGTGATAGGCTGCACTAATGAGGCAGCACTGATAAGGCGGCACTGGTGGGCATTGATGAGGAGGCACTGATGAGTCTGCACTGATATGCAGCACTGATGGGCACTAATAAGCAGCAGAAAAGGGCACTAATAGGCAACACTGAAGAGCACTGGTAGGCGGCACTGACTGGCAGCACTGATGGGCACTGACTGGCAGCATTGATGGGCACTGACTGGCAGCACTGATGGGCACAGATTGGCAGCACTGATGGGCACTGACGGCAGCACCGATGGGCACTGATAGGCAGCACTGATTTGGAAATGATGGGCACTGCTGGAGCTGCACTGATAATCAGTGCCCTGATTATCAGTGTAGACATCTCCTTTCACACTTGACGTTATCGGCAGTACTTTCCTCACACTGTGACAGCATGCGGAAAGTACTGCTGTTAACCGGCAACTGTGTTTACATTGTGATCAGCTGTGACTGGACACAGCTGATCACATGGTAAACAGCCACTGTGATTGGCCCTTTACCGTGACATATGATCAGCTGTGTCCAAAGGACAGTGGGGGCTGGGGGGCTTGGTTGAGGGAGGACATCATATGATGCCCTCCCAGAATTGGACGACTGCGCTGTAGCCGTCATTCAGCTACATTTGGCTATAGTGCGGTCCAGAAGTGATTAAATAACTGTTGACATCCCATGTATGACTCTGGCTCACATTTCGGCTTGACTACGCTTCTCCAGTTCTGCCTTGCCAGTCGGATCCTGCTTCCTCCATGGGTAATATCATATTACTTGTTGCTGCACTGGGTCTGCCCTACCATAAGTGCACCCAGTGTTCCTGCTGTCACGCCTGACAACCTGCATGAGAATCACTTAGTCAGACACTTCTTGAAGCAGCTGTCAGTGGACCAACCTAACAGCACCCGCACTCCTCTGAGCCTTGCTCTCCCTGTCTTCACCTCCCATGGTGCGTCGACCTCCGTCGCAAGGAAAGCCCTCTGCTCACCAGGTACATGATAATAAGGTACCCTCTTAGAAATAAAACAGTAGAGGCCAATAGAGAAATGATTTATTTTATCTTTGCATGATGAGATCCAAAGATGGAATGTTGGAGGGATTTAGGACCAGCAAGGAACAGCTGGACGTGTGAAATAATATGACAATCTAACTCAAGTTGAAGACCTGTTTTTATTTATGAATGAATTCAATACAACTGGCATTTTGTTCCATAGTCTTTCAAGTACAGCATGTCCTTTGGCAAAGAGGAAATAAAAGCTGACTCAGTTCACATACAAGACAATATAAAAAAAATATTTGTAATCACAAGACATAAACTAATCAGCTGGTGAGTTAACTGAAACAGGCAGAACTTTAAAGACAGTCACAGGGTTTTATATTTATGTCACTACTAAATAGGCCTTGTCTTTAATTTATTTAATACTTTTGCAACAAAGCATTACTGTCCTCATCTAAAATAGTTACTTCTGAAAACATCTATTTTACTTTATTTTAACAAATTATCCACGACAAAGTAACAGTTTAATAGGTCAAATATTATATAGTATGCTGGGATATTTACAAATCTTTAGAATACTAAATTACCAAAATATTCTATAATTAGAAATGAAAAAGCATACAGTACCTGTAATCAGTCAGGTGGATATGCCAACCATTCTCAAAAGGTGAAGTAATCTCTAAATGCTAGAACATCATTTATCTCATGCACCATTCTTATGAGAGTCAGCTGATGCTGACCTTGTCCATGGCATTGGCTAGGCCACAAATGTAAATTCACAGCTATATAAAAAAAAGAAAAAATGCCTATATGAATATTTACATTCATACATACAATGCAGTGAGTTTATGCTCAACCGTTGTAGATGGAGCTGTTAATTTATTGCACATTATTCAAACTAAATCATGGAGGATGCTGGAATGTGCAGAAGCAAGTGAGAACACTTATAACTCACAGGTAGACAGGAACAGATGTGGGGAATAATGGCAGGGAGATCTCACTGTTGGCATATTCAGGATATGTAAGAAGCCAGAGGTTGACACAGTCAGCTAGGTTCCACCTATAGCTAAAATATAATTTTTTGGTTGACACTAAGGCTGTTAGCAGGTAGTGGGTGCCATAGGATGCCATATCATGCCATCAGTGTGAAAGCCTGCCTCATCTGCCATGTATATACATTGTACCATCTCTCCCCAAAATAGACACATCCACTCCCACAATGCAATATTCACCAATCACCAGGCCTGAACATTGCTACATAGGAGGGCAATGAGCTAACTTAAAATGCTAACCATCAAAAAGTTGGTATTTGCCTAGGAAGTTACAATTTGTCAAATTATGGCCAGCTTCGGTATAATTTTTTCCATTGGCCAACGTTTTCTTATAATTGACTTTTTATTGATTTTCAAAATGCTTACAACAAATTGCATAGAATTGTGAAATAACACTCACAAAGCAATAAAAGAACAGAGAAATAGGGTCATCGATGAGAGGCATATAGGTATATATAATGTCAGTACATAACAGTGAATTAGCCATCATTTTCAGACAACTGAGTAGACAAATCGGAAATGGAAAGATCCTACGGTTCCCAAACTGCCTCAAAGATGGGGATACAGTTATCGTGCAAAGCATTCTTCTAATCTCTGCTACAACCTTTACCAATTCCAATCGTGTAGAAGGTGTACTAGAAAGCCAATGCATGGGAATGGTTCTCCTGGCCACTGTTAAAACATGGGAGGAGAGTTTCCTGGCAAATTTGGAAAGACTTGAAAAAGGTAGGCCCAACAAAAAGTGGATAGGCTCAAATGAAATAGGAGCCTGTATAAGTAGCTGAAAAAAGTTAAGGATCTCTCTCCAAAAGGGTGCAATGTGCCAGAAAATGTGGAAGAGAGTGCCAGTTTCCTCGCCACATCGCCAGCAGACAGGAGAAACACTCGGATTGCGAGCATGGAGAACCTCAGGAGTCTTATACTAAAATATCAGTATTTTATAAGTGTTTTCTTTATATACTACACATATAGAAGATCTGGAAGCAGCCTCCCATATCCTACTCCATTGATCAAGGGAATATCACATTGGAGGATTCGGGGCCATTTATGCATTTAAAGGTGTGTATCAATAGAAAGGGGGCAGGCATCTTGATGCAGCTTATAAGTAGAGGAAATTATGCCCCGTTGGTATGGACCCTGAACGCAGATGCGTTCAAAGGGAGTAGGCTCCTCAAGGGTTACAGATGGGGCTTTTGAGGAAAAAAAGTGATGTATCTGTAGATAAACACAATGTTGGTGAGTTGACATACGAGAGGCCTTTTGAAGGTCAGAAAAGGCCTTAAGCTTACGGGTCACTGGGTGGACCAAGTGTTGCAACTGAAGTAGATTGGCCTTGGCCCAGAGATGCACGTCAGTCAAAGCCAAACTATCTGGGAGACTGGGATTATATATGACATTGGTCAGGGGGGAACACAGAGAAGACAGGGCGAATCTAACCCTACACTGCCTCTATATAGATAACGTGAAATGCATGGGCCCAAGAAGATGTTTGTGAGAGGTGGTTTCAATGTTGGTCATAGACCAGAGTAGAGAACAAAGGTCCATTGGTCAACTTTAATGCAGAAATTCATCCCAAAAGAAAAACAAATAGCATAATAATAACAAATTAAAAGCTAAAATACATTATTTGCTCTATGGTTGAACATACGTGTATGCGTTTACTTTTTTTGGAAACAAAATGTGAAAAAAAAACAATTAACATCTACTGAATGAAAAAGATAGTGGCAGTTTTCCTGCAATACACACCTTTAATCTGCAAGTGTTCCCAGCAGCACTTCTTTAACATTACAAGATGTCCTCACTTTTCTTGGGTTAAATGATGGCTAGTGTCATTCAACTCCCTTTCCCTAAGCCCAGGCTGTCATGGACCCATCCCCAGGGGTAGCATCTTCTTATGGGAGCCAGGACCGGAACTAGACTGTCTGACCTGGGGGTTCAGTAAAAAAAAAAGTCAAGGGGTCAGTAGAATGCCCACAATAGTTGAAATTTTTGGGCCCCGCAATATTTGCCCAAATGGTTATCCAATCACTATGTTCACTAAAAATAAACAAAAATCTTTATTAGCACACATAAGCACAATATAAATTACAATTGCTGTTCTATTTCTACTAAGGCCTCATTCACATGGGGAGTATGCCCATGTACAGGCTGTGTTTATGCGCATGGGGATGCACAGGTGCTCCATGCAATCCTATGCAGGCAGGCCTATTCATGTCAATTGGGAAGCAGTGGTTGCACAGACAGAGTGGCTGCTCCCAATCTCACATCCATGTGGGTGCAGGTGTACAGCCCCGACCTCAAACACTGTGAGTTCAGGGACATGCACCCACACGGATTTCAAACCAAGAGCAGTGGCTGTGTCTGTTTAGCTGCTGCTTCCCAATTAACATCAACGGGGCAGCCTGCAAGGGGATGCACAGAATACCTGTGCATCACCATGTGGATAAACATGGACTTGCATGGGTATATGCTTTTATTTTCAATATTTTTTACTTTTTTTTTTTTTTTGGGGGGAAGGACTTTGGTGAGACATCAGGGGTTTAAATAGAACCCTGATGTCTCTTTTATGAGAGACAGAAAGGGACTGAGGACAGAGTCTTCATTCCCTTTCTCTGCAGCTTCAGATACACTGCAGATGAATGAATAGAAGCCTCTGTGAAGAGGCACCTGTTCATTCACAAACTGAAGCATAGTAAACACAGTTTACTATTCTTCACTGATGAATGAACACAGAAGTGATCAGTAACGATTGTTCACTGTGTTCATTTAGGAAGAAGCAGGCAAACATGACATGCTTGCAGACCCCTCCCCCTCCATCCTGACAGCAATTCCCCCCCCCCAGCAGCATTTTTTGCCAGCGGGAGGGGAATCTTTCCAGCAACACTGCAGGGAGGGGGTGCCAGGGGATTGGTGATGAGGGAAGTACAAGGGGGGGGGGGGTTGGAATAGCTGGGAGGATCTATTTGCAGAGTTAAGTCCCTTGTGGCCTCCCTCGAAAAGTTTATGGAAGAAGGCACCATGCAGAGTGCGGGACAAAGCCAACCTCCTCATGCCCATTCTGCTTCCCAAGCCCTGCAGGAATCCCACAGCACAATGGTCAGGAGGAGGAGCGCTTAGTCCAGAGCAGCCTGGAGGCACGCCACTCAAATCTGAGAGGGGGGGAAGATTTTGCCTTTCTAGGCTCAAAGTATTACTGTACTGCACAGTGCTCTCACACCATTATCTTAGCTCCTTTTGGTGCAGCTGTAAGGACTGCCCCCTGTTACTCTGTGCAAAAAAGAGGGAAGACCTATGACATAGTCAGGCCAGTAGGCAAGTGTACAATCCAAATGCACATGTTCCTGCATTAAAAATGGCTGTGTGTATAAGTGGGTGCTGCAGCTTTAACAGAACAGAATCGGCAAGGGAGAATGTCACCAGCACATCTAGGATCACCAATATCGGTCCAAACGTTTTAATGAACGATCACATAGTTACAGCATGGCAACGTTTTGGAGTCTCACAGGACCCCTTCATCAGGCATGTGATGTCACATGCCTGCTGAATGGGTCCTGCGAGACTTCGAAGTGTTGCCTTACTGTAACTATGTGATCGTTCATTAAAACATTTGGACCCCTATTGGTGATCCTCAGTGTGCTAGTGACATTCTCCCCTTTATCATCAGACGGGTAGACCAAAGGACAGGGGGTTCTTTTAACATCAAATACTTCTGCTTTAGGGATGTGCATAACAACACAGTCAGTACATTCTAATAAACTAGCTAAGCAAGTTGGAAGGTACCTACCTTCGATCTGACAGAAATGTACTCCTAATTTTCTTTTGTGGAATGAAACCACATGCCTTTTTGTGGACAAAAATTTCAATACTTTTTGTCAGCCCTGTCCTGCTTCTTCACAGAAATTCAATGGGATAATTCTCACTATTCTCATAATTTTCACAGAAGGAACAGTAATTGTTCTCTAGTGCAAGGTAAGAACTGAGGGATTTCCCCTGACATAATACAGGAAGTGTGCACAGAACACATGCCAGCTCTAGTTTTCCGACATATGTAGTTCTAACCCCCTTAATGGCCACTGATTTGTATACCAGGTTTTTCTCCCACTAGTGTAGAGGCAGCCAAGCAAACAGCAACATTCACTTCTTTGTCTCAATAAACAATCTAGGAGTTGCCTTTTTAAAGATCAATGCAGATTAATTTGGATGGGGCTAAGGGAAGCTGTGCGATATTCCAGAACACTGAACAAGAATGAGAGGACACTCTTCTCTTTGAAGCTACCTATTAACACAGTCCCTTGAGCAGTAGGATGTAAAATGGACAGCACTGGGACACCATTAGCAATGTTCCATGCCAGGTAAACCTTAAACTTAGTGCAGCAGGGGTTAAGCAGGTCTGTACTCACTGTGTCCCTAGGACTTGGAGGCCTCCTTCCAGGCTCAGGCAGACAGTCTTCTCTGTGAAACTTCCAGAGAAGATCCTCAGGAGAACCCCTCTTTCTTAGCTCCAAAAAAGATTTGCAGTAGGATAGGCCTCCCGGCTATGCACAGCTGGGACCTCGACAAGAAAAGCAGATTATTCAGCTAGACAGCCAGGAAGGGCCCTTCTGGTTGGAAACACTTCTCTTCCAGCTCCAGACTAATTATACACTTTCCCAGTCAGCATCTGGGCATTTTTCTCCAGGGATTGGTGGATACATATGCATGCATAAATGTTCAAACTGCCTGTCTGATTATCCTACCCACTATATTCTAGATGCCTCCAGGAGACAGGGGGAAGCAATCAAACCCACAGCCTGCAGAGCCCAGAAGAGACCAATATAATCACATGCTGCTCTGCTGATTACAGGAGAGCCACACAACTAAATTTGCCTAACCAAACCTAGCAGCCTATCTGGGAGAATGCTACATCTGATCATCGAGAGATGTTTATTGGAAAGGCTTGCATACACTTTAAATATATCAGCATTGTTGCTTCTAATGTAGACAACAATCTCCTAAGCTATCACAAGTTTTGCTGACTACTAATGTCTCTTAGCTGCTTTGTCAAATGCTTCCAAAACTCGTGTTTTCTGCTCCATGTTTTCATGTGCAAAATTGGTCATTCTTTTAATCAACAAATTATACATTTGGCAGAAAATATTGCCATGGACTATCAGTCTGCCAAAAATGGAAGAGATAAATAAGCAGATATAATTTACCTTCCAGGTTACATAGCACATATTCCTTTTATTTTAACAGATGTAAATTCAGGATTTCAGTTTTATTAAATTACACATTTAGCGGTGACATATGTCCCAGAAAATCTTAATGTGAAAATTAAATGTGTATTTAAAAAAGGCTAAATGAATAGCACTCTCTGTCCTTAATTGGATTAAATGAGCTGCTAAAGAGATGGCATCCTCATAATAGCTGAAAATTATTTGCAGCATAATTTTTAAGACTCATCAGAAGAAAAGTGTTCAGACTCCCATTTAGAAGACAGAATATTGAGTTTGTAATCTACACTCAAATAATTTATAATGTATAATTATTTTAAAAAGTATGTTTAAAAAAGAACTGCATTATCCTCTAATTTGTCCCAAAAAAATTCCTGATCCCTTAATAGTGTGGGTCAAAGAAGAGAAGCATTGCATCTGAGCAATGCCTCCAGTCTGTTACAGATATACCTACTGTTAGGAGGCAGCAAAGTCCCTACAGTTGCCCCATGAGTATGTCATGGCATGAAATACACTATATTGCCAAAAGTATTGGGACGCCTGCCTTTAAACGCACATGAACTTTATTGGCATCCCAGTCTTAGTCCGTATGGTTCAATATTGAGTTGGCCCACTCTTTGCAGCTATAACAGCTTCACCTCTTCTGAGAAGGCTGTCCATAAGGTTTAGGAGTGTGTCTATGGGAATGTTTGACCATTCTTCCAGAAGCGCATTTGTGAGGTGAGGCACTAATGTCAGAGGAGAAGGCCTGGCTCGCAGTCTCTGCTCTAATTCATCCCAAAGGTGTTCTATCAGGTTGAGGTCAGGACTGTGCAGGCCAGTCAAGTTCCTCCACCCCAAACTCACTCATCCATATCTTTATGGACCTTGCTTTGTACACTGGTGCACAGTCATGTTGGAACAGGAAGGGGCTATCACCAAACTGTTCCCACAAAGTTGGGAGCATAACATTATTTTATTACAGGTCCAATTGTCCAAATTGTCCAAAATGTCTTGGTATGCTGCCACCTTAAAAGTTCCCTTCACTGGAACTAAGGAGCCAAGCCCAACCCCTGAAAAACAACCCCACACCATAATCCTCCCTCCACCAAATTTTACTCTTGGCACAATGTAGTCAAGCAAATACCGTTCTCCTGGCAACTGCCAAACCCAGACAAATCTATCGGATTGCCAGACAGAGAAGCGTGATTTGTCACTGCACAGAATATGTCTCCACTGCTCTAGAGTCCAGTGGCAGTGTGCTTTACACCACTGCATCCAACGCTTTGCATTGCACTTGGTGGTGTAAGGCTTAGAAGCAGATGCTTGGACATTAAAACCCATTCCATGAAGTTCTCTAAGAACTGTTGTTATAATCTGAAGGCCACACAAAGTTTGGAGGTCTTTAGCTATTGACTCTACAGACAGTTGGCGACTTCTGTGCACTCTGTCATTTTACGTGGCCTACCACTTTGTAGCTGAGCTGCTGTTGTTCCCAGTTGCTTACACTTCTTGTATACTATTATAATACCACTAACAGTTGACGGTGGAATATTTAGTAGCAAGGAAATTTCACGGATGGACTTATTACATAGGTGGCAACCTAACACAGTACCATGCTTGAATTCACTGAGCTCCTGAGAACGACCCATTCTTTCACAAATGTTTGTAGAAGCAGTCTGTATGCCTAGATGCTTGATGTATAAACCTGTGTCCATGGAGGTGATTGGAACACCTGAATCCAATGATTTGGAGGGGCGTCTCAATACGTTTGGCAATATAGTGTATATCAAATAAGATACCAAGATATTGCAGTTGACTTACCAAAAGCAAATAGGTTGGTCACTTTACAAGTAAATTTTCTTGTAGCTTAGTGAATGAGGTGAAGCTCTGATAACTTCCATCCTCTAATCATGTGCAAGCAAAAACATTTTGTTTAATGACAGACTTACCTAAAAATGAAGCCCTCCAGCAGAGAGCTGTCACCGCTGTAGGTGCTTCCATCTTCACCCGGTATTCCTTCCGGGTTTGCGGTCTTCAGCAGTATGAATGGCTGAGCTGCGATGAGGTCACTCCCGTGTATGCATGAAGGAGTCACAACTGCGGCACAGATTTCTGAATAGACGGCACAATCCATTCAGAGCCCAGTGTGCGTGCACCAGTGACATCACCAGCTGCTGCTAAAGTATCTCCTAAACTGTGCACATTTAGGAGATATTTGCTGTACCTACAAGTAAGCTTTATCATAGCCTTACCTATTGGCAAAAATAAACCATGAGAGTTTATTACCACATTAACCACTTTCCATCCAAAAGATGGCTACAGCGTGGTGTAGATGTCCTCCCAGAACCTCACCCTCCCCCCCCCCCCCACGCATGCGCTGTGATCTCAGTAAAGGGCCAATCACAGTGGCCTTTTACCATGTGTTCAGCTGTACCCAATCACAGCTGATCACAATGTAAACAACCTTGCTGGTTATCAGCATTCCTTTACTCACAGTGTGAGCACAGGGGAGCTGGTAACCAGCAATTCTGACAGAGGACATTAACACTGATAATCAGGGCACAGGTCAACAGTGCCCTGATTATCAGGGCAGCCCCATCAATGCCTATCAGTGCTCCCTATTAGTTTCCATCAGTGTTGTCTATTATTGCCAATCAGTGCCTCCTCATCAGTGCCGTCTATCAGTGCCCATCAGTGCTGCATATCAGTGTCGCCTCATCAGTGCCCATCAGTGCAACCTCATCAACACACATCAGTGAAGAATAAAAATTACTTATTTGCAAATTTTATAACGCAAGCTAAGAAAAACTTAAAAAAAAATGCTTTTTCTGTTGTGACAGAGGTGTGGGTGGAACAGAACACACGCAGATATCAGGAGTTTTAGAGCCTCTTACCAAGGGGTTCTTTATTTTGGGGGACAAAACAGCGAGTCAGATAAGGAGAAGGTAACAGGGTAATAATTCCTACATCATGAGGGACATGCAGAAATATAACAGAGTGGCAATAGGGCACATCAAGGGATAAACCCAGGAGCACAGGACAGCAATCTAGTATAGCAGGGACTTAGTCCAGAGTAAGGACAACAATCCATGCACAGCGAGTAATAGGCCACAATCTGGTACAGCAAAGGTTAGGTCCGTAAGGGCAGAGGTCCTTCACAGGCTGATGATAGGTCCTCAAAGGGCTGGGGTTCTTGCTGCGGCTTCAGGACCATGCAGGTAACAGGAGAAATAGTCCACAGCACAGGGCAGTAGTCAGAATACACAGCAAGGGTGGGCAGTGATTGGGTACGACAGGGTTTAAGACAGTAGCACAGGGCTGGGCACACAGCAAGGATGGCAGAACTCCAACACAATAATTGTTAAGTCTATAGCACAGGGCAGCAATCTGATACAGCAGGGACTTAGTCCAGAGTCACAGGTCAACAATCTAGGCACAGTGATTAGCAATCCAGAGTCACAGTCCAGAGTCACAGGGCAATAGTTCAGGCACAAGGGCAGGTATCAATCTGATACAGCAAGGGTTCAGGGACTCGCCAGCCCAGACTATGAAGATAAAGTCCAGGCAGAGTGGCAGGTAAAGGAGGTCCGGAGGGTAGCGGTCCTTCACAAACCCATTGTGGGTACTCGGAGGGCTGTGTGCTGGCTTTCAGGGCCACACCGGCAGCAGTTGAAGGAAGAGCAGAGGGGAGAGTAGAGTCCCTGTGTCCAGAAAGCCACACAGACAGTGTAAAAATGCAAGTACCAGTAGTGCAGAGAGCAAAGCACAGCCCACACGAAACTATTGGCGTCAGCAGATCCATACATCTTCTAGTTTCCTAGTGAGACCAACAGCCATTAAATCCTCTATCCATCACAGGAGTAAACTCTGAACATTCTAACCATTTTCTATGCTGTATGAAACTTTTAATGCAGCCAGAGATCTCAGCTACCATGTCTCGGTGACAAAGTCTATGGCCATCCTGGTACAAAATTCAGCAAATCCTGTACTTCCTGCTTGATCATATAACAAATGTTCTTTTAGAGGTTATCGCCCCCTATTTCTCAAAAATTTAATATTTTTTACCTCAGTTACATCGGTCCTTTTTTCATTTGTTTAGCAACTCTATCTGTCTCAAAAAAATCCAAAACATTTCATATGGGTACAGTGTTGTATGACCGCGCAATTGTCATTTAAAGTGCGACAGCACTGAGAGCTGAAATGTGGCCTGGGCAGAAAGGGGGTGAAAGTGCTCAGCATTGAAGAAGGTAAAGCCCACTTGAAGGGCCACCAGGAGTTGGTGTGAAGGAGTTAGTAGGTGTAGGTCAGAATATATGATTTTACATTTTGACCAAAGATACACTTTATTACATATTTATATCAAGTTTATTACATGCACATATTTATCTGGAAAAAGTTATTGATCAACATTAAAGTGTTACTAAACTCAGGACCCTGCATTCACTATATCTGGCCTCCCACAGTACGCAGAACATGGACATGCTATTATTTTACCTTTACCTTTTCTCATCAGCAGTTAGAGCAGTCTAGTGACTTTACCAGTGCTCAGCAGAGCACTGGTTACAGCTTGTAGGAGGAGTTTTCTTTCTGGTCTAGGAGGATGAAAAACCCCTGACCTCTGTCTGGACAAAATCTCTCTAGTATTACACACCAAACTGAGCATGTGCAGAGTGACTCCCCATGTTATGTCGTATCAGGAGATAACAGGGGGACACTGGAAGAAGGGGAGGATCAGAGAAGTCTGGATCAAACAGCCTTTTTACACAACGCAGAGAATCAACTCCTTACGTTCCACAGTGAGTATAACAAGCATGCTTTACTGCATATAAAGACTGATTTTACTGTTGTGGGTTTAGTAACACTTTAACCTGTCACAAAAATTATATTTTTAAATATCTAATTGTAATTTAATATACAGCTTATAAAACGATCAATTTCCTTCAACCAAATTAAATAATTTAGTTTTCAATTAGTGGAACAAAAGCATGTGAATTTTGTGACTCATATCTTATCAGTAGTATTCAGCTTTTATTTATATATGTGCTTTATTTATAGTCTTCTTTACCCACTGTATCTGGTTTACTGCTCACATGAGCAGTGTATCAACCTTAGCCCAATTTTTCTTTTATAAGAAAAACAGTATAAACACATATAAACACTGCCAACTTTTTAATTGCTTTATGTGTCCCACTTTGATAGATTTTCTGTATATTTTATATCCTTCACCTGAACATAAGGGAACATTTCCCAAAATAGAGACACAGTAATAAAGTGTTGGTGTGTTATATAGTGTTACAGTAGTCCAAATGCCAATTAAACATTGGAATTGGACATGTATAATGAGCCAGTAGAGTCATAAGCTGGTGTCTTCCAAGCCCTACTTTGGGCTGCAGTTGAATTTACCCATGTAATGAGCCGCCCCCCTCCCATAATGCATGGTTAAAATTCTCATTAGACTGGAGGGAGAAATGAACAGAAATACCTAATTTCTTACACCCCAAAGGCTTCTTCCTCTCTGTGGGACTGGTCCTTTGAAGCATCCTTTATTTTGCTACTCAGCTATTTGAAGCGCTCTGATGTAATCACATACAATACAGGACCAGCGGTCTTGCATTGAACAGGAAAATGTCCATGACAACCCACATCCTCAGAGAGTTGAAAAGTGGATGAGGCATAGGGGAACAGGGAAAAGGCAAATATTTGCACTTATTCCTGTTCCCATAGTCAAACATTTAACCCATACAGTTTGAAAGTGACTCTATTAAATTTAGAAACAATCTGGGCTTTACTGATTCCAACAATTTCCTCAATTTGAGCTTATTGCAGTTTCAAGCCCACACACCAGAGAAGGAGAAGGTGCACTGAATTCTAAGGCAATAGGGTGCAGTCCAAGTAAATTTTCTGGACTTTGAACTCTAACTCCTCATGTTCGCAGAAGTTACCTTGAGGTACATTCCTCTTATTTTCTATATTATGCTACAGTGCTTTTATAATGGAAGCCATGGGGTTCCATGGAAGCTATCAAACTGTGTGCTATGCCAGCTATAGTATTGCTGTGACGAGAATCAATCATCACTGAGCATCGGGCAAGTTGGAGAGAGCTGTTGCTCTCTCCAGCTCTGACACCAGAGACACAGTTGAGTGATGGTGTCTAGTTCAGAACTGTGCTGGGAACTCACAAGGTGACAGGTTGTATCACAAAGCATGTTTAGACCCACAGAGATATCATGCATCCCAGGAGGCCATGGGGGATCCTACTGAGCATGTGCCATGGTTCCTAATTGGGCAGCTGACTGTTTTCCTGACTGTCTTCCTGGTACTTGCAGCTGGCCCCTTGATGGCTCATGCAAATCATTTGGGGGCTGGCTGCAAGAATCTAGAAGAGTCATCGAATCTCCTGCTGACATCACAAATGAAGATGGTAGCCCGAAACATGGTGTTCAGCAGCAGCATGATGAATCCATACAGAACACAGTTGGATCTCTGGATCTTGGGGAAAAGGAAAAGGGGGGTGTTGCGGGGATTGAAGTTCCTATTTGACATTTCAGTTATCCTGGAGTTGACCTTAAATACCCAGTCAAAAAATGACAGGGCTTATTTGTTAAATCTTGAGTACAGGAATTCATGATATGGCATGTGAAGACCAGGTGGTGTCTTCTTTTATCCTTTGACAATGTTAGAAACCTGACAGATAATGTTGGATGGCTGGACACCTCAGCATTTGATCTGGTTCAAATAAGTGAGCTTCAGCATTTAAACATAAACTCACATAATGTTTTAAACTCTCAGATGACAGAAAAGGCGGTAGTTCCTTTTACAAATTATATTCAGTTGTTCCAGACCTATAATAATTCACTCCTGTCATTCTGGAATAATCAGAAACATAGTTTTAAATCCAGTTTCTGCTCTAACTTGCTAGTCTTTCCCTGCACTAAAAGGTTAACATATGTTAGCTTTTAACAGAAGGATGAACAAAATAACATTAAATAACATAGGTTTGATGCTGATTACAATGTCTAGGAATACCCAGACCTCCTGATTTACTTTGCGGTTTTTGTCTGAATAGGATCCATGCAGAATGGGATATTTGTACTTCGGTTTTTGTTTAGCAACAATATTGGGTATTATGAATGTCTGCATGTTAAAAAATAATGTTGGCATTTTAATTCCTTATGTAACATTGTTTTTTTCATTAGCAATTTATCAAAGCTAAGTTTTGTTTTGGATAGTAGAATGTGCCCTTCTTCAACTTCTTGATAAAATCTTTTAAGAATCAAGTTATTTTCCTTTTCATGAGGTTTGCTATGTGCATCGTGCTAAACAAATTAAATATAAGACATTCAAATGGAAAGAAGTAATTATTCAATGAAGAGGTATATTACAGATGTAATATGCATTGCACATATACAGGTGTACCTCGGTTTACAAATGCTTTGGTTAACGTAATTTTCGGTTTACGAATGAAAATCCATTGAAAACAATGCATTGGTTTACAAATTTTTTAAGAATTTTTTTGCAATATGAAGTGTATGTCGGTGCCGATTTTTAAATGCAATTGCTGGCACTTTTTTTTCTTCACTATAGCTCACAGAATTAGCTTTCACTTTCCCCGGAGTTAAGTAACTAAAAGGAAAGATTGTTTCTTTTAACTCAGGGAAATAAACTAAAATTAAACTTTCTTTCTTTTAGCTGGGGGGAAAGTGCAGCTGAGTCTCTGAGCTATAGTGAAGGAAAAAAAAGCAGTAATTACATTTAAAAACCGGCACCATAATAAATTTTCCCCCCTCCCATACATACCAAGCCCTTTGGATCTGGAATGGATTTTGAGAGTCACTCCCATTTTTTAAATTTAAAAAAAAAAATGGCGTGGGGGTCCCCCCCAAAATCCATACAAGACCCTTATCCGAGCATGCAGCCTGGCAAGTCAGGAAAGGGGGGGATGAGCGCGCACCCCCCCTCCTGAACCATACTAGGCCACATGCCCTCAACATGGGGGGTGCTTTGGAACAGGGGGGCTCCCTCCCAAAGCACGTGGTTCCCATGTTGATGGGGACAAGGGCCTCTTCCCCACAACTCTGGCCAGTGGTTGTGGGGGTCTGTGGGCAGGGGACTTATCGGAATCTGGAAGCCACCTTTAACAAGGGGGCCCCCAGAGACTGGCCCCCCCCATGTGAATGAGTATGGGGTACATGGTACCACTACTCATTCACAAAAAAAAAGTGTAATCTGAAAAAAGACAGGACACAATTTTGGCAAGTCCTTTATTAAAAGAAAAAAAATAAATGAATGTCCCCTGCAGTAGATCCAATGTCAATCACAATGTCTGCCACTGCTGCCGACCCAAATAAAGAATTACAAAAAAAAGGCTCCGCTTCCAACGATGGCCCCTGGTCGTCTGCCTGCTCCAGTGGTTTGACAGGTTTTAAATACGTAAGGGGCGGGTCCACCCGGGCATTTTGGTTTACGAATTTTTAGCTATACGAAAAGTCCAACGGAACGAATTAAATTTGTAAACCGAGGTATGCCTGTATATCATTTAGGCTTCTTTCAATCGTTTTTAAGACAACATGTTTAAGAAGGAAATCTAAATAGGTTTGCATTCTATACTGCCCCATACATTTATAATAGGTGCGCATTTGCTCTGTTACAGGTGCACATTTGCTCGGTTAACCAGCATAACATTAGATATACTGTCACGTACCTGACTGCGGAGCCCAAAATGATGATGGTAGACTTTTGCACAATTCCCGTCCAAGCACCCCTGGTAGTGGAGACAGGGACTGCTAGGGCAGTGGAAGGGCGCAGGTGCCAGGAAGCCGTTGTAGTGGACTGAAGCTTGGCAGCACAGGAAACCTTCCAGTGATAGTATGGAGGCTGGTTACAAGGCCTGTTCAGCAGCAGCCAGGTGGACAAGTGCAGAATCAGGATCAAGTCAAGGTCAGAAACAGGCAGAAGTCGGTAACGTGCTGGCAGCGAGCTACAGGTCAGGATGCAGAGACATAGTCAGGAATCCAAGCCAAGGTCGGTAACACAAGTGAGAAGCAGACATAACAGGAAGGGTGATCCAAGAGAGGTGTCAGACGGAGCAGGGTCAGGAACTAAGTTTCAGACTTCAAGAACCAGGAAACACAGGAACTAGCACTGAATCCAGGCAGACTCTTAGTTTAAATAGGCTGTTGGGCGCCACAATCTGTGGATGCGTGCGCACGCCCACATGTGCGCACACGTGCTTGCACATATGTGCCAATGCTTGTCTGCATGCGCATTCTAGTCCTTGCTCATCTTGTTAGGCTTCTATGCACACGATTCTGAGCATGCGCATAAGAATACATAAAAGAATGAGCACAGAATTGAGCATTTGCTGTACAAGATCCCTGACAAATACTGTATATACTTACAATTGAATATTTTTTTTTCAAATGTCAAAGTAAAAATGTACAGGTAATCAAGAGAGGGTATAAGTCATATATCAACCAACTAGCTTGGAATGATGGTGGGAGCAGGAGAGGAGAGCACTGTGGATAGATACATAGGTTACCATGGATGCCACCTACGTATGATGACGTGCTAAGATTGCTACACATTTTGTAGCACATTTTCTGGTGAGTGCTCATTTCAGGAGGTGATGGCTTCTTTACACTGGGAGGAGTCTGGCAACAATCTGAGTCATTGGCTAGGAATTATAATACATACGTTTTTTACACTATATAAGGCTTTTTTTGCACTTATCTTCACTTTATGTATTTTTAGACATATATACCTTATTTTAAATTGTGATATTATACTGCACTAGGATTGATGTATTTACATTTATGTTGATTTTTGCACTTTATATAAATATGGCACTTAATTTATCCTCTCCTATATGTGCTCCGATTTGGGAGACTATCAAATTATAGATTTAGCATAGCAGTACATTGGGGTGCCTTGATGTGGCCACTGTAGCTTACAAATATATTTGAAAATGTGTTTGACTAAACCCCTTGTTTTTAACGTTAACTATTAGACGGGGTCCATTTGGTTTTATTGCAGGCTAGCTGGTAACTGAACTGGGAATTTTTGTTTGTTTTTATGTGCCTTGCCCTTCCATGTGCTCCTTGCTGCAAAGGCTAGTTATAGGTTGGGGTGGTTGCCTTATGTGTGTACAGTTGGTTGAATTGGGTGTGGGATGCACTGGACACCTTCAACTGCCATTGTGCTCTTGTTGGGTGTCCAGTGCATCCCTGTGCCTTTGATGGAGGGGTGGGCTCCCTCCAGGCACACCTGCCCTAATTTATGCTCTGCTATATGTGCTCCTTTGAGAGACTATCAAATTATAGAGTTAGGACTGCAGTACACTGGGGCGCCTTGATGTGGCCACTGCAGTTTACACATAAATTTGCAAATGCGTGCGACTAAACTCCTTTCTTTTTAACGTGAATTGTTAGACAGGGTTAATTTGATTTTGTTGCAAGCTAGCTGGTAAGTGAAAACAAAAAAAGAAAGCGCCAATCAACAGTATCAATCCTCTCCAGCAGCAAACCTTTAACCCAAAATATTGGTAAAATATAAAAAATCAGCAATTGGAATGCGCTAAAATATATCAAAATTAATATCACAAATATGTGTATAGAAGTCCCAACATTATAAATACAAAAAACTTTTCAATGAAAATAATCCATCAATTTCGTGCATATAAGTGTATAAAAGAAATGTCCAACACCCCAAAACAGAAAATTTTCTTCTTTAAACATGTAATTCCACCGTGCTTTATCCACCACCAAATGAATGGAATAAACTCACCAGAGCTCAATGCTGATTAGATTATAAATCAGCACAAGCGCTTTTGCTCTGGGAGCGATGAATAAGTAGATCATGAAGCAGCACTCTATAGTATAGACACTTCCAGATAGCAGGAACAATACTCTGCAGTGATTTTGAGGTATAGCCAAGACTCCTTATAAAACGATCATCCTCCAAATGTATAGTAACATCACTCAAAAATAAAGAAAAGGCATGATGGTGCAGCAAGTAAGAACCATTAAAACTTTTATTTCAATCGCATCCTACTCACAAAATAAAGTGTCCACCTGACACTGGTATAGCAAACGATCAGATATACGGAATGGACGAGCCCCGTTCACCGCGGACACCTCGCCGACAGCTCCAGGGAACGTCCTGACGTCATTATTATCATGCCGCTCCGTGAGGACGTCAGAGTGACGAAACGCGTAGGGCGGAGCTTATTGGATGACGTCAGGACGTTCCCTGGAGCTGTCGGACCAAGCCTTTGCTTTGAAAAAGCTTAGGTTAGGAGTTTTCCAAGCCTTGGCAATAGTTTACTCTGTCACAGTTATGATAAACATTGGGATGACGATGTCTTAGAATCCAACTATGTTTATTGAATTGACAGCACACACTGCAGCCTCCATGTGGCAGCTGATATACTGATTGGCTGCAGTTAATTGGCTGTGGCCATCACTCAAAACATTTTCCAACATGTCCATTTGACAGAAGTGAAATAAACAATCAACTTCTTTTGAGTGTGGGAACCCATACACTGATTAAATTCAGCAGCTCCCTCACCCTATTGGCAGAATTTCAATCAGCTTTTAGTTAGCTCAAGGGCCTATGCATTCATAGCTGTAGTAATGGACTGCTCATTATGTTATCTGCAATTACCTATGTAAGTTAGCACCATAGACTCTATGGCTGGGTTCACACCGGTGTGCTACAGACTACGTTTCTCCCACTGACTTCTATTAGACTGTGACCATCAAAGACCATCAAAGATGCAGCATGCAGGACTTTGATGCACTTTAATGAAAATGCACAGTCTTATAGAAGTCAATAGGAGCGCACCTAAAATGTAGATAAGCCCTGCTACACCTAAACTGCAGCGCACTGGTGTGAACCAGGCCTAAAACTTGTTTTTGGTCAGATGCCCTATGAAACTGTAGATGGTGATGGTATACAATACCCTATACCAGTTACTTGTTTATGAATGAGACCTGAAACATCTTGTTCTTAAAGGTAGCTGTCATTAAAAATTGATTCACCCATGATGTCTTCCAAAGTCATGGTTTTGGACTGCACATTCCACCAGTTCACTATTAACAGATGCTAAACTAATATATCAGCTGTTTTTATCTTATTCCCTTGACGCCAAATATGTGGCCTCTCCGCATCTGGGCCTTGACGCCGAGTGGCCGCATATTTTACATGCAATTAGAAATTACATATGTGCTGACAGCATGTGCCCTGTCCATGACTCCCGAAAAAAGGGTCCCGATCTCCCCTTTTGATCGGGACCTTTTCCGATTATTTGACCGCCATGACGGCGAATCATGGCGGTCACATGACCCTAAAACCCCGCCCCCGCCTCCCAGCTTCTAAAACTCTTAAAAGACCAGGAGGCGCTGTCACCAAGAGGTTAAGGCCCTGTCATGTTTCCACATTCTATAGGCTGTATTTGAAAGCCTACTGTACAAGTTGCATCAGATTGTGTCTAATTAATCAGCACAGACAAAATAGATAACTAGATGAGTGATGTGTTGTTGAATAGGAATAAACGCTTTGTAGCTTTTTAAAATCCACCTATCTCTACGTATCTATCTGTATGTCTATCTATCCAGATATACATTTATTAATACCATATTGGCATACCTTATACCTAATATTTTACTTGTAATTATGTTTGCAGTACAGGTTTGGGACTCAGAGGCTCAGAGCCTGCATTATAGAACCACAAGTCTTGCTGTTACCACTTAATTAACTAGAACTTGAGGAAATGTATGTTATTCACATTCATGTTCTGCATATATATTGTAACCTTAACACAAAGTAGGTTAGGATAACATTTACATTATTTCCAGCAAAATGTCTCTAAGGACAACGTAGCACTTGTTATACACAGAGGTGATTGACATTGATACACAGGGCAATTATGAAATCATTACTTCCTAGCCTAAAGAATTTGGAGCAGTGTTGGTTAATGGTTTCAGACATTTGTCAAAACATAACACATACTCTTGACCTTCATCGGGAGAGTGTCATATTTTCCAGTGACAACTAGTGGAGGTTGGACATGTTTTCATCTGTATGTGTTTTTGGAGGCCCTCAATTAGGTCAAAAGGAAAAGAGCACACATCCCTAAAGAAAGAAGTCTCCACAGGAAAGCTGAGGCAGAAGACAAACATTTCTTTGGAAGGAGGGATGATGATTCACACTACTTACACTTTCTGTCATCGTCTGAAGAAGAGATAGACAGGGAAAAAAGTCCTGAATAGTTAGCCAGATTTCTTGTGAAAAATATGCTCTGAGACATTTATGAATTGAAAAGTATTATATTTCTATATTGTGTCTGAAATGTATGTTGTTCCTTAGATTTTGCCACAAAAAAAAAGTGTAATAAATATATATTAAATGGCCAGAAAACATACAGCATATTACAAATTGAATTATACAACATAGAAACTGGATTCTTTTTAGTGAACAATAATTTTCTATCGTCTGGTATGAATTTTGAGGGGGCCTCAATGCTTATTTTTAGTTTTTTGCTCAAAGGCCCCCCATAAAATCATACCATATTTGAAGGGTCTGGTATGGAATTTCAAAGGAACCCCACACCATTTTTTTTGGTTATTTCTTAGCGTGTGGTCCCCCTCGACATTCATACCATACCATCATCAGGGATAAGGGTCTGGTATTTTTTTTTAAGGGGAGCCCATATCAGACCCTTATGTCTACATAAGGATCTGGTATACATAAGAGGAATCCACGTTTGTTCGTTTACAAACAGAAGTAAAGCATTTGAAACCGACATTTCCCAGCAATTTTAATACTTTTTTTTTTAAATGTTAGCTTTGCTGTTGTAGGCTGAATACATCATACAGATCTGCTACTTCACAGGCATATTATTTAGAGGAATTCTGGAGATCTTCCTTTGTCTCTCCTCTTGAGTGCCTCCATCTTTAATTGAGATCCAGAACATGTGCGGACACGCTGTGTGTCCCTTCCAGGGCTGTGCAAGCTGGCAAAGATGCCTTGTGATATGTGCACGCATTTGCAAACCCCTCCAAACATGCCTGTGTGTACAAATGGCTCCTCGGATGGCTATGTCATACATCCCAGGAGGCAGTTTGCAAGCTGTCAAACATGCAAAATGTGCAGCTGGGTATCTGTCAGAGAATTGGCATGTCTGCTCATGCAGGAGGGGCCGTAACATGATCCCGACTAATTTTTTTTTTTCCTGCATTAATACATTTAAATGGGAAAAATGTCAATTTTAGTTTAACCTACAGCTATTACTTTTTAAAAATAAATAAATTTTGTAAATATGATTTCATTTTATGGGAGTGCACCCCCCTGCATTGTCTCTTGCAGGTCAGGCAATTGGCTTACTCCTCTTCAAACAGTTTTTTTCTTGTTACAACACTAAAATTGATAATTTTATTATAGCAGGAAGATCCTCCCAGCCCTCAGGATGTAGGAAGCAGGAGGTGATTGGAGTCAATGTTATTTAACCACTTGCCCTCCAGAGGATTTACCCCCCTTCCTGACCAGGCCATTTTTTGCATTACGGAGCTGCATTACTTTAACTGACAATGCTGTACCTAAATTAAATTTATGTCCTTTTTTTCCCACTAATGGAGCTTTTTTTCAGTGGTATTTGATCACCTCTGCGGTTTTTATTTTTTGCGCTATAAACAAAAAAAGACCGGCAATTTTGAAAAAAAAAAAAAACAATATTGTTGACTTTTTTCTATGCAATATATCCAGTAAAAAAATGTAGAAAATCAAATTTCGTCATAAATTTAGGCCAAAATATATTCTGCTACATGTCTTTGCTAAAAAAATCCCAAAAACTGTAATTGTTTTAACTGTAAGTGGTTTACGTGAAAGTTATAGCGTCTACAAGTGGCGGTATATATACTGGAATTAAATGTATTTTTTATACTAGTAATGGCGGCGATCAGCAACTTATAGTGGGACTGTGGTGGGCATTCAGACACGAGGGAGGGGAACTAACTAACTGCCACTGACATCCCAATAACACTAATACAGTGATCAGTGCTAATAAAAAGCACTGACACTGTACTAATGAAACTGGGCAGGAGGGGGTTAACATCTGGGATGATCATGTGCTGTGTGTGATTTTCTAGGGAGGCATGCTGCGCAGAGAGATACACAGCAGCATGTTCCTCCTGGCAGGAGAGAGACCTGAGTTGTTTACACACAGGTCTCTCCCCTGTCAGTGTTATTAGGTGATCGCTGGGTGCCAGTGGAGAATCTCCGGTGATTGACATCCGTAGCCGCCAATGGCGGTGTGCGCACATGCACCCCCTACCTGTAAATGCAAATCGCGTATATACACGTGAAGTTTGCACAGCCCTGCCATCCTGTAGCAGTATTTCTGCTATAGGGCGGCAGGCAACTGGTTAAAACAAGTGACATTGGTGAATGTATAATTGGTATTTCTGTTTTTTGTTCACTCATGGGATTTGCAAGGCAATGACATGCTAAAATATATACACACCCACTAATTCTCAGTTATTATTAGTTCCCAAACCTGATCCTGTCAAAGGCCTGCTATCATCTGGTATGATGCAATCAAGAAACTGTCAGCTAATAAAAAGTGAGTAAAATAAGTAACAGACTTTAAAGGACATGGCCAATTAGTAAATCCACTTTTACTTCTAAAGAAACTGAATGGTAAAAGACACGTCGAATGTTGTACAAAGCACTGACATTTAACAACACACTATATTTTTAAAGTAGTAAATATGACAACCTGCAAACATTTGGTGTAAGTGAATCTTCCTTGTGTAAGTGTTTTACATTACAGTGGTCTATTGACCTGCGTTTAGTGGATGTCACATGCAGTGCATATTAACCACCTACTATCTGCTCACAGTATTGCAGGCCATACATGGGTTGAATTCCGAACAAATTTTCTTTAGAAAATTGGAAATTTCATGCATTTTGCAATCTGAAGGTGCCACCATTGATTTCGAAAATTTGACCAACCGTACCTTTAATTTCACCTCATGTTGCTACAGAAGAGAATTCTAGAGCCAAGAATTTTCTTTTCATTCCAGGTCACAGCTCATGTTCATTTCTTTTTCGATTACATTTCTCCCACGATTCTCCCATCATTGATTACAAAGTCATTCGTTTTTAAAAGAATTTCCAACATGCATCACTCAAATTTGATGGTTGCTCGAGAATCGGTTGTTGCTGTGGCCCACTGATGGTGCAAAATTCAAAAAAAATTGTTAGAAAAGATATTCGAAAGAAAATTCTTTCGGAATTCAACCCATGCATGGCCAGCTTAAATATACTGCGAGAGGGTGGCAGATGCAGGCACAGCCATGTACCTGTACGTCAGGAGATTTTTCTGGGTCATTTTTTTGGGCATGCACGTACCCCCTATCAACCCATGTTGTAATTGGACATGCACGAGTTTGGCAGATGATTTCGGTCAATGATTTTGGCTGAAGTCAGCTGATCGGCTCTATCGAATCACACACAGAGTTCTGTGTTTACAAAAACACAGAACTCTGTGTACAGGGAACAGCGCAGAGAGAAAAAACAACTAGATAGTAACATAAAAGCAGCATACATTACACACATTACACATTGTTAGGTACACATTTAACCCCTTGATTGCCCCAGATGTTAAAGTAATACTAACAGGACCCTGCATTTACTATATCTGGTCTCCCACAGTACAGACAACATGGAAATGCAATTATTTTAGTACATATAAACTGCTAAATACCTTTTCTCATCAACAGTATATAGCCAGTCCTGTGACTTCTGTCAGTGTCCAGCAGAGCCCTAGTTAAAGCTTGTAGAAGGAGTTTTCATTCTGCTCTGACTGTTGTATGAGTCTCCATAACCCCTGACCCTCTCTCTGGACTGTGCTGATCTCAAAGAAAAAAAAAACTCTCTAGCCATACACACTAAACTGAGCATGTGCAGAGTGACTCCTAGAGCTCTGCACTATCAGCAGATGGATTGGGGACAGTAGAAGAAGGGAAGGATCAGAGATGACAGGATCAAACATCCATTTTGCACAAAATGGAAGATTAACCCCTCACGTTCCACAGTGAGTATAACAAGCATACTTTACTGCATATACTGACTGATTTTACCGTTGTGGGTTTAGTAACACTTTAACCTCTTCCCAGCCGGTGTCATTAGTACAGTGTCAGTGTACAGTTTTATCACTGGTCACTGTATTAGTGTCACCAGCAACATCAGTGTCAGTTAGTGACCCTCCCTGATAGTATCTGTTAGCACCAGATTGCCCACCACCCTATCACAGTCCCGCTATAAGTCGCTGATCATTGCAAATATAGTATAGCATATATAGCTGTGTAAATTCCAGTATAAGTATCATAGTTTGTAGACCCTACAACCTTTACACAAACCAATTAATATACATTTACTAGTTTTTTTTTTTTACCAAAGACATGTAGTAGAATACATTTTGGCCTCAATTTATGAGAATTTTGATTTTTTTTGGGGAGAATATGTTGGAAAGCTGAAAATATTGCTTTTTTCTTTCAAAATAGTCGTTCTTTTTTATTTGTATAATAACAAATATAAAAAAACAGATGTGATAAAATACCACCAAAAGAAAAACTATGTGTTAAAAATATTGATAAAAATTTCATTTGCATACAGTGTTGCATGACTGCTTAGTTGCCAGTTAAATTATAGCAGTGCTGAATAGCAAAACATGTGGTGATGAAGGGGGTGAAACTTTCTGGAGATTAAGTGGTTAAATATGCAAACTTTGTACTAATTAGGCATGTCCTTGATGTTCGAGTAGAACATAGGTTTGACTCAAACATCAGGTGTTCGGATGGTTAGAGCATTCAGCAGGCTATTCACCCACTGCGCCCCACAATGCACTGTGCTCTGACAGTGCATTGTGATTGGCCAAGGCAAAGCATCTGACCACAGGTCAGGTGCAATGTTTTGACCAATCACAGCACAATTGGGTGGGGCTAATGGTGGTGTCATTGCTAGCTCAGCCCAATTGTTTACATCTGACCCGCAAATGGGAGATAGTGTTGAGTGCTTGGCGGGTGTAGACGGGTCTCTGGGCATTAGAGTTTTTTTTTTATTTCAGTGAGTCGGCATCAGCATGACAATGCTGGACTCCATGATTGATGATGGAATACAACAATGGAACCATTTTTTTGTCTTTTTTTTTTTTTTTTTAATAAAGGACTTGTCGAATACTGTCTACTGTCTTTTTTTAGTCTATTTTTTACACTACACTTTTTTTTTTTGAATGAGTAGCGGTACTATGTACCCTCATTCACATGGGGGGGGGGTGGGATCTGGGGGCCCCTTGTTAAAGGGGGCTTCCAGACTCCGATAAGTCACCCCCCGCAGTCCCCCACAACCACAGGTCAGGGATGTGGGGAAGAGGCCCTTGTCCCCATCAACATGGGGACAAGGTGCTTTTGGGGAGACCCTCCTGCCCCAAAGCACCTCCTCCGTGTTGAGCGCACGTGGCCTGGTACGTTTCAGGAGGGGGGGCACACGTTCATCCCCCCTTTCCTGGCCTGCCAGAACTGTGCTCTGATATAGGGTCTGATAGGAATTTGGGGGGGACCCCACACTATTTTTCCCCCATTTATGTGCATTGGGTTCCCCTTAAAAGTCCTACCAGGCTTAAAGGGCCTGGTATGGCTTTTAGGGGGAACCCCACGCACTTAAAAAAAAATAAAACAATTACTGTGTGGTCCCTCTTAACCTTCCTAAGAGACCTATAGGGGTTTATTTACTAAAGCTGGAGAGTCCAAAATCAGACTCCCTTCTGCATAGAAACCAATCAGCTTCCAGGTTTCATTGCCAAAGCTTCATTGAACAAGCTGAGGTTAGAAGCTGATTGGTTTCTATGCAGAAGGGAGTCTGATTTTGGACTTTCCAGCTTTAGTAAATAAACCCCATAGGGTCTAGTAAGAATTAGAGGAGGACCCCAAGTCTGTTTTTTTTAAGGAATTTGCTGACAATTCACTAAACGGTATCTTACTGCATCTGAGTATGCTGTAAGATACCGCACAGCATTTTCTAAAAAAAGTTGTCATTGACTAAAATACAGCATGAGTTGTTTTATTTATTTTTTATTCTTATTTTAAGTTATGCAGTAATTTAGTAGCGAAAACATGCTGTAATATTTCAGTTGTCAGTGGGCTGCATGTAAAACAATTTGCCGGCAAATCCCACAATCCTTGCGGTATTTGTTGTATTTTAGTAGTGTTTTTTAGTAAATGACGTTTTTTTGGGAAAAATGCTGTGCGGTATCTTACCACATAATTGGATGTGGTAAGATATCACTTAGTGAATTGTCCCCTGGGTTCAAAGTTCGTGGTTGAACTTTCGTTAGGCTTGAACGTTCGGCCACAAACCGGTCAGGGGGGTGTTCGGCCCATCCCTAGCACTAATGTGAAGTGATTATCACTAAAGGTGGCAACAGGTGACTAAGGAGTTAAGGTAAGGTGATCGCTTGAAGCACCAGCAAAGTAAACCAGGCATGTGCTGCTGACAGATGGGGAAGGGTGGGGGGCATAATGATAGGCTGTGAGATGTATGTCCCGACAGACTTTTTCATCTTAGGTTTGGATAGAGTTGGGATCCTTGCAGTCCACATCCTGTGTGCCTTCCTATTGGGAAGAGGGCAGACTCAACACTGGCTATACACAGCTCCACAATAGCAGTCTCCTCCCAGGCTGCATTTGTCTAAAAGTCTCTTGTCAACACAAGCAAGGACAGCATCAGACACAGAAAAACTGCAGCCGTTCCTCTTTGTCAGCATTGCAGACCAGGACTACAACTAATATCTGTATCTCTATGTCTTCATATGTATTTTTTTTAATGATATCTTTTATTGATTTTACTTTATAAAACAAACAATTAGTTCAAATGTTGCAATCACACATTTTTCATATCAAATTTTGACAAAATCCCTTCCATCCTCTACCCACCTCAGTCACCTCCTACTGTTCTCTTTTTTCATCCTGTTCCTCTATCTACCTCTTTCATCCGTCCTCCACCTTCCTCTCTCCTTCCCCACCTAGCAGTAATGATAAAGGAAGGAAAAAGAAACCTTCAATCTTTTCCCTTCCCCTCTTCTACACCCCTATCTGTTCCAAATATCTCTTACTTGCTTTAAAACCTATCCATTTCTCCCAGGTTGTTTTTTAAATTTTATTAATTGTATCCTCTCCAATATGGTATAGTTCCTCCATCCTGTATATATACTCCATCCAATTTATCCAATCTTTTATTTTGGGGATTTCCCGTATCTGCCAAAATCTAGGGATCAGTCCTTTACCTGCATTTATTATATAAAATATTATCATGTTCTTATATTGTTTCACTGTAAAATCCGAATTTTAAAATAAGCAAACCCAAGGGTCTTTCGGTATTAGAAATCCTGTTATCTCCTGTATTTGTTGTATTATTCCTTGCCAGAACTCTTGTATTTTAGGACACACCCACCATATGTGTGCCATAGTTCCTTCCATCCCACACCCCCTCCAACATAAAGGTGAACTCTGTGATCGTTGCTTATGTGCCACACTAGGCGTGCAATACCATCTTACTCAACATTTATAGTTCTTTTCTACTATTTTTTTACCTACAGCACCATGTGTTAATTTCAATATTTTCTCTTTTTCTTGTTTATCCAATTTTGTTCCAAGCTCTTTTTCCCACTTTCCCAAGAACGGATCCAGATATATTAGTAAAGATCTTATAAATGCAAGAAGTTACAAGTTTACGTATTGTTTCCTGATTGAAAAAATGTTCCAATAGATACATGTCCTCCACCGCCCTTAGTGGCTGCGGGAGCGCTACAACAAAATGTCTCGAGTTGATAATAGTGCCACTCATCTAACATAAAAAAATAAAAAAGAACACGATTCCCCTTTTTCAGTGATATATTTCAAATGTGCATTTTTATTTTTTATCCATTTACCTGCAATATTCTGCACTCCCACCCCATTTGCTTATGAATTCTATCCCATACCCTTATAACATTCTGTGTGAAAGTGCTTGTATTTTCAGAACAAAATCAATACTGTTGTGGGAGCCAAATTGTCTTATCTAATTGTGATCCACTTAGCGTATTTTCCATTTTTACCCAGACTTTCACTTGTGTATTATATATCCAGTCAGTTATTTGTGAAATCAACTCAGAACAATATCTCCTAAAATCCGGCACACCTAAATCCCCATTATTTTTATCTATACACAATACTCCATAACTAACCCTTGGTTTTTTATTTAACCATATATATTTAAATATCATCTTTTTTATAATCCCAAAGAATGACCCGGTAGATATATCTGGAGCATATGGAATTTATACAGGCTCTTTGGAACTATCACCATCTTTGCCATATTTATGCGACCAACCCAAGAGAGTGACCCTATTGATATTTTCCTCAGTTCATCCTTTAACTCATTTATTAATGGGATATAATTTATCTGATAAAGGTTCTTTAGAGAAGGGGTTAACTTTACTCCTAAATAACTCAATTCTCTTTTTCTCAATACAAAGAGAAAAGCTTTCTATAAAATCTGTTTCTCTGTCTTTGGAACTGTAATATTTAATATCTCTGATTTTGAAGGGTTAATTTTCAGGTTTGATACCTTTCCATAATATTTTAAAATTTTCATTAGGTTGGGTAATGTTACTCTAGGGTTCACAATATAAAATAACATGTCATCTGTGTAAGCTGTAAGTTTATGTTCTTCATCTCCTATCAAAATTCCCTTTACATCTATACTCTTTCGGACAGTCGCTCATAGCGGTTCTAAAGATATAACAAAAAGCAAAGGAGAGAGTGAACATCCTTGCCTTGTTCCATTGTACATTTTAAAAAATTGTGACAATGAACCATTGACCTTCACCGCTGCTGATGTAAAACTATATAGCTTTCTATCCATTGTACCATCTTGGGTCAAACTCCTAATACCTCCAATGTATCAATCATGAATCCCCAATACACCCTATTGAAGGCTTTTTTGGCATCAATCGACAAAACCAACTCCAAACCAGTCTCTCTCTTGCTCTTTTGCAAAAGAAGCAGTGATTTCAGTCCATTATACCTTCCCTCCCTCTCTCCCTGGTACAAATCCCACCTGGTCTATATGTATCCAATCAAACATCAACTCCTTCATCCTGTTTGCTAAAACCTTTGCATATCATTTTGTGTCTCTATTTAGTAATGATATAGGTCTATAACTGGCGCATTGGGATAGATCTTTCCCCTCTTTAAGTATAATTGTAATATATGCCTGCAGCTACTCTTCCCTTATTTCCATCCCCTCTCCTAGTGCATTCATGTACAGGCACATTTTAGCCACAAGTTGTTCTTTAAATTTCCTATAATATCTCAACGTATAATCATCTGGTCCAGGGCTCTTTCCTGCGGCTGTGCTCTTCAATGCTGCCAAGATTTTCTCCTGCAATATTGTTTTTTCCAAGGCTACCAACCTCTCTTCCACTAGCCTGGGTAATCCTGCCCCTTTTACATATAACTGCCTTTTTTTCTTTCTTTCTCCCTCTGATTCTTTCGGGTTTTTAGAATTTATATATAATTTGCTATAATACTTTTGAAACGTTTTAGCGATATCAACGGTTGAAAAGCCATTTCTCCATTCTCATCTTTACTGTTCTCTATATAATTCCTTGATTTCCTTTCCCTTAATCTTCTCATTAAGTATTTTCCTGGTCTATTCCCCTACTGATATCTTTCTTTAGCCACCATATTAAAGACTCTTCTCATTTCCTGTTCCATTATATCCTTCAATTCCTCTCTTTTCAAAGTTATCTTTTGTTGTATCGCTACATCTATTTTCTTTTTATGTAATTGTTCTAGGTCATACAGTATATCCTGAGTTAGTAGTTTTATTTTCTTTCCCCCGTTCTTTTTTTTTGTCCCCTATCGAGGTTAAAATCCCCCTAATATATGCCTTATGTGCTTCCCAGACTGTAGCAACAGATACCTCTTCAGTCTCATTGAGTATAAAATATTGCTCTATCTCCCGCAGTATTTGAGTTGTGGACTCTTTAAGGAGGACAGTTTGAAAACATTGTTGAGCACTCAGGGGTTCTCACCCATGCAAGGCGAGGAGTTCTGGGGTAGTCTGGTTGGAGAGGAGAGGACCAGGTTTTAGTACTCTCTGAACTGCTAATTCCTCATTAGGGACCTGGAATTATGGAGGCTGAAAGAGTTTTTGATGGGAAGAACCTTCATACCCTGATTATCAGGATTTTGGTCCTGTAGGGTTTAACCCAAGTGCCTGAGTCCAGAAAAGGAAGAGGAAACAGTCAGCTGCTGGCAGTGAAAGAGTGAGCTGGGAACCTGTGTGAACAGGGTGAACTGAGCCTAGGACTGACCAACAGTAGCTGAGTTGTGAAAACCTCCTCAATGGTACTCCTGAAGCCAACGTGAAACCCCCAAACCATGGAATGAGACCTGTTATGGTGACGGCACACCTTTAACTAGTTTGGCAATTCTGAACCAGAGTATGGAATTGTGACAGACCCAAGCAGGACAGGGGCTTTTGGAGGGGACTAGGGGCTAGCCTTTTGCCCACTGTTTAAGGCCCATGGAGAGAGCAGATCATTCTCTAATGATGGACAACATGATGAACACTGAAAGTGAGGCTTGGATTAACTATCTACATAAAGACAATAACTCTTCCCTTCTGGAGTGGATGGAAAGGTATAATATTAATAATACAGGTTAATGGTCAAAGGAAATATGATGATCCTCATGTGGATTGGGTTGGAGAAACTCCTCCATTTTGGAAAGAAATATTTACTGTATCAACAATCTCCCTCAACTAATATATGTAGATAAATTATTTCCACTTTTTCAAACTGTTGGCATATTGTATGAGTTTTGTTTTATGATGGACAGATTATACAAGTGAAAGCAAATACCTGATAGATTGCATGTGTATTTAGGGTTTGGCTTATTGCCGATCCATCTGGGATGGGCTTCCTGATTAATCAAAGCAATGTCTGCGTGCCTGGCTGTTGATTATCTTACTGTTAATTAGATCACTGGTAGCTGTACTGCCATTTGCATTGTTTAGGATAATGTGATCAAGCTCTTACCTAATCAGTGTGGGATGTTTATGCCAATGTGTTCCGTTTTGCATCAAGCTAGTGTCGTCTAGTTCTTGGGTGCAATGCCCAGCTATAATACTTTGGTCCTGTGTCCCAGTGGTGAGGACATGGTTCTCTGATGGAGTCACCCAACCAGGGTGACAGGCATTCCGTCACAGAAATATTTCATGTTCTTTGTTTGCTAAAGATAAGCTGTGTTTTGTTTTTTTTTTGTGCCTGTTTTTAAAAATAAAGGAGCTGATTGCTTTTATCAACATAGCTGGCTGATGATCCTGGGCTACCTCATATCACAATACAAATATACACACATCATAAAACAGAGGTGCCTGTCCAAAATAGCTTTTGAATAATTGTCAAAGAATTTTCTGTGTGGTCAGTGACCTTGACCCAGTTTCTATGATGTTTACTGTTATTAAAGCAGAATTCTATCCCAAAAAACAAAACTTACCAATGATTAGTATGTCAAATACCTAAAACTTTTATATTGTGCATTTTATGAATTTCTGATTGTTTAGATTAGAAACAGTGGTCTAAGCTAGACAATCAGCAATAGCCAGTTCTGTCCCGACAACGGTCTGCCTGTTGCTGAATGTGACAGCTCACAGGCACTTCCATAAATCCTTGTCGGACTCTGTGTAATAAAATCAACAGAGCTTTGAGTAGCCCCGCCCCTGTCTCACCTGGTCCAGCCCTACCTGGCTCCATCCGCCTGGCCCCACCCCGCTCCATCCAGCTGGCCCCACCCCATCCCGCCCGGCTATTGGCACCATGAACTAGGTACATAACTTCTAGTAGTGAGAAACCTAGGGATAGGGAGGAGACTCTTAACAGCCACAGTGATCTACTGAAGCTGAGAGCTGTGCAGTCACATGACAGAGGGACTTTTAAAAGAAAATGAGGTAGAAAGAAGCATATTTAAAATATTTGAACTATGCAGAATTTCTACTAGTCAGTGTTTAGTGGAGAATTGAAGGGCAGCCTTTCCTTCTACTTTAACTGGATTGTAGAATATGTAATTGACTTATATATCACGTATATAGTAGTAAAAAAATAGAAAAACAGGAAATAATTTGTGAAACTTATATTGTACTGTATTTATATACACAACGTATGATCTTAATGGTGCCAAATCATAACAGTTAGCCTAGTGTTAGATAGATCTGTCTCTATTCTCTATGCTAAATATATGCAGGGAGGCATATAGTGCAAGAGCTTCATCTGCAGGCTGAAATCACCAAAAGTCTTTGCCAAATAAAATTGCTAAAATATTTGTAATGGAGGCATAAAAATGTATAATTTTACTGCAGCCGTAGTCTTCTTTCTGAAAAACAATGTGGAAATGCCAGCATGTCAAGTTTTAGCTATCTGCATAATACTGTAAGTATTTGAGTAATATAATGCTATACTTGCTCATTGCTGAAGTTAAATATTGTATCTGCTCTAAAGATAGCTGTTATCCAAATGTCAGTGAAATTAAAATCTTTTTTCTTAATACCTTTTATCAGACTGTCCTTACATGCCTTAGTCAACGTACATATTGACAAAATTATTCAATTTGATGTAATGCCAAGAGAAAGTGGCAAATGTTGATGCAAGATCAGCAAGTCAATGTTTGTTTAGGTTTATATTTGCTTTACGATTTGTTTTATTCATCTTTCAGTGTGACTGGAACATGCTTTAGTTTCGGTCTAAACATTGTAAATTAGCAGTCACTCAAGTAGTACTGTGTGAAACTAGATGATTTCTGTGGATTCAAATGGCAAGTGTTTATTGAAATACAACTATCAAATACAGACATGAAAACCTAAAATTAAACCTAGGTGATCCTATCTGACAACTCTGCTACAATCTATTATTAACTGTGCAGCCTAAGGGAAATGTATAGTCTAAATAAAATGTGCAAATATCTTTGATGATTTAATGGTAAACTTAATCCCTCTTTGTCATTGTATAAGGATGACAAAGGACATCTTTGCTTATATGCTTAAAGCAGAACTCTGGTTAAAAATGCTATTTTCCCATGCAGTGGGGCTGTGACCGCACTATATGGGTTAAGTTCTCATTTTGTCTAGGGGCTCAGGCTAAAGCTATACTTATCCTTTCCCCTGATCCTCTGGAAAACTGCGCTCCCCCATGTCCAGCGGTGGACTGTTCCTGCTGTCCTCACGTCTTAAGCTGGTCTATGGGCGTGATGACACTAGGAACAGCCCATTCACAAGACTGCTAACGTGTGTGTGTGTGTGTGTGTGTGTGTGTGGAGGGGGGGGGGCAGGAGCAGTGGGGACCAGTCTTGCACTTGGTGAATCGGTGGATTAGGTAAGTGTATTTTTACTTTCTGAGCCCCTAGACAGAAACGAGCATTTAACCCATGCAGTGCGGGCACAGCCCCACTACATGGGACAATAAAAAAATGCCAGGATTTCTTCTTTAACCACCTTTCGCCTGCCCTATAGTACAATGACGGGCGCAAGGTGGTTCTCTCGTTCTGATAGGACGTCATATGACGTCCTTCCATTCTCACCACGCATGCGCGGCTCAGGGAGCGCGCAGCGCGGCAATTGCCGGTGCGCTGTGTCCCTCGGACACAGCGGATCATGGAAAGAGCCGAAGATGTTGGCTCGGTCATGTGATCAGCTGTGTCCAATCTGATCACATGTAAACACGGAAATGCCGGTTATCGGCATTTCTCTCCTCTCGAGCCGTCACGCTGACAGAGGAGAGGAGAGCTGGTAATGGGCTTTCTGCGGAGGGGACATGTGCACTGATCATCAGGGCACTGATGATCAGTGTGCCCTGTTGATCAGTGTGGCCCCAGAAGTGCCACCTGTCAGTGTTCATCAGTGCCAGCAGTCAGTGCTCACTAGTGCCACATGCCAATGCCCATCAGTGCCAAATCAATGCCACATATCAGTGCATACCAGTGCACATCAATGCCACATATCAGTGCCCATCTAAGCTGCCTTTCAATGTCACCCATCAGTGCCAGTCAGTGCCACCTTTCAATGCCAATCAGTGCCACCTATCAGTGCTGCCAATCAGTGCCACCTATCAGTGCTGCCAATCAGTGCCACCTATCAGTGCCAGTTAGTGTTGCCTATCAGTGCGCATCAGTGCCGCCTATCAGTGCCAGTTAGTGCCACCTATCAGTGCCAGTCAGTGCCGCCTAACAGTGCCAGTCAGTGCCGCCTAACAGTGCCAGTCAGTGCTGCCTAACAGTGCCAGTCAGTGCTGCCTATCAGTGCCAGTCAGTGCTGCCTATCAGTTAGAATGGGACCCAGGGCTCTCAGTTTTTGCACTTTTCTGAACTAGGTCTAAAATACATTGAAAATGTAGCAAAAACGCAGCAAAAATGCACATGTGTTATGTTTTTGATGCTAGAAGATAGGCAAAAAAAATATTAATTTGAAACGCCCTAGTGTGAATGGAGCCTAATGGTGAAGGAAATAAGTATTTGATCCCCTGCTGATTTTGAATGTTTGCCCACTGACAAAGATATGATCACTCTAAAAATCGAATGGTAGGTGTATTGTAACACAGAGACAGAATAGCAAGAAAAAATTCAAAAGAAATGCATGTCTAAAAAAATTATACACTGATTTGCATGTTCATGAGGGAAATAAGTATTTGATCCCCTTCACAAAACATGACTTAGTACTTGGTGGCAAATCCCTTGTTGGCAATCACAGAGGTCAGATGTTTCCTGTAGTTGGCCACCAGGTTTGCACACATTTCAGGAGGGATTTTGGCTCACTCCTCTTGGCAGATCCTCTCCAAGTCATTAAGGTTTTGCGGCTGATGTTTGGCAACTCGAACTTTCAGCTCCCTCCACAGATTTTCATTCGAATTAAGGACTGGAGACTGGCTAGGCCACTCCAGGATCTTAATGTGCTTCTTCTTGAGCCACTCCTTTGTTGCCTTGGCCGTGTGTTTTGGGTCATTGTCATGCTGGAACACCCATCCACAACCCATTTTCAATGCCCTGGCTGAGGGAAGAAGGTTCTCATGCAAGATTTGACAGTACATTGCCCCGTCCATCGTCCCTTTCATGCGGTGCAGTTGTCCTGTCCCCTTAGTACTAAAACACCTCAAAGCAGAATGTTTGTACCACCATGTTTGACAGTTGGAATGATGTTCTTGGGGTCATAGACAGCATTCCTCCTCCTCCAAACACGGCGATTTGAGTTGATGCCAAAGAGCTCAATTTTGGTCTCATCTGAGCTGACCACAACACTTTAAACCAGTCCTCCTCTGCATCATTCAGATGTTCAGTAGTAAACTTCAGACGGGCCTGGACATGTGCTTCTTGAGCAGAGAGACCTTGCATGCACTGCAGGATTTCAATCCTTGTCGGCGTAGTGTGTTACCAATTGTTTTCTTGGTGACTGTGGTCCCAGCTGCCTGGAGATCATTGACAAGATACTCACGTGTAGTTCTGGGATGATTCCTCACTGTTCTCATGATCATTGACACGCCACGAGGTGAGATCTTGCATGGTGCACTAGACCTAGGGAGACTGACAGTTGTTTTGTGTTTCTTCCATTTGCGAATGATTGCACCAACTGTTGTCACCTTCTCACCAAGCTGCTTGGCAATAGTTTTGTAGCCCAGTCCAGCCTTGTGTAGGTCTACAATCTTGTCCCTGACATCCTTGGACAGCTCTTTGGTCTTTGCCATGGTGGAGAGTTTGGAATCTGATTGTTTGATTGCTCCTGTGGACAAGTGTCTTTTATACAGGTTACAAAATGAGATTAGCAGCACTCCCTTTAAGAGACTGCTTCTAAACTAAGATTGTTACCTGTATGAAAAACACCTGGTAGCCAGAAATCCTGCTGACTGATAGGGGATCAAATACTTACTACCCTCATGAACATGCAAATCAGTGCATAATTTGTTAGACATGCATTTCTTTTGAATTTTTTCTTGCTATTCTGTCTCTCAGTGTTACAATACACCTACCATTTGATTTTTAGACTGATCATTTGAGTGGGCAAACATTCAAAATCAGCAGGGGATCAAATACTTATTTCCTTCACTGTATGTCCGGTGCTTTGTTTCTGTTATGTTGTGGCCGGGGATGAGATCACATGGAAGCATGCAAACAGTGGCGGCTGTTAGAAAACTAGGATTAATATTTAATGCCAGCAGACAACAGTGAATAAACAATCTCATTCTGGCCCTGTGGCCATATTTATTCTGGGATTAAAAACAGAATGTTGGGTCAATTGGCTCCTATTCTGTTGTGACTGGAGGGTGAGTGATCACATGTGAGGATAGCAGGGGCAGCTGGGGAATGTGTGGGCATGTTTTCTGCTGAAGTGGGCAAGTACACATTCAACATGTACAGGCCTAGTGTACCCACCCACATTCACTACAATTCCCAAAGGTTGATGGGAAGTGTAGTTTCCTGAGAGGAGAGTATATGATGTCATCCCTGCTGTTACACCTCCTTGGCAGAGAAGTTGCCCTTATCTTTGGAATTACAGAGATGACTTTCTGAAAATTCAACTAGACTTTTCATTTCAATGGTAAAGAATTTCACAAATATATTAACTGTTTAGTGTTTTGTGTAGGGTGGTGGACTAATGGGCATTTTTTTTTGCCTATCCCGGAGTTCTTGTTTAACAATTCCAAACTTAATGCAAAACAAAAATGGTTTGGCTTTAGCTATACATTAAGCTCTCATGTACACGTTTTGATAACACTGGTAACATTAGCTGTTTAAAAGTCATGTTAGAAATGTGAGTTTTTCTGCTTTTTTAGCATTTTTTTTTTGCATTAGTGTTTAGCAGCGTTTTGCCGTGATTAGCTGCGTTTTCCCACGTTTGCATTTTTTTCCCCAAAAAATAATTTTTTTGGGTCAAAAAAGTCCAAAAACGCCAGTTTGCGGCCTTTTACAGCGTTTTGCTGTGTTTGTCAGCATTAGAGCATTTTTACAGCTAAAAAACTCCTCTAGATACCCACTAGTCCTGGATTTTTTTTTCCAGCAAAAAAAACGTTGATTACAGTCTATGTGTGCATGGACACATAGGATAACATGCTGGGGGTGTACTAGCTGTAGAAAAAAAGTCAAAAGCCAAAAACAGTCGCTGTAAAAAAGTCAAGTGTGCATTAGAGTGCAGCCTTGTATTAGTGGGGCATTAGTGGCTCAGCTGCAACAATGTTTGAGACTGAGGAATCATCTAATGAGCAAGATAAATATATAAATGTATCCACATGACAGCACTCTATACATGAATACCAATGTGTCCATGTTCCACAAATATATTTTCACTGTGCATGTAATGTCAACTGGCCCACTAAACCATTAATCCCACAATTTTGTATTTATTTTACAAAATTGCATGTACAGATCATCAAATAAAGTTTTATTTCTTACACGATTGTAATGTTAGGTGTTTCCTGCGTGACCTTTTTTTCCTTTACTAACAGAAATGCTTTCTTATTAAAATTAGTTTTATGAATGTAACATAAATTGCTTTAACCTTTCAAACTATTTATCTTTGTCACTTCCTTGTCAATATTGACTGGACAGTGGTTCATGCAGGAATTTGCTTTCTCCTGTGAACCTCTGTTTCATTTGTTCTGATTCTATCTTTATATATTAGGCCTATATTTAATAGCATTGTGCGAAGAATACTATTTGCAGTCATTTATTAATAGTACATCTTAAACCGGTGAGCATTGCAATGAGAGTTGTTGCTGCTATTTTTTTTTTATTTCCAGTGGTAAAATAAAACAAAAAATGTTTACAGTATATCTGTGCAATACATAGTATTTCCCATGTTTTTCTGTTTTTAAAAAGAAATTCCAGGTATGAATATTTTAAAACTATGTACAACATATACAGTATACCATACCTGGCTGGTGCCGCTAGAAGCTGAAAACTACTGCTACTCTGGTGATCTCCACTTGCTTCTAGGTCCTGTACTGAGCTACCAGTCTGATGAATTCTGAACACAGTAGATTACCTGCTCAGCATGGACAACATTCAGAGAATACTTTGCATCTTCTGAATAAATGTAAAATGTTCTCTGATTGAACGAGGTGGAGAGGCAGGGCAGTAATGTCACAGGACCTGGAGGCAAGTGGAGAACATTGAAGTAGTAGTAGTAGTTACTTTAGTGATTTCCAACTTCCAGGTGCATTGACCAGGCATGTTACATACATAGTTTCATAATCTGGTCTAACAGCACTTGTGCTTGATCCTGGCCTTCTCCATTGAGGGATCTGGCAAATTTGTATCCTCATTGGAATGAATCAGGCAGAGCAGAAAGACATAATAGTGTAACACTGTGCACACCACAAGACTTTCAATATAAAATTCAATAGTTTTTTTTACAAAATCATTAAAATAACAACACATATTAGTAAAGCAAATATCCAGGGATCTCAGCCCTAAATGATTGCAAGCATATAGAATACCCACTACTGGATTGGTAAGACATATGTACACTATATTACCAAAATGCATTGAGTTGTTGCCATGTGTTTGGTTGATTAGCAATTTGTGTTACCAAGCAATTGAACAGGTGTACCTAATATATATACTCTATATTGCCAAACGTATTGGGATGCCTGCCTTTACACACACATGAACTTTGATGGCATCCCAGTCTTAGTCCGTAGGGTTCAATATTGAGTTGGCCCGCTTTTTGCAGCTATAACAGCTTCAACTCTTCTGGGAAGGCTGTCCACAAAGTTGAGGAGTGTGTCTATGGGAAGGTTTGACCATTCTTCCAGAAGTGCATTTGTGAGGTCAGGCATTGATGCTGACACCTTAAGAGTTCCCTTCACTGAAACTAAGGGGACAAGCCCAACCCCTGAAAAACAACCCCACACAGATAGAACGGCATGATTAGTCACTTCAGAGAACACATCTCCACTGCTCTAGAGTCCAGTGGTGGCATGCTTTACACCACTGTATCCAATGCTTTGCATTGCACTTGGCGATGTAAGGCTTGGATGCAGCTGCTCGACCATAGAAACCCATTCCATGAAGCTCTCTATGCACTGTTGTTGTGCTAAAATGAAGGCCACATGAAGTTTGGAGGTCTTTAGCTATTGACTCTGCAGACAATTGGTGACGTCTGAGCACTGTGTGCTTCAGCATGCGCTGACCCCACTCTGTCATTTTACGCAGCCTTCCACTTCATGGCTGAGTTGCTGTTGTTCCCAGTTGCTTCCACTTTGTTATGATACCACTAACAGTTGACCGTGGAATATTTAGTAGCAAGGAAATTTCCAGGATGGACTTATTGCACAAGTGGGAACCTATCACGGTACCATGCTTGAGTTCACTGAGCTCCTGAGAAGGACCCATTCTTTCACAAATGTATGTAGAAGTAGTCTGCATGCCCAGGTGCTTGGTTTTATACGCCTGTGGCCATGAAGATCATTGAAACGCCTAAATCCAATGGTTTGGAGGGGTGTCTCAATACTTTTGGTAATATAGTGCATATGACAGGAAATAGTAATTTCTCCCAGCAATAAGAGTTGAGTCGCTCAGACAAATAAAGTGGAGAGCACACCAGTCACTCCACTGCTGCTGACAGTGTACAGCTCCTCCCCTGCATTATTATGTCACTGTGTGTTTTCTCTGTTCTACATGTTTTGACACTATTTGTCTGCTTCAGGAGTGACCAGTGCACAGTACTGCCCTCTATAGGAAGAAAAATACCCCTGTACTATCACTAGTAGTATAAGTAGGTGAATTCAGATAGAATATTACAACAAGTCAGCAATGGCCTGCATACATAAAATAATGTTATACCCTCTATCAATTACTGACAGCCAGATTTGTGTTTTTGGTAGTTAATTGGTAGGTAACCTACCCCTACTCAACCTATACCTCATAGGGGAAAAGTCCAGCCTCCACAAAGACTCATTTCCAATTGGAAATTAGACATTTCAGGTTAAAATCTATGTTAAGAACACAAGGATGCAAAATATTTAATAAAAATATCCATTTTGTCCATCCATCTACTCTAGTGTTTTAAAAATACAATCTCTTTTGTAAACCTTCAAATATGTAGGAACTTTCCCATGGAATTTCTTAAAATGTCTGGAAACACTATGGAGTTGATTTACTAAAACTGGAGAGTGCAAAATCTGCTGCAGTTGTGCATGGTAGCCAGTCAGCTTCTAACTTCAGCTTGTTCAATTAAGCTTTGACAAAAAACAGGGAAGCTGATTAGTTTGTATGCAGAGCTGCACCACAGTTTGCACTCTCCAGCTTTAGTAAGTCAACCCCTATGTTTATCAAATCCCTTTTGTATATTTATATGTTCTCCTATTATTATAGTTTCCTTGTAGTGCAACCCACATATTGAAGGCCATAAGGGCACTCCAGCACATAGGTTACAAGAGTGGTGTCACATGAAATGTATCAATTTTAAATACATTCCCAGTCCTATTGTTTATAAAATACCCTTTTTCTAGGGTTAGTGCCCACCACTCTATATGGTAAACCTTTTACAATTAAAAAAAAACTTTTTCCCTCATAAAAGGTATGTTTTCAGGTATGTTATGTTTGTGGATTAATGACGTTATGAACTAACCTTTGTCTAATAAAATAGGCCTCTATTACTGTATACTGTGTATACAAAACAAAGTGTTTTTAGCAATAAAAGTCTTAATGTTTTGTCTTTTTTTTATAATGCATGGTAAAATCAGTAATAAATTTCATAGTTAGAGGTCTAGCTGTCTTCCTTTTTGTAGAAATCACCTTTATTAGGAAAACTGCCAGAGTAAAAGCATCAAGGAAATAGCAGCAGAGGAGCAGAATATTGCTATGAGTAAGCGCTAATGTAGTGAGAAACATGTCTTTGGGTCATCCTCCTTTTCCGCTGCTATGTCCTTGGTGCTTTTACCCTGTTTCTGTTTGGCAATTACCTTAATAAAGGTGATTTCTACAGTAGTGCAGCCATCCAGACTTCCCTTTTTCCTTCATCATCAGCTGTGAGCTGGGCCGCCACCTGTTCAGTTCTATTCAACAGTGTGTGGCTGACGAATCTGGAGCAGTGTTTCTCTTTTCTTTAGCTGCCTTCCTTCTTCCTAAAATCTTCTGCCCTGTTACAGTTCCTCCAAATCTTGGTAAGTTGTCTTTGTGCAACCTTATTTACCCATGTCAGATGATGACAGCTATAGGTAGGGATGTAGCTGTTTCGATCAGTTGTTTGAAAATGTTTTAGTAAAAATAGTATTTATATCCTTAAAAAACAGATAAAAAAATCAATACTTTGTTTACTAAAATCCGTTATAAAGTTAAAGTCATCAATATTATCATTAAGGTCCCTAATACAATCCTCCATAGTTTCCAATGTTCCCTCTCAAAAACATAAAGACATCATCAGTAAAATGCCTCGAAAGTTTTAAATTCAACTATTTTCCATTAAAAATATACTCATCCAATTTTTCCACAAAGTTTGTTATAGTGGGGCAAAGTTTGCAAGTAATATTTACCCCCATACCAAAAATAGTTTTTGCTTATTGCAAAATTAAGACATTTTGGTATATAAATAATATGTCTAATATCCTACTGAAATTCCTTCTCTAAGATCTATTTGACCGCCTCTTCTATCTGCCTATTTGTATACAATAAATTTACATTAACTACCATAATCTTCATGGGATGTCTTTTAATAACACAATCAGATGTAGGCTATCTTTTATAAAAAAGACTGTGCCATAGCAACCACTGGTTGTAGGTAAATATTTATATATTATCCTAACTGGGCAGCAAGAGTGTCAATTTCTCAAATTATAGGCCTTCCAGGGGGATACTCTCTATCTTTATCTTTTTGGGAGGAAAAATATTGTTGAAGTCCTAGCATCTAAAGGTATTTCATTTTTCCTTTTTTTATTCAACATTTCTTTTTCCTCCCTTTTTTCCTTTTATGATTTTATACATATTCAATATTCATTGATAGCAAAAATTGGCAACTCTCGCTCTAATTTTATTGCAATATATACCATAATCTAATGTAATCATTCAAGGTGATACAGTGACAAATGCTCAAAAAACAAAGTAACAAGTATGTAAACATCAACAATCTACGTTTCATTTAGTTCTCAAAAACACAAAGTGACAAGGGCTCTGTGAACATCAACGATCAACATATCATCAATACATTTATATAATGTGTTCTTTTCAGTCCAAAAATTAAAAAAATATATCAAAAAGAAAAAGAAAATATATCTAATTCATATGTGTTCTTGCAAAAAATTGGAAATGCATATAAATCAATAAATAAATGTTCTTCTGAAAACGAAAGGGGATAAAAATAATTGAAGAATTGTATCACATCTCTTGTTTGAGTGCTTGATCCAGTCCACCACCTTAAAGGATAACCACCAACATTTGCTCCAAACTGACTATCCCACGATATTTCTATAGTTGCTCAAGTATTGTATGTAGACCACAGAGAAACGTCGCTCAGAAGTATCAGATGCAGCAATATATGAAGGAAGGAAGGAAAAACAGAAGAGATCCTTATCACATAAAAATGTATATTTATTATAAAAAGAAAAATATTTCACTAAAACTCACATTTAAAAGTTTCTGACCCAATACTGGGTATTAATCTCAAAACATATGAACCATGCCAGCCTCATACGCTCTCCTCTGGCTGCAAGCACGGTCTCCAACACCAAGTTGATGTCACATCCAAAATCACGCCATATTTATTTATTTCAGGTACTTATATAGAGCAGTCAATACACGCAGCGCTTTATATATATACAGTCAGGTCCATAAATATTGGGACATGGACACAATTCTAACATTTTTGGCTCTATACACCACCACAATGGATTTGAAATGAAACGAACAAGATGTGCTTTAACTGCAGACTGTCAGCTCTAATTTGAGGGTATTTACATCCAAATCAGGTGAACGGTGTAGGAATTAAAACAGTTTGCATATGTGCCTCCCACTTGTTAAGGGACCAAAAGTAATGGGACAACTGGCTTCTCAGCTGTTCCATGGCCAGGTGTGTGTTAATCCCTCTTTATCCCAATTACAATGAGCAGATAAAAGGTCCAGAGTTCATTTCAAGTGTGCTATTTGCATTTGGAATCTGTTGCTGTCAACTTTCAAGATGAGATCCAAAGAGCTGTCACTATCAGTGAAGCAAGCCATCATTAGGCTGAAAAAACAAAACAAACCCATCAGAGAGATAGCAAAAACATTAAGCGTGGCCAAAACAACTGTTTGGAACATTCTTAAAAAGAAGGAATGCACCGGTGAGCTCAGGAACACCAAAAGATCCAGAATACCACGGAAAACAACTGTGGTGGGTGACTGAAGAATTCTTTCTCTGGTGAAGAAAACGCCCTTCACAACAGTTGGCCAGATCAAGAACACTCTCCAGGAGGTAGGTGTTTGTGTGTCAAAGTCAACAATCAAGAGAAGACTTCACCAGAGTGAATACAGAGGGTTCACCACAAGATGTAAACCCTTGGTGAGCCTCAAAAACAGGAAGGCCAGATTAGAGTTTGCCAAACGACATCTAAAAAAGCCTTCACAGTTCTGGAACAACATCCTATGGACAGATGAGACCAAGATCAACTTGTACCAGAGTGATGGGAAGAGAAGAGTATGGAGAAGGAAAGGAACTGCTCATCATCCTAAGCATACCACCTCATCAGTGAAGCATGGTGGTGGTAGTGTCATGGCGTGGGCATGTATGGCTGCCAATGGAACTGGTTCTCTTGTACGTATTGATGATGTGACTGCTGACAAAAGCAGCAGGATGAATTCTGAAGTGTTTCTGGCAATATTATCTGCTCATATTCAGCCAAACGCTTCAGAACTCATTGGACGCCGCTTCACAGTGCAGATGGACAATGACCCAAAGCATACTGCAAAAGCAACCAAAGAGTTTAAGGGAAAGAAGTGGAATGTTATGCAATGGCCAAGTCAATCACCTGACCTGAATCTGATTGAGCATGCATTTCACTTGCTGAAGACAAAACTGAAGGGAAAATGCCCCAAGAACAAGCAGGAACTGAACACAATTGCAGTAGAGGCCTGGCAGAGCATCACCAGGGATGAAACCCAGCATCTGGTGATGTCTATGCGTTCCAGACTTCAGGCTGTAATTGACTGCAAAGGATTTGCAACCAAGTATTAAAAAGTGAAAGTTTGATTTATGATTATTATTCTGTCCCATTACTTTTGGTTCCTTAACAAGTGGGAGGCACATATGCAAACTGTTTTAATTCCTAAACCGTTCACCTGATTTGGATGTAAATACCCTCAAATTAAAGCTGACAGTCTGCAGTTAAAGCACATCTTGTTCGTTTCATTTCAAATCCATTGTGGTGGTGTATAGAGCCAAAAATGTTAGAATTGTGTCCATGTCCCAATATTTATGGACCTGACTGTATATATGTACAGTATATATTTTTGTAAACAAGTAACTCTGATCTGCTGGTCTGATAAAAAGATCCTTCTTCAATTTTTAATTATTGAATCACTCTTTCAAAAAAATATAATCTTTTGTTATTTTTTGTACTCAAATTCCTAATTATCAACCTTAGTTTAAAAAACTTCAATAAACTGATTAGATCCCATGAAGGAATAAACACAGACCTATTAGCCAGTGCACTATGAGCATAGCAAGGTCTATCAGATAAGTTATTGCCTCTACTTGTAAGATCTGGATTAGAAAAAGGTATTTTTTTCATATTTAATTTCCTAAAAAATGTATGAAGGTTAATAATTGGTCTCTTAGGTGCAAATGTTAGTACTATGTATGAAACCTTAGTTTCCTCCTTGGTTAAAACATTGATCCATGTATAAGTTGCAGTGCCACTCTAAGCTCAGATAGAGATATCCCCACCAGTTGCAGTGACTGGAGCAGTCGCCTATGCACCATTCAGGTGTGTAGAAGCATCATCAGCCACTCTGGCACTGTCTGAGGCCACACTCATCCATATATTCATGCACAGGGTTGGTGAGTGGTGCTCCTTCCTTTCTCTGATGTTGTTTAGAACATTGTTACTCATGTTAAATATCTCTTCACCTAAAATTGTTGTTTTATTTTTATTCTTCCTTCCTCCCCTGTATCCTCTCATCCTACCTGCTCTCTGCCTTTGCTTTGGGGTACTGTATATATCCATTGTAATCTCAGGTTCTTCCAGGATGGGGTGTATTGTTTACCCAACTTTTTATTCTCAACATTTCTTTTTGTTGTATATTACCCTTGTTCATTTGATTTTCCCTCTGTGGATGTATATTCGGGGAATCTCTCAGGGCGTGTCTCTGAAATATTGTTTTCCAAAATATATTTTCCCCAACTTATTTCAAAATGTGAGAGGGTGCCACCAAACAACTTACCCAAAATCAAGAAATAGGCAGCTGCCCCTTTAAGTGTGTGAACCACTATACAGACCGGAGGTGACAAACAACCTGGAACCAGAAGTGATGTCAGCAGCTTAGCCTCCAGTCTCTGAGGAAAGCATGCTGGTTTCTTGGACACGAGCGGTGGTGCAAGTTGTCAGGTCCTCATCTAACAGGCTGATTATGTTGGTGTCATTCCTTGGCACCCCTTAATGTGAGTGCAATATTTATGTTTACATTAGTTGGATTGAATAAATATATATTTCACTATTGGTTTTCTCTCTGGAGTTTTTTGTTCCTCTTTGGTGGATGTAAGCTGTCTATCAACATCTATGGGTCTGGATATAGCTATTGTGTGACTTGGATTGTGGTACTATATGCTTTCAGGCTACCTTGTCAGTGAAAGGGTTCTGATAAGTAAGCAGTTATACATGGTGAAGCACTCTATTGATGAAGATTGTTGGTGCCAATTCATGATATTTTCACTAATCAAGAACACGGTGACTGGAAATATTCACAAGGATGGACTCTTAGCTTTAAGAATGTTATGATAACATTTTTTTCACTGTGTGGTTTATAATTTTATTATGTGTTCAAGTCTCTAAGTTAAAGGGCTAATGCCTACCTTTATTCTCCCCAAATTACCAATAATTTCTGCGATATTCCCCCTAAAATGTGGGGGATCTTCTAGGGTTTGAAATCTACAATGCTCAAAAAAATTAAAGGAACACTTTGAAAACACATCAGATCTCAATGGGGAAAAATATCATGCTGGATATCTATACTGATATGGACTGGGTAATGTGTTAGGAATGTAAGGATGCCCCATCGTTTGATGGAAATGAAAATTATCAACCTATAGAGGAGTGAATTCAAACACCCCGAAAATCAAAGTGAAAAAATGATGCAGCAGGCTAGTCTATTTTGCTGAAATTTAATTTCAGCAACTCAAAATGATACTCAGTGGTTTGTATGGCCCCCACGTGCCTGTATGCATGTCTGACAACATCGGAGCAGACTCCTAATGAAATGATGGATGGTGTCCTGGGATATTTCCTCCCAGATCTGGACCAGGGCATCACTGAGGCTCCTGGAGAGTCTGAGGTGCAACCTGGCAGCGTCGAATGGACCAAAAAATTATATCCCAGAGCAATTCTATTGGAATTAGGTCAGGCGAGCATGGGGGCCATTCAATAGTATCAATTCCTTCATCCTCCAGGAACTGCTTGCACACTCTTACCACATGAGGACGGGCATTGTCGTGCACCAGGAGGAACCCAATACTCGCTGCACCAGCGTAGGATCTGAAAATGGGTCCAATGATTTCATCCCAAAACCTAATGGCAGTCAGGGTGCCATTGTCTAGCCTGTAGAAGTCCGTGTGTCCCTCCATGTATATGCCTTCCAAGACCATCACTGACCCACCACCAAAACGGTCATGCTGAACAATGTTACAGGCAGCATAACGTTCTCCATGGCTTCTTCAGACTCTTGCATGTCTGTTACATGTGCTCAGGGTGAACCTGCTCTCATCTGTGAAAGGCACAATTCTGGTGTTCAGTTGCAAATGCCAACCAAGCTCTATGGTCCCAGGCAGTGATCACAGGGCCCACCAGAGGACGTTGGGCCCTCAGGCCACCATCATGAAGTCTGTTTCTGATTGTTTGGTCAGAGACATTCACACCAGTGGCTTGCTGGAGATCATTTTGTAGGGCTCTGGCAGTGCTCATCCTGTTCCTCCTTGAACAAAGGAGTAGATACTGGTCCTGCCTGTCTCCTGGAATCTCCTCCATGCTCTTGAGAGTTTGCTGGGAGACACAGCAAACCTTCTGGCAATGGCACATATTGATGTGCCATCCTGGAGGAGTTGCACTGCCTGTGCAACCTCTGTAGGGTCCAGGTATCGCCTCATGCTACCAGTAGTGACACTGACCCTAGCCAAATGCAAGACCAGTGAAAAACAGTCAGAAGAGATGAGTAGGGAAAAAAATGTCAGTGGCCTCCACCTGTAAAACCATTCCTGATTTGGGGGGTAGTCTCATTGTTGCCCATCTAGTGCACCTGTTGTTAATTTCATTAACACCAAAGCAGCTGAAACTGATTAACAACCCCCTCTGCTACTTAACTGATTAGATTAATATCCCAGGAGTTTAATTGACTTGACGCTCTACTCTGATTAATAAGTGTTCCTTTTATTTTTTTGGGCAGTGTATTTTTGTGGGTATTTCAAACCCTAGATGCTAGTTATTGAAATGATTTTTATTGTGCTGAGATTCCCCATGTTTTTAAAGGTTCCTTAAATTGTTTATTCCTCTATCTCTACTCTTAAGTGTAAATCCATGGCTTACCTGCTTTACCAGGTCCTCTCAGATGAAGATTCCTTAGAATCCTGGGCAGTTTTAATACCTCCTCCTGCCATTTATATCCCCATACTTTTTTTGTAATCACTAACATTTCTCTGAACTTTCTTATATTTTTTCTTTTTAACATCAATATATATTTGTTAGAAATTCTTGTAGCATGCCACACAGTTGTTAATAGACTGTCAATTCCTTAAAGAAACCAGTTTATCTTTAATCTCTGGAATCCTATTTTCAAATTTCCCCATCTTTCTTCTCCACAGTATTACCAAGCCAAGAAACTTCTTTTCAGAACAATTTAAAAAAGGGGTTTCCTACCAAAATCCACAGAAAAAAGTATCGCACAGACTGCATAGTCAGCTTTACAGCAGTTAGTGTGGTCCACATTTTATTCCAATAGTTTTTATTGAAGAAAATAGCATAACAGACAACAAACAGTTCTTGCACATTACTCATAGCACAATAAGTGGCCCTCATAGAATAACACGAGTTTGTGAAAATAACAAAGACAGAGCATACACCCTGTCAGTAAGCAAAACTCAGCAATTGAAAATGTTCAGACAAGGAGGTATAAACAAAAGCAAAACAACAGGAGTCCTAACACTATGCATAAGTTTGCAGTAGTTCAGTCCACAAGTAGTCAGGAGTATTACCAACCCCATCGGCAAAGTATACATCGGCAGTACATAAAAGACATAATGATATCAATACAGTGATAAAATACAGAGAAGGGGAGGGGGATAGGGAGGGAGAAGATAAAGGAGGAAAAATACCCAAAAACCCTGTTCGCGTGCCTGAAAGCATAGTCAGAGTCAGAGCCACAGAAGGCCTTAAAAACATTATTAGAACCATGAAGGATAGGGGCACAGAGAAAAGGGAAAAAAGAAAGAACAGCAGAAGAAAGTAAAGAAAAAGAAAGAAAAAAAAAAAAAAAGAAAAGAGGGCCAACCTAAGGCTCGCTAAGGAACTGATATATATCGGACCCATGGATCTCAAGTCTTGTTGAGTTTGTTAGCATTATTTTGAAGAGTACAGGTGAGTCTGTCATTAACCATGATCCAGTTAAGTTTATTCTTGACATAATCAAGAGGAATTACCGACAGTTTACAATATTTGCAATAGTAATTCTTGCAGCTCACAACTTATAAGTAATCAATTGGAATGACTTTCTGGGGACATCTTCAGGAAGTTTGTGGAAAATGGCTGTTTCCGGGGATCTGCGAATATTTACTCCCATCAAAGAGTAGATAAAGTTAAATATACCAATCCAAAATCTAGACATTATTGGGCATTGCCAACAAATGTGGTGCATAGTTCCTATCTGTAGGCCACATTTTAAAAATGACACACAGAATGCAGATTTAAATCCCAACAACCCACATTAAAATGTATATATTTCCCAAAAAAGAAGGACACACTGTATTGACTCCACAGTGTTTATTTTATAGTAAACTGCATTTAAGTAAGAGATACAACATTCAGCTTTTAATCCAATAATAACATCAGAGTGTATTTATTTCACATAAAAAGAAAGATAAATATTGTACAGACTCCATATAATGCCTAACTGTATTAGCAGATATGGCAATGGGGGGGGGGGTTAAGGATGTGGTGCTTTGGTGTATTAACCACTTGCCTACAGGGCACTTATAATCCCCTTCCTGCCCAGCGTTCAGTGCTGTCACACTTTGAATGACAATTGCATGGTCATGCAATACTGTACCCATATGAAATTTTTATAATTTTTTTGAGACAGATAGAGCTTTCATTTGGTGGTATTTAATCACCTCTGGGTTTTCATTTTTGCTAAACAAACCAACAACAACTGAAAATTTTGAAAAAAAAAATGTTTTTTCTTAGTTTTTGTTATAATATTTTGTAAATAAGTGATTTTTCTCCTTCACTGATGTGCGCTAATGAGGCTGCAGTGATGGGCATTGATAGGCTGCACTGATAGGTGGCACTGATGGGCACTGATGAGGTGGCACTGATGGGCATTGACAGGCATCACTGATGGGCACTGAAAGGCAGCACTGAAAGGCGGCACTGACTGGCACTGATAGGTAGCACTGATAGGTGGCACTGACTGGCATTGATAGGTGGCACTGACTGGCACTAACAGGTGACACTGAAAGTCAGCTCAGATGGGCACTGATATCTGGCATTGATGTGGCACTGATGGGCACTGGCAGGTGGCATTGATGAGCACTGACAGCTGGCATTGATGGACACTGACAGGTGGCACTGCTGGAGCTACACTGATCATCAGGGCACACTGATCATCAGTGCCCTGATGATCAGTGTACATGCCCCCTCTGAGGGATGCCGATTACCGGCTCTCCACTCCTCATGAGCTGCCAGCGTGACAGCTCGTGAGGAGAGAAATGCCGATAACTAGCATTTCCCTATTTACATGTGATCAACTGTGATTGGACACAGCTGATCACATGACCGAGTTGACATCTTTGGCTCTTTCCATTGATCGGTGATCTGCTGTGTCCGAGGGACTCAGCGCCCCACTGATCGCCGCTCTGCACGCCCCCAGAGCTGTGCATGTGTGGTTTGAGTGGGAGGACATCATATGCCATCCTCCCAGAATGAGAGAACCACCTTGCGCCCATCATTACCTTATATGGTGGGTGGGAGGCGGTTAAACTGTGCTGCACCGGTATAAGATGTGCTGCAAACAATAGGATAGCTTTGCCTGTTTCAATAACCATATCCAGCTGCTGAACCCTAAAAAAAATTATTATCCTGGATTTATATAGTTTACACAGTGCTTTACAACATAAGAGCAGACAGTACAATTACAGTACAATTACAATACAAATTAATACAGGAGGGATCAGAGGGCCCTGCTCGTTAGGGCTTACTAAAAGACTCCAGCAAAATTAGATTTAAATAAAATCTAAAACATTGAATTACAACCCTAAAACACTAATCCCTAACCCTAAAACACGAAACCTCAAACGTGTATTTTTTTAACTAACTAAAAATAAAAAATAAATATGTAATATGAAAACATGAAGTAAAAGAAAAAAAAGAACATTGGTTCTAAAAAAAAACCAAAAGTATATATGAACAAATAGTGAAAAAAACATTTTTAGCATTTCGAAAAATCCCAAAACGTTAGATATGCAAAACATGCAAATACATATCAATATACATTGCATCAATAAATTTTAAAAAAATCTTTTTATCTAAAAAGTTCCAGATATATTATGCTGTGATAGACTGTTATAGGTGAAATGCTACAATAAACTTATCCTATCCACCAGATGTAACACACTCCAAAATGTAAAGTGCCCCTTTGAGAATTATCTACAGCTTCCAAAAGCTCATTCACAGAAAATGATGGACCTCAAGCTATAAAGGTCTTGTTTCATGTTATATGATCCAAATTTAGAGACCTTCCGCTGCACAAACAACTTTCCCACTCTCTTCACAAATACTTATCAATAGCAAAGAAGCATGCAAAAAGAAGTACTCTAATAGCTTATTGTTGGTTTGATTAAACAGTAATTACAAAACCTTTATAAGGTATTCTCAGATTAAAGAATTGCACTGATTATTATAAATCAACTGCTTGATAGGCAAAACAGTGCATCTTTAGCAGCTTACTCTGTGCTCTTATAACAATACCTACAGATTCAGACCCATGGTTGCGTTGACATACATATGCATTTCAGCCAGCAAAGAGAATAGCTTTTGCACAGTAAGCCTACATTTCCCAAATCAGTCTTTGACCCCACAGCGACATGCCTATAGGACTGTTCTTTCCAAAATAAGAGCCATGCCAAGACCCACTATACATTCACACATTTCAGGGAACCAGAGAAAGGAGGTCACAGAATCTCCCCTGAAAAAATGTTTTCCTATTAACAAGGCGAGTATGTTACATTATAACTTAGAGGGGGAGATTTTCTAAATTTGTTGCAGCCCTGTATGATAGCCAGTCCGCTTCTAACTTCAGCATGTTCATTTAAGCTTTGGCAATAAAACCTAGAAGGTGATTGGTTTCTCTGTAGTTACGCCAGATTTTGCATTCTCCAGCTTTAGTTTATAGCCTCCATAGCAGGGGCGGACTGACAAGTCATGGGGCCCCAGGGCAATAGGGGATCATGGGGCCCCTGTGTCTATACCAACACCCAAAAAAGCCTATTAAAAAGCCAATGAAAGGTACCAGGGGCATCTCATGGGGCCCCCTACTGACCCCGGGCCCTCGGGCAGTGCCCGAGTTCCCAAATGGTCAGTCCGCCCCTGCTCCATAGTGTACTGATTTTGTTTGCCATTTCACATCTTTAGTGTTTTTATACACTTATTTGTATATAGCATTTGCAGGGCTTTTTTTCAGCAGGAACGTGGGGAAACGCAGGGAGAACCTCCAGCATTGAATGTATGTAATGGCAAGGTGTACAGCAATGTGCTGGAGGGTCTACTGATGATGGATGCTGGGGGATCTATTGTCACTGGAGGGAATTTTTTTTTGCATGGAGGTCTATTGTTGCTGGGGAGGTCTATTGTTGCTGGAGGGGAATCTACTGTTGCTGGGGAGAGGGGTCATATATTGCTGAGGGGTCAATTGTTGCTACTATCTACTATTGAGCGAGAGCTATATTGATGCTGGCTGCTGTGAGATACTGTATGTTGCTGCTGCTGGGGGACTATTGTTGTTGGAGTGGATCTATTGCTGAGGGGTCAAATGTTGCTACTATCTACTATTGAGGGAGAGCTCTGTTGATGCTGGCTGCTGCGGGATACTGTATGTTGCTGCTGCTGGGGGACTATTGTTGTTGGAGTGGATCTATTGTTGCTGGAGTGGTATTTTGTTGAGGGGGGTCCATTGTTGCTGGAAGAGTCTATTGTTGTGGGGAGGATGTATTGTGGTGGAGGGGTATTGTTACTGGCTGCAGGGGATCTATTTTACTTTGTTTCTTGTTATAAAAAAACTAATTTCGTACAAATTACTTAGCACCACAAAATGATACTCGGGTTGAGGTCAGGACTCTCTGCAGGCCAGTCAAGTTCCTCCACCCCAAACTCGCTCATCCATGTCTTTATGGACCTTGCTTTGTGCACTGGTGTGCAGTCATGTTGGAACAGGAAGGGCCATTCGCAAACTATTCCCACAAATTTGGGAGCATGAAATTGTCCAAAATGTCTTGGTATTCTGATACCTTAAGAGTTCCTTTCACTGAAACTAAGGGGCCAAGTTCAACCCCTGAAAAACAATCCCACACCATAACCCCCCCTCCACCAAACTTTACACTTGGCACAATGCAGTAAGGCAAGTACCGTTTTTCTGGCAACCGCCAAACCCAGACACATTCATCGGATTGTCAGACAGAGAAGCGTGATTCGTCACCCTAGAGAATACATCTCCATTTTTCTAGAGTACAGTGGCGGTGTGCTTTACACCACTGCATCACACTTGGTGATGTAAGGCTTGGATGCAGCTGCTCGGCCGTATGGGGAAACACATTCCATGAAGCTCTCTACACACTGTTGTTGTGCTAATCTGAAGGCCACATGAAGTTTGGAGGTCTTTAGCTATTGACTCTGCAGACAGTTGGCGACTTCTGTGCACTGTGTGCTTCAGCATGTGCTGACCCCACTCTGTCATTTTGTGTGGTCTACCACTTCATGGCTGAGTTGTTGTTCCCATTTGCTTCCACTTTGTTATTAAACCACTAGCAGATGACTCTGGGATATTTAGTAGCAAGGAAATTTAATGGATGGACTTATTGCACAGGTGGCAACCTGCCACGGCACCACTCTTGAATTCACTGAGCTCCTGAGAGCGGCCCATTCTTTCACAAATGTTTGTAGAAGCAGTCTACATGCCTAGGTGCTTGCTTTTATATACCTGCGGCCATAGAGGTGATTGAAACACCTGAATCCAATGATTTGGAGGGCTGGCCCAATACTTTTGACAATATAGTGTATATAGACCTTTCTGAGATATAGCTGATTTGTCTGACAGTGAAGACATGCAGTAGAATTAACAATATTACAGCAGTTTTTCTTTGTTTTTAACAACATTTAAAAACTGTTTATTTGTGAAACAATGGGACTAAATGTGACTTTATAAAAGGTTTTTATTAGAATGAAAGTCAACATTACATTTAACACACTCTTTATCTGGAAAACATTTCCGAGAATCTTTACAAGGCAAAACACATAATAACCTTTAAAACTGCTTAAAGGTTTAAATAAAAAGGTTATAATAAAAGCCTATCGACAGAGACTTGTGATAAATAAATAATACGGTTTGGCATTAAAGCTGTGTCTTGGATCAACTCTAAAAACATTAAATATTATATGAAACATTTTGCCTGACCTCTTAGTGAAAGGATTAGTGTAACTTTGTTAAGCAAGTAATGCACATGTTGTAAACTGTTCTAATAATTGAGTTCTCTGCAATTTCCTGTTTTTTAGAATAGAGTTTTTGGGGCCTGTGAAAAGGAGGATCCTCAAACGAGGTGCTCAGTCACATAGCAGTGAGAGATGGGTGTGGTTTCTCAAGTAGGTGTGGTTAAGTATGATAAAAAAACTATTTTATTCTGTTTTTGTAACAAAATAACTGATATTACTTGCAGCTTTCTACTAGTGCTTCCATTTTTAAGGGACCGCTAAAAATGTCTTTCTTATTCCAAGAGGTTGCATTTTAGTTGCAGATTGCTAAAAGTGACCCTATACTTTAACTAAGTGCTTGAAATAAAATTAAAACCAGCCTGTTAAATAAAAAGATGCATATTTACTATGTGTAATGTTTACCTTTATAACTGGCTGCAAAGTTATGGAATATTGTCCTTCCACTTTTCTATTCAATGTCAGTCTGTGGGCAGACTACCTGTGCTAGAAAGAAGGTGTTACATTACTTCGTATAAGTGTAACTCAGGGGCGGACTGACCATTTGGAAACTCGGGCACTGCCCGAGGGCCCGGGGTCAGTAGGGGGCCCCATGAGATGCCCCTGGTACCATTTTCATAGGCTTTTTTGAGTTTGGGCAAGGACACAGGGGCCCCATGATCCCCTATTGCCCGGGGGCCCCATGAGTTGTCAGTCCGCCCCTGGTGTAGCTTCATATATGTTGGCAAATATATGCAATAAAAACTGTTTTGAATGTAATTGGTAGGATCTCCCCTATGGTAACACAGGGTTTACCTCTATTTACTTTATCCAAAGCAACAAAAAAAAGATCTGTATAATAATAATGATCTGAGCTGGGATTTTCCATGAAGTAATAATGCAAATGAATGGGCTTTACTACATGTCATCACAGCTTGGGCTTTACTGCCTCTCAGACTGCATAACATCACTGCTTTTATCGCAAAGTTACAATTTAGCGTGTTGCGGAAGCAGAAGTAGTGGCAGAATCAGTATGTACAGCATACGAACAGAGGTAAGGAAACAATGGCGTTACTAGACTTGTCACGTAAGGTCAAGCCCTGGTTCCCACAGATGCGGTGCAGCATATTGCATGTGATTTGCACAGGAACCACACTGCATTCCTGTGCAAATCACGTGTGATTTCTGTGCGGTGCAATTTGAGCCATACATTTTGTATGGCTCAAATCGCACCACATCCGCACCAAAATAGTACAGGAAACTTTTTTTGTCCACACCCATACGATCCGATTCTGCACATCGCACTGCATTTTGCGAACTGATTTTGGAGTGTTGTTACCTTAAAATACACTCCCGCAGCGGTTTGCATAAATGGGGTGTGATTAGGATGCGGTGTGGAAATCGCACAGAATCTGGTGCAAACTGTGCAAATTCCGCACCGCATCAGTGTGAACTAGGGCTCAATTTCCAAAGCTTGACCAATGGACAATTGTTTTTCCACAAGGATAATGCTATTTATTTTCATCCATGTTACTGAAAAATCCAAATATCATTGAACACCAGAAATGACTCATGTTTTTCACTTATGTTTCTGGTATGCTGTGTTCCAGGTAAGCCAGCATCATCTGTGCATTGCTAAATATGTCTCATAGTTGGGAAACTTCCATAGTTAGGAGTTATGGACCACACTTCAGAGGTGCCTTGACAGGGCAGTCTGGCTTCCACATATATGTACAACAGTGTCAGGAATGGAGATTTTTTATTATGTATTGATGTCATACATATCCATCAGACTTATGCATAAAAGTATAAATATAAATAAATAAATAAATAAATACAAAACTCAACAGAAAGGAAACTAAAATGTCCCAACAGTCCCTGGGGAAAAAAAACAAAAAAAAACAAAACAACAAAAAAACAACAAAAACAAAACTCAAACATAGCCTGAACGGCTCATAAATAAAAGTCCATAACCTGAAAGGAAAAAAATGGAAACTATATACAATATTTACAGTACAAGGCCTTTATGGCCGAGACCACATGACTAAGAGCCTTTATGGCTCAGACAAAAACATAAACCATATGCAATTTCCATATTCAAACCTGCTGCTTACGGCCTATATGGCCTAAACTATATACAAAGGACCTAACCATACTATTATATACACCACAGGGGAGGGCTAAGGAACCCGCAAATCTTCCACGTCTGACCCCTACAACCTACCATGCAAAAGGCTACCAAAAAGATCCGAACGCAAAAATCTAGGGAGTGCTGAAGGCAGAAACTAGGGACAGATCCCACCACCCGAGATCAACAGACCGCAGCAACAGGCTTGATGTTCCTCCACGCCTCCATCCAAGCTCTGCGTCGCAGCCTGTCTTTCTCAAGACCCCGAATTTTCCCCACCTCACCAAGGATGTCACTCGCCACCACCTGAACAGGGAGGACCTTCTGCCGAATGGAGACCTGACACCGTGCCATCCAAGTGTAATAACGGACAACTAAGCTGACTAAAAACAGGGTGTCCAAATTAAAACCCATGCGACTCTCGAATGCTCCGTACACCCACTCCGCATACGACATGCGATGGAGGAAAGGAACACCCAGAGCCCCTCCCACCTGTTTATACACCTCTACGTTAAAGGGGCACTGAAGCAAGAAGTGGTCCATAGTCTCCACTTCACCCCCACACTCCGACCTCGGACAACCACGGTCATCCGCAGGACGGTACTTCAGGTTACCCCTCACGTAGAGCCTGCCATGGAAGGCGAGCCAGGCCTGGTCCCGCAACTTCAGGGGGATCCGCTCCAGATTTATCAACCGCAAACCCTCCCTCATAACATGGCCCGGGCAATCTCTCAAGGCCAGCGGCGCATGGAAAGCAGATGCCACAATCCTCTCACCCAGGAGCCTCCTGGGGAGGGACCGGACCTCCTCCGCAGTCACATGCCACCGCCGGAGTAACTTCAGGCACAGGGCCACATAAGCCGGGAGCTTACCATGCTTGACCCGCAGGCTTCTCACTGGCCCGCCACTCTCCCAACTGTGCAGAAAGGGTCCAAACCAGATCCGGAACAGTCCTACCCATGCAGGCGGTCTCTCTGCCAGCATATTACCAAAGTTATGTTTCAAGAACATCAGAGAGAAAAAGACCACCGGGTTGACCATACCTAGGCCACCCTCCCGCCTGGATGAGTAAGTCACGTCCCTCTTGACGAGGTTCAGCCGATTCCCCCATAACATCTGGAAGAAACAGCTATAGATCCTCGTATAGAGCGATTCTGGCAAGAGGCAAACGAAGCTGACGTACAAAAAGACTGGGAGCAGAAAAGTCTTGATCAAATCAACCCTTTCCCTCAAGGAGAGCCGCCACCTCTTCCAACATCTCACTTTGACCTTGGCATCCGACAGCTTGGATTCCCAATTTTGCTTGCTGTAATCAGCAGAGCCAAAATTGATGCCCAACACTTTGATGTTCGGCTGAGGCACCGGGAAGGCGTCCGGGAGTGAGAAGCTCTCACCCTCCCTACCCATCCAGAGAACTTCACATTTGTCCTGATTGACCTTGGAACCTGATGCCTCGGCATACTGATCCATTACTGAAACCACCTCCTGCGCCTCCTCCGGTCCAGAAATGAAAACAGAAACGTCATCAGCATAAGCCACAACTCTCAAAGGCGGATCTCCAGTGGCACCCACCAGCACCCCACTCACCGCCCCGCCATCTAGCCTCCTGACGAAGGGGTCAATGGCAAAGGCATAGAGCAAGGGACTCAGCGGGCACCCCTGGCGCACCCCAGATCCAACCTCAAAGGGCTGCCCAACCCAACCATTCACCAACATGAAGCTCTCCGCCCCTTGGTACAATGTCTTCAACCAGCCGATGAACCTCCCCTCCAAACCATACCGGTCCAGGAGATGCCAGAGGTACTTGTGATCAACTCGATCAAAGGCCTTTGCCTGATCCACCGCCAGCAAGTACTTTCCCCATCCTTCAGCCTTACATCGCTCCAGAGCCTCCCGGACAGCTAACACCGCTGTGAAGGTACTCTTGCCCTGGACCGAGCAATGCTGCTGACGAGAAAGCAAACTGTCTGCCACTGACGACAAGCGCCAGAACAAGATCTTCGCCAGAACCTTTCTATCGACATTGAGGAGGCTGATGGGGCGCCAGTTCTCAATAGCCGAAGGATCTTTACCCTTTGACAGGAGAATAACTGCAGACTGTCTCATGGAAGGAGGGAGAGATCCCTCATCCAGACAGCTGTTATACACTTCCGCGAGACGAGGTGCCAGGCGGGATTTAAAAGCCTTACAAAATTCGGCAGTCAGACCGTCTGGCCCAGGAGTCTTTTTAATGGCCAGACTATCAATCGCTCTGGACACCTCTCCTGCAGTAATCTCCCCAGTCAAACTCGCCAGAGGGACATCACTGTCCAGACCAGGCGTGGATTCCAAAAAGCTCGACATCCCTGTCCGGTCAAGGTGTTTCTCACTCAGTAAATCCGCATAAAAGTACCTGGAGACCTCCAGAATCCCTGACCTGGATTTAGCCAGGGACCCTGTACTATCCCTCAGAGCAGAGATCGTCTTAACTGCTGCACTCTGTTTGCAATTCTGGAAAGGGTCAGGCGAGTGGTATTTCCCATAATCCCTCTCCAGAACCAAAGAGGCACGCCGATCATACTGGAGTTCCCTAAGGAGAAGCTTCACCTCCGAGATTGCCCCCGAATCTCCACCGCTAGAAACAAGGCGGTCGAGCTTCCTCCGCAACCGCTGGTAGGCGTTATACTGTTTAAACTGCCGTCTCTTACCAATAGCCTTGAAAAACCTGCTGCTCCGCACTTTGGTGAGCTCCCACCACTCAGACTTACTGCCGCAGAAATCCAGCACCGTCTCCTGCGCCTGAAAGAACTCCTCGAAAGATCGTCTCACCTCCTCGTCCTCCAGCAGAGACGAATTCATCCTCCAGATGCCCTTTCCTCTCAGCGGCGTGTCTGAAATATTCAAGGTGACAGATAGCATAAGGTGATCGGAAAACTCCACCGCCTGACACTCAGGTGCCGAGAAGGCAGAGTTCTCCTTCAAAAAAAACCTGTCTATCCTACTCTGGCTATTACCTCTCCTAAAGGTGAAACCCGTGCCGTCTGGGACACTTTGAATCCAAGCGTCAACCAGACCTGCCTCCCTGACTATAGCATTTAGAAAATTACTATCATATCCCAGCCCGTCAGTGAAGCCTCTCCTGTCCTTGGGCCTAGTAATGGTGTTAAAATCACCTCCAAAGACTACCAGCCGGGATGTAAAGAGGTAAGGTTTAATCCTCGCAAAGAGGTTCTTCCTGTCCCACTTGGACTGTGGGCCATAGATATTAATGAGACGGAGCTCATGCCCCCTTACGAGAACATCCAGAATCAGACATCTTCCGATCTCTACCTCAATTATCCGCCGACACGTTACCATGCCGGTAAAAAGCACCGCAACTCCGCTGTAAAGCTCAGCCGCAAGAGACCAGTAGGAGGGCCCACGCCTCCACTCACGCTTGGCCAGATGGACATCAGCCAAGGTGGGCAACCTGGTCTCCTGCAAAAAGAAAATATCAGCTTCCATCCTACTGATCAAAAATAAGGCTGTTTCTCTAGCACTTACAGACTTTATGCTGGCAACATTAATAGTTGCCACCTTTATCGGAGCGGGAACTGCCATTAAGATAATTGAGAGGGACGTTTCTTAATCCTCCTCTTGACTTTCTTGGCAGGGTCCCTCACTCTCTTAAGAGACCCCCCAGCATCCTCGTCCTCCATCGGGGAAGCGGGATCACTTGACCCCTCCTCCTCCCCCGACAAAGCCCCAAACCTATTCCCCAGGGCCACCTCCCCCGCCTCTAAAGAGGACACCGACCCTGCTGAGGACAAAACTGGCTTACTCCGCCTACCCACCAGGGACCACCCCTCCTCCACCCGAGCCCCTACCGGAGCAGAACCTTGGGACTCACGGGACTCCCTACCGGGCCTCCTACTCCGCCGCAGCGGCAAGAGCAAGGGGGGAGCAGACACTGAGGGACTAGACCTAGCCTCAACCATCCCGGCCCCTTTAGCAGCCTCCCTCAGCTGTTTCTTAGTCCTGGGAGGAGGAACCGGCACACAAGGGGGAACAACAGGGGACTCCAAAGGGGTAGACGAAACAGGGGGGACAGAGACAGGAGGGGCCACAGAAACCTCCCCTTCCCTCACAAGGGCCACCACAGCAACCGAAGCCGCTCTCTCCAATGCCGCCTCCGCCTCTTCAGCATCTACCCGATCCAACTCTGCTTCAAGCTCCCCCACCGGAAGGTTGTGGAGGGCCTCCGGGCACTGGTTGTATGAATGCCCAAGCTCCCCGCAGAGATTGCATCGGACAACATTGCAGTCCCTGGCCAGGTGTCCTATTTCCTGACACAGGGAACATCTAATGACGGGGTAGATGGCCGCAAAATGCCCCTTGCCCCCACACCGGTGGCAGACCCTCGGCTGACCCGCATAAAAAATTATCAGGCGGTCCTTCCCTAGAAAAGCGGAAGAGGGAATGTGCTGGAGCACATTTCCAACCGCCTTTAAGCGGACGGTGGTCGTCCACCCACCTGTCCATATTCCCCTCTCATCCTTGATCTTCCCAAGGGGCCCCATCACATCCCCATATCTGCTTAGCCAGACCACAATATCTGATGCAGGGATGGATTCATTTCTCACCAGCACCGTTATTTTTTTAATCAGGGACTGGCGAGAGACGAGCCTCGGGGTTAGGCCCACCCACCTAGGGCTGGTGACAAAGGTGGCCTCATACCTCTGCCAAAAGAGGTCCAACAATTCTGGCCGCATGAAGGACACGTCATATTCTCCAGTACCAACTGGAGCAATAAACGCAAAAATATCTGCGGCATGGAAGCCCATTTCTAATATGCGGTCTATGACCTCTCTCCTGCTAAGGGGGGGGCCCTCCCCTGACCACTTCAGCTGAACAACATTTCGCCTTGCGGCGGAAGTGGGTAGGTTACCTGCCCTTGCCCGGGCCGATCCCACTGACCCCTGACCTCCTCTAACTGCAGCAGAGTAACTGAGCCCCGATCCAGCCCCAGGGGCACTCAACATCAAGGGGGCATGACCAGGGGAAGCCGCCACACCAGCAGCAGCAACTGAAGGGGCAGATGCTGATGAGCCATGACCTGGGGGAGCCCGGGGCTGGGGACCACCCATACCAGCAGGAGAACCCACCTGAGCCGGACCCGCAGGAGCCTGGACCTGAGAACCTGGAGCCCCCTGAGGAGAAACCGGGGGACCTACTGGTTGCACACCAGAGGCCACCATGCCCCCCAAAGGGGCGGGGCCCACTGGGACCACCACCGGAGGGGAAACACCCTTAGCCAGGACTGTAGGGCTAACCTGCAGCTCAGACAATTTTGCAGGCATTATACCCGCTACCCCAGTGTCCAGAACCATCTCACCAACACAATCAGCAGAGTCCTTCTCCCCTTCCAGTGGCTCCCCTGCCTTTGCCAACACGTCCTTGGGGATGCGTTGCAGCATGACAAAGGCAGCATGCTCTTTCACCACCGGCTTAGCCGGCTTGCGGGGGATGACATCACTTTCAGCTTCTTCCTCTGAGTCCTCGGACGTAAACCTGAAGTCGGCTCCACGCAGCTCTGCAACCGCCTCTGCCAGGAACTGCAATCCGCCCACTATCTCCTCCTCCTCCACCTGGGTCCCCCAATCCACAGGCAGCTGCCCAGGGGGGAGGGACTCTGATGATCCTGCCACCACGCTGTCTTCCATGATAGACGCCATTTCCTCTGAGGGTGCTGTGGGCTCAACCTGCCCCTGCTCGCCTTCCACCAGCAACTCCCCCGACAATTCCTCCACCGAAGAGGCCTCCTCCACCGGACCCCGCATCGCCGCAACACTGCGGCTTCTTGCAGCCTTAAATCTCGCTTCATTCAGATACTTCTCGCTTAGGACGCCGCTCTGGCGCTGCAGCGCCGCCACATACCTCCCTTGCTGTGACACACGAAGTTCCAGCGCCTCCAGGTCCGGTTTCATGGCCTGCCGCTTAGTAGACCATACACGGTCGTAGGATGACCGGAGCTTCTTTAGCTCCAGAGTCAGCTTCTGGAGCTTGGCTTCCTCCTTCTCTATTAACCTGGCCCGAGCGGCCACACAGTCCCGGTAGGCAGAATAAACTTCCCCCTTCCTAGGGGCCATTCCCAGGTCCTCTACTGGTGGAAAAGAGAGGCCGGTACTAGGCCCCTCCAGGGCCTTCTCCCCGCTGGACCCAGGCCCAGGATCCGCCATCCTGCCTGGGCTGGGCAGGGCACTTTAGCCCCAGGCTTCTCGGGCCTTTCTGGAGCTCAGCAGACAAGTGCAACACACCCTCTCTCAGGAATGAATTCACCAATAATGGTGGGACTCAGCTGCCTTGTGATCTGCAGTACCAGGGCTGGCCAGCGGATGCTCCCAGCAATCAGAGACTCAACTTTGCAGCCAGCTAACACCTGGAACTGATTATGCTGGGGTATTTAAGGGATGGCCAGACCCACAGACTCTGCCTTGGTGTTGTGTTTGTCCTGGGCCCTGTATCCTGTTTCTGTCCTGCATCCTGTTTCTGAACCGCTGCTGACTTCTCCTGCTCTGATCCCGGCTCGCTCCTGACCATCCCTCTGCCTGACCCTCTGTACCACGCTGCTTGCTACTTGTTCTGATCCCTGGCTTGTGACCCTGACCATCCCTCTGCCTGACCCTCTGTACTACGCTGCTTGCTACCTGCTGAACCTGGCCTGTGACCCCGACCAATCTCCGCTTGCTCCCCCTGTACCTACCTGCCCTATTGATATTGACCCGGCCTGCCTGACGACGCTTGCTTGTATGTACTGTTATCTGTGGGTGGTTGGTTTGGTTTGGTTTGGTTGCACTGTATTATGTTTTAGTATTGGACTGCGTTTATGTTTGTATTGTTAGTATTAATAAATTATATTGTTTATAACATATCTGAGGTCTGCGTTTCCCTGCGTCAGCCACACACCTCTGGTCACACCTGGGAGCCCTGACAAACAGTGTGCAACTAAAAGCTCTGATTTTAATCTGAACTTTTAAAGAGATTTGTTATTTTTTTTGCTGGATAGCTTGAAAGAGTGCTCAGGACCTCATTTTTAATATTTAAAAAACATAAAAATGCATCAATGTTAAAATTTACAATAAGCTGATCTCTTTTACATGTACAGTTGCAAGAAAAAGTATGTGAACCCCTTGGGATTACGTGGAGTTTTGCATGAATTGGGCATAAAATGTGCTCTGAACGTCATCTAAGTCACAACAATAGAAGAACACAGTCTGCTGAACATAATACTACACAAACATTAGATGTTGCCATGGTTTAATTGCACATAACATGTAAACATTCACAATGCAGGGAGGAAAAAGTATGTGAGGCCCTAACTTAATGACTTCTCCCAGAGCTAATTGGAGCCAGGAGTGAGCCAACCTTGACTCCAATCAGTTTGATGATATTGGATGTGTTGCTGACAGCTGTCCTGCCCTTAAAAAACACACACCTGTTTTGGGTTTACTGGTATGGTTCACATCAGCACTGTCTGATGTGAACCATGCCTCGCAGAAAAGAGCTCTCAGAAGACCTACGATCGAGAATTGTTGACTTGCATGAAGCTGGAAAGGGTTACAAAAGTATCTCCAAAAGCCTTGGTATTCATGTGTCCACGGTAAGACAGACTGTCTACAAATGGAGAAAGTTTAGCACTGTTGCTACTCTCCCTAGGCGTGGTCGTCCTGTAAAAATGACTGAAAGAGCACAGCGCAGAATGCTGCATGAGGTAAAGAAGAATCCCAGAGTGTCAGCTAAAGACCTACAGAAATCTCTGGCACATGCTAACATTTTTGTTGACACATCTACAATAAGGAAAACATTAAACAAGAATGGAGTAAATGGGAGGACACCACGGAGGAAGCCATTGCTGTCCAAAAAGAATATTGCAGCACGTTTGAAGTTTGCAAAAGAGCATCTGGATGTTCCACAGCACTACTGGCAAAATATACTGTGGACAGATGAAACCAAGATTGAGTTGTTTGGGAGGTACACACAACACTATGTGTGGAGAAAAAAAGGCACAGCACACCAACATCAAAACCTCATCCCCACTGTGAAACATGGCGGAGGGAGCATCATGGTTTGGGGCTGCTTTGCTGCCTCAGGGCCTGGACGGATTGTTGTCATTGATGGGAAAATGAATTCCAGAGTTTATCAAGACATTTTGCAGAAAAAAGGAACGACCATCTGTCCGCCAACTGAAGCTCCGCAGAGGATGGGTGATGAAACAGGACAATGACCCAAAGCATACAAGTAATTCAACAAAACAATGGCTGCAACAGCACAGAATACGCCTTCTGGAGTGGCCCAGTCAGGGTCCTGTCCTCAACCCGATTGAAATGCTGTGGCATGACCTTAAGAGAGCGATTCACACCAGACATCCCAAGAATATTGCTACACTGAAACAGTTTTGTGAAGAGGAGTGGTCCAAAATGACTCCAGATCATTGTGCAGGTCTGATCTGCAACTACAGGAAACGTTTGGTTGAGGTTATTGCTGCCAAAGGAGGGTCAACCAGTTATTAAGTCCAAAGGTTCACATACTTTTTCCTCCCTGCACTGTGAATGTTTACATGTTATGTGCAATTAAACCATGGCAACATCTAATGTTTGTGTAGTATTATGTTCAGCAGACTGTGTTCTTCTATTGTTGTGATTTAGATGACGTTCAGAGCACATTTTATGCCCAATTCATGCAAAACTCCACGTAATCCCAAGGGGTTCACATACTTTTTCTTGCAACTGTATATCTGAAAAAAATCATTGAAATGACTCTACATTCCCTTTAATAAACACAGTTATTTTTAAAGAAGGTAGCTATTCAAAGCATAAAGCTTGATTGCACACAAACACAAATACTGTAGACAATAAACTAATGTACAATTGTATGAACCAGAAACTGGCACACAGAGCTGGCTTTCTTACTGGGTGACATGGCTATGGCTAAGAGTACCTCGACCTCCAGGAGCAGCACATCACTAGTCATTTTAAATGTGTGCTTGCTATTGCTACTCTCAGGCTCACAGAATCTGTACAGCACTGGCTGTGTCTCTGCTCACATTTTCCTGGTCATGTCAGTATGGTACTGTTTGTGTCTCTGCTCACATGTTCCTGGTCGTGTCAGTATGGTACTGCTTTTGTCTCTGCCCACATGTTCCTGGTCATGTCAGTATGGTACTGTTTGTGTCTCTAAGGACAAGTTCCTGGTCGTGTCAGTATGGTACTGTTTGTGTCTCTAAGGACAAGTTCCTGGTCGTGTCAGTATGGTGCCATTTGTGTCTCTAAGGACAAGTTCCTGGTCGTGTCAGTATGGTACTGTTTGTGTCTCTAAGGACAAGTTCCTGGTCGTGTCAGTATGGTACTGTTTGTGTCTCTAAGGACAAGTTCCTGGTCGTGTCAGTATGGTACTGTTTGTGTCTCTTAAGGATAAGTTCCTGATTGTGTCAGTATGGTACTGTTTGTGTCTCTAAGGACAAGTTCCTGGTTGTGTCAGTATGGTACTGTTTGTGTCTCTTAAGGACAAGTTCCTGGTTGTGTCAGTAGATATTGACTGAGTCTTACTAGGTATGTTTACTTTACTTTATAAACTAAAAATTATTTAGAAGTTATACCTAATGTGTTTATTTGTCATGTTATTTGGCCAATTATATTTGTAAAATACACTTGAGAATTGTATGATCCACTGGTTAAACGAAAAAAATGTGGTGCGCTCTCTCATCATAAGTAGAACCATAAGCTTTGAAAGCATAAAGTGACAGTCCAAAAAAATGTAACAGATAATGAACGTCCAATCCAGTATATATTGCATTAACATCCAGCCATAATCAACACCATGCTTGACTTGTGGCCCCACTCCCTGCTCACCTTGACCATTGACCTATAGATTATAATAGGCCAAAAAGCAGGGAGTGGGACCACAAGTCAAGCACGGTGTTGATTATGGCTGGATGTTAATGCAACATATACTGGATTGGACGTTCATTATCTGTCACTTTTTTTTGGACTGTCACTTTATGCTTTCAAAGCTTATGGTTCTATTTATGATGAGATGGCGCACCACATTTTTTTTCATTTATTTGCTTTGAGTGTGAGTACACAAGAGGAGTAAGTGCAGCAATCTTATTTTCTGATATTATTGCTATAGTTGGAACATAGCAGCGCATAGGTCTTTAACATTTGCATGATCCATTAGTTGTTTAAAAGAATAGGTAAGATACTGAATGATCAAACGGGGAGCAACTGTAACTTGCAGTTTCCTTAAAGGGGTGTGACATTGGAATTAGGGATTGAAGACAGGTTCAGGATGGGAAAAAAACATGCATACACTGCAGAATAATGAAAGCTGCACAAACATATGAAAGCTGCACAAACATGGATTCCTCACAGCAATGTCTCTGTGACTTGATCAGGGTATCATGTGGCTGCTTTGCATAGACTCTCTAAGACTCTATAACAACAGAGAGTCAAGTTGAGGATTACTATTTCCAGTAAAACAGTGCAGAACACAGTTATTTATTATAATCTACATAGACAGCATCCCTCTCGATGAAGTCCAGAGTAGCTCTGGTAACACAAAGTAACAGCTGGAGGGATCCAAGACAATGGTCCACCATGCTGGAACTAGAGTACCCTAGTAGAAACCAGGGAGGGGCTGCCCACAGTAGCTAGGTGAAGAAGGTGTGTGCTATGGGGTTTCAGGAGGTTGTCTGCATGCTGATTCTGACAGATGATGAATTTAAACTCCCTGGAAATGTCCAGGAACCCAGGCAGTCATGGGAAATTGTAAAAGGGGGATATCCCTGTATCTGAGCTTGGTGAATAAATGGGCACCCTGTTATGCGTGTATGATTATTTCTTTACGTTTTTGTGGAATTGTGTCCTGTGCATATACAGTATGTGCTGGTAGTGATAAATGTCCTCAGCTGTTTTTGGAAATGGGGGTTGGGGTGGCACAGGGTAGCCAGCATGGGGGTGGGGGTGGCACAGAGTAGCTGGCCTAGGTAGAGAAAAATGTATAAACCTGGCTCTTCTGACAATGACACCTGAAGTTTCTGCTTTGGGAAATGCAAAAATGAAAGAAGCAAAAGAATTGCGACAAGAGATGTCCATTGCTAATGATCATTTTTAGTAAAAGGGCTGGTCAAGTCAGTATTTTTTTTGTGCATCAATAATAGTTGGGCATGGGATCCCTTGTTTTGGAGTCCAAGAAGCAACTAGACTTCACTAAAGGCTGCTGCAAGTCAATATGGTTGTGGCTGCACAGCATATCTTAAGATGTGGCCCCGGTTTCACATGTTGACACCAACTGTATGTATACTGATAAGAATAGCAAAAGAATAAAATAATTGTAATTTACTCCAATATTCTTGTAAACATGGGCCACCTCCTTAAAGCGTTACTGTACACTCTCAATTAAAAGTGATTATTTTTAATCCTTATGCTGCCAGCATCAGTTAATGGATAAGAAAGTATACCATATTTATTTGTTTTTAAACTTTTTTTTTCTACATTTCTTCAGTTCCTTCTTGGGTTCCATGCCTAGGCAAATAATGTCATACATGCCAGGAGTCTTCGGAAGGGGAGGAAGGGTTCTCAGCTCAGCCCATGCCTGAACTAAGGGCAGATGGATTCCAGGAAGGAAATGCTACAATAAATCATCTGCCCTTACTCAAGATGGCCATGCCTGAAATGCCAGGGATGTTTTTCAAAATGATTTTTCAGTAAAATAAAAGATAGAGATATGGTTGGATGGGCAAGTTTGCTTTGAATGTTAACAATGACTTAAATATCACTTTTGGTTTGTGGTGCTCAGATGCAGTGCAATTCCACTTTAATGTCTGGTCAAAAGAGTGATGTGTATTAAAGTCAGCACTTTAAACCTGCATAATTGTTTCAGATACTTGATTCATTACATAATGAGGAGCATGAAACCCTGGAAGCTGGTAACTTGGTAATGGCAGCACAGGTATTACTTTTTTTTTTCAATCCAAACAACTTTTATTCTCAAGGAAATTGAAAAGTGGAACAGTGCTTACAGAATCTTCGAAAACATGAAAGTACAATCAGAATTATATGTAGTGATACAACTTGAATGCGCAGATCCTGTGACATATAAAAGACCAGAAGCATTTACCAAACAGAACAGTTTTTCCCGTAGGAGTAGTGAGTTGACATAGTCTATCCATTGCTTTTTAGTTGGAGGGACTGAAGACAGCCATTGCCTTGCAATTAATTTTCTAGCCAGATATAGAAGTCTAGATACCATAATATACACTCCGGGTTGTAACAGCTCCTGATCCATAGCTCCTAGCTTACAAGGTAAGGGATCCTGAGAAACAGTATACTGTGATACTAGGGAAATGATCTGAAGGACCTCACTCCAATATCTATACAGCTTTGGGCATTGCCAAAGCATGTGGATAAAGTCGCCCTGCTGGACCCTACATCTCGGGCAATCAGGGGAGTCTCGCCTACCCCACCAGTATAATTGAACAGGGGTCCTATACGCCCGATGGAGAATAAACAATTGTGACAATTTATGGGAGGGAGAAAGAGAGACCACCAGTACAGACTCCAGGACAGCATCCCAGGCATCTCCCCAATGTCCTGGGTCCACTGCGTCCTACCACGGAGACTAGCGTGATTCTGTACAGTGGCCAACAACTCGGAGTAGATTCAAGAAATCATGCCCTTCTTATGTGTCACCTGAGTAAGGTCGCTCCCTCCAACTGTGAAAACCAACAGGTATTACTTTAATTTAGTATTCTGATTTTAATAAAGATGTGGTTTCATTAAAACTGAACTGCAGGCAGATATACAAGGCTCAAAAGACTGCATCTCTATATTCATTCATACATTGTTATTTTCCTTTTAATGCAAGAAGTGTAAGAACTTACATTTGGCTTGGTCTGGTCTGGTGCATTCCACTGTCCAACAGAGCTCAGATTAGGAAAGGGAGAAGCAGCACAAGGAGCCAGTCAATTGACTATCAACAAACAAGGAACCAGCTGATATGAGGAGAGCAGAATGATAACAAAATTGAGCCAATCAATATGTGCTGCTTCTCCTTTCACTGTCCAGACAAATGCTGAATGATGGACAAGGCCTGTAAGTGTTAACTACAACAGAGAAAAAATTGGGCATTGTGCCCTGCCAGACAGGCCTGTTTTGTGAGAAAGAGCTGTGTAAATCTCAGAACTCAATGGACAGAAACAAATCCTTTGGCAGGTGAAACAATTTTAAATGTTTTATCACAACTTTTTAAAGCTATTAGTCCTATATCTACATTACTAGTATTTTATTATGTGTAGCTTGGAAGAATGTCATGCTTTTACTGGTTTGCTCTTTGTCCTCACTCCTTACTGTGATGGTCTGCCCTGAACAGTTGAAGTGAATGAAATGTATTTGGTAAGGGTTTGATTTATAGCACAACCTATTAAGTGCTTAGAGGAGTATGAGGATTAACTCATAATTGCTATTCTTTTAATGAAAGCATCACAAATTGTACAATGTAAAATTCATGATGGAACATTCCAAACAAATGAATAGTCTTTGCTAAAGACAGCATATAATTAATTGGTGTGGGATAGGTCCAGCAAATGCATCAAACAGGTTTAGGAACAAGCTTGGTATGTAGAAAGAGCAATCAAGAAGGTTATGAAATGTTGAAAGGGTTCCTGCTTTGAACTCAAATTTTACAAAAGATGAATGCTTGCCATTTGATATGTCTTGGAATCAGACATTAAAATACATTTTATATTTCTCCAGTTGTAAGCTATACCAACAATTACCTTGCAGGCCCACTGTCCACATTCATAGTTACATAATTGATAAGGATGGATAAAGACACAGGTCCATCCAGTTTAACCTATTAGTGTGTGTGTTTGTATGTGTGTGTGTTTATGTTGCTAACTAGATGAAATGGTTTTCTTCCAGTAATACACTCACCATTTAAAGATCTGTATATTGAAATCCTAGCCCCTCCTAAGCTCCTTTTTTCCATTTTAATTTTTGTAGCTGTTCCACATAACTAAGGTCCTCTAACCCCCTTATTAGTTTTGTTGTCCTTCTCTGGACTCTTTCCATTTCAAGCAAACCCTTCCTGAGGATTGGTGACCAAAATTGGACCGCATACTCAAGATGCATACTCAAGATGTGGCCTAACCAGAAGAATCATAGCATTTTCTCTTGAGTAAAAACTCTTTTTAATGCATGATAACAGTCTGATAGCCTTGCTTGCTGCTTGATCTACAAGGACCCCCACATCCTTTTCCATCCTCGATTCCACCAGAGGTTCTACCCCCTAGCATGTAACTTGCATTTGTACTTTTAACTCCGAAGTGCAATACTTTACATTTTTCTGTCAAACCTCATCTATCACATAGCTGCCCACCCCTTTATTTTAATGAGGTCTTCTTGTAGTATTGCTTTATCCTGTTACAAAGTTATTGCCCTGCTTTGTATCATCATCAAACATTGAGCTTGAGCTATTTATTTTTATCTGTATGTCATTTATTAACAAGTTAACCACTTGAGCTCTGGTAGGTTTTACCTTGGTTATGACCAGACCATTTTTTTGCTATTTATCACTGTGCTACTTTAACTGGTAATTGCGCAGTCATGCAACAAAGTACCCAAATAAAATGTATAAAAACTTTTTCACACAAATAAATCTTTCTCTTGGTGGTATTTGATCACCACTGGGTTTTATTATGTTTTATTATATAAACAAAAAAAAACAACATTTTGGGAAAAAAATATTTTTACTTTCTGCTATAAAACATCCAATAAAAAAATTTCAAAAATCAAATTTCTTCATAAATTTAGGTCAAAATGTATTCTGCTACATGGCTCTGGTAAAAAAAAATCCAATAAGTGTATATTGATTGGTTTGTGCGAAAGTGATAGTGTCTACAATCTATGTTATATATACAGGGATTTTTATTTGTTTATTTTTTTATACTAGTAATGGTGGTTATCAGTGACTTATAGTAGTACTGTAGTGCGGTGGGCAATCTGACACTAACTGACGCTGGGTGCAAACTGACTAACACTGACATCACCAGTGACACTAATACAGTTATCAGTGCTAATACTATACACTATCACTGTACTAATGACACCGTCTGGGAAGGGGTTAACATCTTGGGGTAATCAAGGGGTTAAGTGTGTGTCTAACAAGTGTTAATGTGTGTATTATGTGCTGCTTTTTTACTAAAAAACTATTTGTTCCTTCTTCCTGCTTTGCAGAGAGAAGAAACAAAGAGATTGTTCTCTCTGTACAGAGCCCTGTGTTGTTTGTCAATACAGTGCTCTGGGCTGTGATTGGACACAGCTGAACAGCAGGTCTCAGCCATGGATCATTGATTGAAACCTGCTGACAAAAGTCCAATCACTGCGGGAGTTGGTGGGGTAGGGGCTGCACACCCTGAACCTGGAAGCAGGGAGCGATGTATAGGTACAGTACAATGTGGGCGGGCGGCCCTGAAGTGGTTAAACAGAACTGGTCCCAGGCCCTGGGGCACATCACTCACAACTCTCACTACTCTCTGTATGCACTTCTGCAACACGTTTTCCCTCCAGAAACAGTACATACATCACTTCTAAAATACCTTAATTTGTAATTTAAGTGTTTGTGGGGTAGCTACTAAAACTAGAGAGTGCAAAATCTGGTGCAGCCATGCATGGCGACCAATCAGCTTCTAACTTCAGGTTGTTCAATTAAGATTCAACAATAAAACCTGGAAGCTGATTGGTTTCTGTGTAGAGCTGCACCAGATTATGCACTCTCCAGTTTTAGAAAATCAACCCTACTATTTCCACAGGACTTCCTCTATCCAAATTACAGCTTACTCCCTCATAGAACGTTAACTGGTTCCGCGCCAATAGCAGAAATACTGCTACAGGACGGCACGGGTGCGCAAAATCAGGTATATACACATGATTTTGCAGTTTTGGGTAGGGGGCCTGGCTGGTGATTACTCACTGGCACCTGGTGATTGCAGAGTATTTCCGATGGGGGAGATACCTGTATTTAAACAACACAGATCTCTCCCCTGTCAGCTCCTGCACACTACATTGTATGGCTCTGAATAGCAGAGCCATACAAAGCAGTGTGTTTACAGTAAAGCACACACACAGCCAACATAGTGAAACAACACACAGTTAACTCTTTGATCGCCCCACATGATAACCCCTTCCTGCCCAGTGCCATTAGTACAGTGTCAGTGCTTTTTATTAGCACTGATCGCTGTATTGGTGTCACTGGGGATGTCAGTGACACTAAGTCAGTTCCCCCTAGTGTCAGAATGGCCACCGTAATCTCACAGTCCCACTATAAGTCGCTGATCACTGCCATTACTAGTAAAAAAAAATTAAAAATATTCCATTTGTAAATGCTATAACTTTCACATAAACTAATTAATTTACAAGTATTGGAATTTTTTAGCAAAGACATGTAGCAGAATACATTTTGACCTAAATTTATGATGAAATTTGATTTTTTAATTTTTTTTACTGGATATGTTTAATAGCAAAAAGTCAAAAATATTGTTTTTTTCTCAAAAGTGTTGGTCTTTTTTTGTTTATAGCTCAAAAAATAAAAACACACAGGCAATCAAATACCACCAAAAGAAAGCTCTATTTGTGGGGAAAAAAGGACGTAAATTTCATATGGGTGCAGTGTTGCATGACCACGCAATTGTCAGTTAAAGTAACACAGTGCCGTATTGCAAAAAAAAAAACTGGCCTGGTCAGGAAGGGGGGTAAATTCTCTGGAGGGCAAGTGGTTAAAAGGCTGGTCTAGCAAGATGTGTCTACTCATCGTCCTTGTACTTAGGGGGCCTATCGCATACATCCACAATTAATTTGCCATTTGAAACTATGGCCACAATGCATTCACCTCATCACTGGTTTCTTTGGTGATGTCATCTCTCATATTCAAGTTACTCATGTTACTTAAAAGTACACATGGTGGGGAGATATTATAGATTTTGTAGAGACATGGCAATTTTCCTTCGTATTTTTTTGTTAATGGTAGAAACAGTGGGCAGTAGCCAGTCTATGTGTTTCTCCTTGTGCACAGACAGCACATTAAAAGCACATGGTTCCATCTGCCACAAAGGAAAGATTAACGGGCAAGATCTGGCAAGGTCAAAATCATTGGATTGGGTCTGGGGGGCCCTTTACTCAGACAATGTCACTTTGACCCCAATGGGCAAGCAGGTCATCTTTCAAACATCTATGAGTGCCATTGATAAATGCCCTCCCCCCAAAAAAACAAACAAGCAGACGTATCCTTTTTTCAAATCAATATTGGATTTATCTCCTATTATTTAAATTGCGGACAAATATTTTTGTCTAATTGTCTCCCTCTAAAATTGATTTGTTTTTCTTTTTCAGTTGTGTTTTTGTTATTTAGTGAAAAATGACTGAAAGCCGAATTATTAATCTAGAAACGTGTGACCCTACAGCTGTTTCTGTTCCATAAGTCCCATCATCACTCCTCAGCAGCTGTGTGAAGATTTTGTAGTTTAACAATATCTGGATAACCACAAAGCCCACCCCTGCTGCTAATGTTGCATACAACTCTAATGAAGAACACATTTAGGAAAGACTTGTACAAGTATGTGACTTCTCCTCTCTGGTCAGCAACGATTGAATATATAGAAGTTTAAAATTGAACAGGATATACGCATTTTCTATTATGTTCCTATTGTCTGGTGCTGAAGAAAAGAAACTACAAGTTATTTGTAACCAATCACAATCTATTTTTCAATTTTCTAAAGCTTTTTATAGGAAAATGGCCCTTATTCAATACAGATACTTGTCATACACATGTCGAATAGGCCAATGATACAGTACCCTTCAGTGGGGATTGACAGGAACCGCAGTACTGCCCTGTGCTCATGATGTTGCTACAGCTCCTAAAGTCCTGTGGCTCCTCAGTGCACCCTTAAAGTTAGATGGATGCATTTAATCTATAGAGCCCACTGTGACCATTGCACTCCTAGCTTCGCCATGGGTACAGTTTTTCCCATTCATGAAACAGCAATCTAAGCACCAGCAGACTGATATTGGTTGTTAACTGTCCAATTAAACTGTATATTACCCCAACATTTCATAGTATTGATATGGTCTGTGTTACCGTATACTTTATTAAAATGTATCCAGTTCTCTTTGCATTTTTTCCTTTGTGTGAAATACCTGCTGATCCTGACAGTCCTGCTTTCGTATTTCAAACTGACCACACCAGGGCATGGAAGCCCATCTGTCAAATTATGGTTGGTTTGCTTCTTCGAATTCTACTTGGGAGCACATCCTGCTTGTACTCCAGTGGTCTGTCTCCTGCTGACACACCACCTTGCACAGCTCTTCACTGAGAAGAACAGTATACTGGCATTCCTCTGTCTCCTGCTGACATTCCCCCAGCACAGCTCTTTACTGGAAACATCAGTGTACTGCTGTATTTCTACCTCCTGCTGGCACCCCCCCCCAGCACAGCCCTTCACTGGGAAGATCAGTGTACTGCTCTTTCTCTGCCTCTTGATGACATGTCCCCAGCACAGATCTTCGCTGGAAACATCAGTGTACTGCTGGCACCCCCCCGCCCCAGTACAGCTCTTCACTGGGAAGATCAGTGTACTGCTGCTTCTCTACCTCTTGATGACATGCCCTCTGCATAGCTCTTAACTGGGAAGATCAATGCATTGCTGTTTCTCTGCCTCCAGCTTCCATGCTCCCCTAGCCAGCTCAACACTGGAAACAACAGTGTACTGTTCTTCTCTGCCTCCTGATGACATGCTCCCCCCCGCACAGTGTTTCACTGGGAAGATCAGTGTACTGCTGCTTCTCTGCCTCTTGATGACATGCCCCCTACACATCTCTTAACTGGGAAGATCAGTGCATTGCTGTTTCTCTGCCTCCAGAGCTTCCATGCCCCCCTAGCTAGCTCAACACTGGAAACAACAGTGTACTGTTCTTCTCTGCCTCCTGATGACATGCTCCCCCCGCACAGTGTTTTACTGGGAAGATCAGTGTACTGCTGTTTTTCTTCCTCCTGCTGACACGCGCTTGTCACAGTGTATTTCTTTTACATGAAAACACAGTAGTTGCCACCATGTGTTTTAATAAAAACACACACCATTCACAGTCTGACCTTTTAAAAGGAATATCTGTATCATCTGCTGTCATGCCCAGACAGGAATGAGTTTACAGTAAGGTTGCTATTTTCAAAGAGGCAATGCATTCTTGACAATTACTCCTGCTTGTGTCCAGGGGTGATCATCTGTCCATAACCGTAGGTGACTTGTGCAATTACTTCCAAACACCGGTGGAAAGCTGCAGCCACTGTCAGCCTGTCAATGCTTTATATGGGCTTCCCATGCCCAGTTGTCTACAACACACCTGGGCTTCAATCCGCGGTGTTTCACAAGATACGTCAGGCTATGTGGCTGCAAACGGCAAGATAAAGGGGGATCAAGGGGCTAGCGTTTTTTTGTGGAAAAGTGATCCCCCAACAGCTGCATGTGTAATGGGGAGAGAAGAAGCAATTGAAATAGGAGGAGCTCTGCTATGTACCATTGAGAAGATTTGGAATTGCATAGGGGGATTTTTGGAAAATTTTTCTGAAGGTGAATTTACACTTTAGGCTGACGCAAAATAGTGGCTTGCACTGACCAGGTGCAACCTAATGTTACTTCTTTACTAACAAGGAGATGTGGTTGCAGTGTTTTTTACTGGGATGGTTGTTAGTAGACCCAAACCATGTGCCCCAGGTGTCTACTCCAAATGATTGTAATACCTGCCCTGCATTTGGCTGACTATCTACATTCCACATATGGGTGAACTCGGGTCACCCTGCACAACATGATACTGCAACAAGTTGTGGAACTTCAAATACACATACAGTATATGTGTATGTGATTTAAAAAAAAAAAAAAGACTGCTAACACTAGTCTGTTACTGAATATTGAACTGAAATATATGATCTCTTACAATTCTTTTACACTTCACAGTTAATATTTGAAAAGATCTTTCTTTGTTTATAACTTGTCACCCAACAATGAACATGGATGCCATTTGTCTCTTATTATAAGCTCTATCAAGTTTTACTGCCAAAGATGCAGAATGTACAGAACGTCAGCTGTTTCTGGGAAAATGTTAAAGCAAAGATCACTTAAGGACTCTCTTTCTCTAGGCCATCGTATAGATATATTGGCTAGGAGCCTGTAATGTGTCATCTTTGATTATGGTTTTCACTTATAATCTGCTTGACGATAAAACCATGGAAATGCTTTGAGACTTATTGATATTAAACAATGTTTGTTTGCTTTTCTTGGTTTTTAATAGGCCAAATACTAAATCACGAACATTACTATATACTATGTGAATGTCTTCAATAAGAAAAAAAAAATGTTAGTAACACATGTTTGTAAAAGCTCCAGTGGCAATTAATTCAGTATCAAAATCTATATATCAGCCATGCACGTACGAACTTAACAAGCATATCAACAGAGAAGATATCGTTTGTCTACATATTGAATCCTCTAGAGCAGGGGTCTCCAAACTTTCCAAACAAAGGGCCAGTTTACTGTCCTTTAGACTTCGGGGTGAGGCCAGACTGTAGCCAGTGGAGGTAGAACATGTCCCAGGCATCAGTGCTAGCAAACAATACCTGAGACATATTATTCAATTGCATAGTGCCTGTGGTCAGTAGAATGGGGAATACTGCCAAATCTCTGGTGTCAGTGGATGGAATAGTGCCTCATCACTGATGTCAGTGGATGGAATAGTGTCCCATATTCAACATATTATTCAATTGCATAGTGCCTGTGGTCAGTAGAATGAGGAATAGTGCCAAATCTCTGGTGTCAGTGGATGGAATAGTGCCCCATCACTGATGTCAGTGGATGGAATAGTGTACTGATGTCAGTAGATGGAAGAGTGCCCCATCATTGGTGTCAGGGGGAGGAATAGTGCCCCATCATTGGAGTCAGTGGGAGGAATAGTACCCCATCACATGCGTCAATGGATGGAATAGTGTCCTATCATTGGTATCAGTGGGCAGAATAGTGCCCAGTCATTGGTGTCAGTGGATGAAATAGTGCCCCATCATTGACATTAGTGGGAAGAATAGTGCCCTATCATTGGTGTCTGTTGGGGAATTATGTCCCACTGTTGGTGTCAGTGTTAGAAATAGTGCCTCAAATCAGTGGTGGCGATAGTGCCCCAAGGGCCCTATAAAAACTAGCAATGGGCTACATCTGGCCCTTGGGCCACAGTTTGGAGATTGTAGTCTACCTAATCAGAGATGGCTGGAAATTACATTTGTGCACTTAGCTCTCTTTGCTGCATTTTTTAATTATAAATGAATTAGTCTGGGAGTAAAAAGTACCAATTTGTATACTGCTTCTGTGACGGAAGCGTAGGCAGGACAGAACACACACGGAGGATGATAAACACACAAAGCTTTATTGAGCTATGGAAAGCACTCAATCAGGGTAGGAAGGTAGCGACCCAAAAAAGGGGAAGAGAGGGGAGGAGCCCAAAATAATTGTAATCCGACCCACAATAGGGCAATTTGGGTAGCGATGGCCCGAGCAAGTATTAATCCAAGCTGGCAGTTCCGGCAAAAGTGATAGGGGGGTTCCACGGGGCAATCCAGGCATAAAAGGTATGAGTGTTCAATGGGGCCAGTCCAGGCAGGGTAATATGGGGATTCATGGACAGTCCAGGCAGGGAAAATAGGGGGATTCACGGCCAGTCCAGGCAGGGAAAATAGGGGGATTCATGGACAGTAGTTCAGTCAGGAGGGTATGGGCATTCACGGTTTAGGCAGGAGTCACCTCTGGCACACATAGCGGATAGCAGGCGAACATACTCCTTGGTACCCAGCAGATAGCAGGCAAAGTACTCCTCGGCTCACAGCGGATAGCAGGTAAAGTACTTCTTGGCACACACAGTGGATAGTAGGCAAAGGTACTCCTTGGCACCCAGCGGCTAGCATATAAAGTACTTCTTGGCACACACAGCGGATAAAGTACTTCTTGGCACACACAGCGGATAGCAGGCAAAGGTACTCCTTGGCAACCAGCGGATAGCAGATAAAGTACTCCTTGGCACACACAGCGGATAGTGGATAAAGTACTTCTTGGCACACACAGCGGATAGCAGGCAAAGGTACTCCTTGGCAACCAGCGGATAGCAGATAAAGTACTTCTTGGCACACACAGCGGATAGTGGATAAAGTACTTCTTGGCACACACAGTGGATAGCAGGCAAAGGTACTCCTTGGCACCCAGCGGCTAGCAGATAAAGTACTTCTTGGCACACACAGCGGATAAAGTACTTCTTGGCATACACAGCGGATAGCGGATAAAGTACTTCTTGGCACACACAGCGGATAGCAGGCAAAGGTACTCCTTGGCACCCAGCGGATAGCAGATAAAGTACTTCTTGGCACACACAGCGGATAGCAGATAAAGTATTTCTTGGCACACACAGCGGATAGTGGATACAGTACTTCTTGGCACACACAGTGGATAGTAGGCAAAGGTACTCCTTGGCACCCAGCGGCTAGCATATAAAGTACTTCTTGGCACACACAGCGGATAAAGTACTTCTTGGCACACACAGCGGATAGCAGGCAAAGGTACTCCTTGGCAACCAGCGGATAGCAGATAAAGTACTTCTTGGCACACACAGCGGATAGTGGATAAAGTACTTCTTGGCACACACAGTGGATAGCAGGCAAAGGTACTCCTTGGCACCCAGCGGCTAGCAGATAAAGTACTTCTTGGCACACACAGCGGATAAAGTACTTCTTGGCATACACAGCGGATAGCGGATAAAGTACTTCTTGGCACACACAGCGGATAGCAGGCAAAGGTACTCCTTGGCACCCAGCGGATAGCAGATAAAGTACTTCTTGGCACACACAGCGGATAGCAGATAAAGTATTTCTTGGCACACACAGCGGATAGTGGATACAGTACTTCTTGGCACACACAGTGGATAGTAGGCAAAGGTACTCCTTGGCACCCAGCGGCTAGCAGATAAAGTACTTCTTGGCACACACAGCGGATAAAGTACTTCTTGGCACACACAGCGGATAGCAGGCAAAGGTACTCCTTGGCAACCAGCGGATAGCAGATAAAGTACTCCTTGGCACACACAGCGGATAGTGGATAAAGTACTTCTTGGCACACACAGCGGATAGCAGGCAAAGGTACTCCTTGGCAACCAGCGGATAGCAGATAAAGTACTTCTTGGCACACACAGCGGATAGTGGATAAAGTACTTCTTGGCACACACAGTGGATAGCAGGCAAAGGTACTCCTTGGCAACCAGCGGCTAGCAGATAAAGTACTTCTTGGCACACACAGCGGATAAAGTACTTCTTGGCATACACAGCGGATAGCGGATAAAGTACTTCTTGGCACACACAGCGGATAGCAGGTAAAGGTACTCCTTGGCACCCAGCGGATAGCAGATAAAGTACTTCTTGGCACACACAGCGGATAGCAGATAAAGTATTTCTTGGCACACACAGCGGATAGTGGATACAGTACTTCTTGGCACACACAGTGGATAGTAGGCAAAGGTACTCCTTGGCACCCAGCGGCTAGCAGATAAAGTACTTCTTGGCACACACAGCGGATAAAGTACTTCTTGGCACACACAGCGGATAGCAGGCAAAGGTACTCCTTGGCAACCAGCGGATAGCAGATAAAGTACTTCTTGGCACACACAGCGGATAGTGGATAAAGTACTTCTTGGCACACACAGCGGATAGCGGATAAAGTACTTCTTGGCACACACAGCAGATAGCAGGCAAAGGTACTCCTTGGCAACCAGCGGATAGCAGATAAAGTACTCCTTGGCATACACAGCGGATAGCGGATAAAGTACTTCTTGGCACACACAGCAGATAGCAGGCAAAGGTACTCCTTGGCAACCAGCGGATAGCAGATAAAGTATTCCTTGGCATACACAGCGGATAGCGGATAAAGTACTTCTTGGCACACACAGCGGATAGCAGGCAAAGGTACTCCTTGGCACCCAGCGGATAGCAGATAAAGTACTTCTTGGCACACACAGCGGATAGCAGATAAAGTACTTCTTGGCACACACAGCGGATAGTGGGCAACCCTAGTCCCAGGGATCAGCAGAGTGCTCAGCGGGGTCTGGCTGTGGGGGTCTGGCCTCAGCTCAGACCTCCACAGCTGTTCTCACTCTCTCTCTCTCTCTCTCTCAGGGGATTCACAGCAAGCTGGGTCCTGCTCCAGTCTTCTTAAGCCGGAGCAGGACGCTTCCTGGTTGCCCAGCGTCGGGTTGCTGGGGCAATGAGGCATGCCCTCCTCACTCCCTGAGCGCGGCCTTTGTCTCCGGCGGGCGCAGAGCGCGGGAAGCCTCGTGCCCACACTGCGCCTACTGGGGGGGGCAGTGCGCAGTGACACCCCGGCGGCCTGCGCCATGTGGGCCCAGCGGGGTGCCCGACTCCTCGGTGGGTTCGCGGAGGAGAGGTGCTACCCACATCACAGGGGGCGTTTCTTCCTGTCCTGCACAGCCTTTGATGTAGGCTTGTGCAGGATGCTAGGAATCTGCAAGGGGAAGGGAGGGGTGATGATCAAAGGGGAGAGCGAGAGGGAAGCCCTGACGGGGGGGAGGGGGGAGGAAGAAAGGCAGAGCAAGGGGGAAGACCATGACAGCTTCACTGATGCCTGTCTCTGGATAGCTTCCATAGAGGATTTATGCATGAAAGCACATCAAAATCACCTGAACACCTTTTTTCACAAAATGTTCTTAACTTATATTGCCACACCCCCATCCCCTTTACACTGGCAATGAATGAGAGAATCTCCCACCATTTTTAGTGTGTTTGGTTTCATACAAAAGGCTGTCCCAACATAAATTCATGTGGGTCACTGTGGAAAATATTTGTAGGTAGTGCTTAAATGTACCTGTAAGGAGAAGGTGGTGCTTAGTTCATGCCCTTACTGACAGGAATTTGTAGAGTCAAGCCCCAGCTTTTCTGTATAGTTAAACAAAAATGGCAACCACCCACATTTATAACTAGCTTGGCCTTAGAGTGAGGTGCTCATGGAAGAGCATATACAGCAATGGATGAGTGAAGGGCAGGCGATGGATAAATGAAGGTGTCCACATGACAGTTCCAGCAAGCTAATCAAAAATAGCAACAACCCCAATTTATAATTAGCTTTGAGAGTAAGGTTCACATGGAAGAGCTTTGCACATAGCAACCAAGACAAAATATATTTCTCATCACATTTACCAGGTAGCCAGCAAAAAATGAAATTACATTTTGTGTTCCCATGTGCCTTGATCCCATGTAAGGTGCCCTGATTCTATGTGCCCTGATCCAATGTAAAGTGCCTTGATACCATGTGCTCTGATCCCATGTAGGGTGCTCTGATCCCTTGTGCCCTGATCCCATGTAAGGTAAACTAATCCCATGCAAGGTGCCTTGATGCCATGTAAGGTGCTCTGATCCCATGTGCCCTGATCCTATGTAAGGTAAACTAATCCAATGCAAGGTGCCTTGATCCCATGTAAGGTGATCTGATCCCATGTAAGGTGCTTAGATCCCATGTAAGATGCCCTGATTCTGTGTAAGCTGTTCTGATTCCATGTAAGGTACCCTGATCCCATGTAAGACACTTTGATCCCATGTAAGGTGCTCTGATTCCATGTAAGGTGGCCTGATCCCATGTAAGGTGCTCTTATTCCATGTAAGGTGCCCTGATCCCATGTAAGGTGCTCTGTACCCATATAAGGTGCCCTGATCCCATGTTTTGTACCCTGATCCCATGTAAGGTGCTCTGATCCCATGTAAAGTGGCCTAATCCAATATGCTCTGATCCCATGTAAGGTGCCCTGATCCTATGTAAGGTGCTTTAATACCATGTAAGGTGCCCTGATACCATGTGCTCTGGTCCCATAAAAGGTGCCCTAATTACATGTACGGTACCCTGATCCAATGTAAGGTGCTCTGATCCCTTGTAAGGTTTTCTGATCCCATTTACGGTGCTCTGATCCCATATAAAATACTCTAATCCCATATGCCCTGATCCGATGTAAGGTGACCTGATCCCGTGTAAGGTGTTCTGATCTAATTTAAGGTGCTCTGAGCCAATATGCCCTATTCCCCTGTTAGGTGCCTGGATCCCATGTAAGGTAAACTAGTCCCATGCAAGGTGCCTGGATCCCATGTAAGGTGCTCTGATTCCATGTAAGGTGGTTTGATCCCATGTAAGGTGCTTAGATCCCATGCAAGATGCCCTGATCCCATATAAGTTGGTCTGAACCCATGTAAGGTGCTTTGATTCCATGTAAGGTGCTCTGATCCCAGGTGTCCTGATCCTATGTAATGTGCCCTGCTGCATGCCCCATAATGTGCCATGCCCCCATGTAATATATATAAAATAATTGTTATATCAACAGCTCGCTGAGCACACCAAAGTTCTGTGAGCTGTAGAGGTGAACATTCAAGGGTTCCCCAAGATCTCAAACTTTTTGCCAATGGTTCCTTCAAAGTAAAAAGGTTGCAAAACACAGCTGTGAAGCTTAGATCAGTGAGCCCCAAGCTCTGTCCAACAATTTCCTACTAAAAAAGGGCATGCCAGTTTGCACTGAACAACACAGGTGCACTCACAGCAACGTTGTTACTGTGCTGCTCACCCATGCCATGTGTATTTACAAGCTAGACACAGGTATCAACACAGGCTTTCCTGAATGATTCTGACTTAACATTTGTCATGAAAGCCTTGTGCTGTGGAATGGAAGGGGGTAAACAGTGTGAGAAGTAGAGGAACAAAGATGCTATTGTAAGCCGTGTATCGGGGTGGACTACCCAGGATACAGTGAAGTCACAAACGAGGAAAGCAACCCCAACACCAGCTTCGCCATAACAGAATTTTACTTAGATGTGGCAAATAAACACAACCACAAATGCTGGAAACATACAATAAATTTACATACACCCAGCCCAAAGGATGAGACCCTTGTGCTGCACAGCACGGTGCCTTCTGATGGATGAAGGTAGAAAGTGAAGTAATTTACCTACTGGCGGGCACAACTAAGCTGCCACACCTTACCTGTTATTACCCTAAAAGAGCAGGAATCAGTGTATGGGTGTATGGTATGGGCTAGCCTGCGGTGCAGCACAACAGCTTACAATCTTACACAAATCTACAGTATTCCCCCTCTCATAACTGGTCCTGTAGCACGTGCCTGAGTATTCCTTCTGAGCAAAACGCCAGTCTGGCTTGAGTTTGTAGGATTTTATCAGCTCTCCAATGTGAAATGTCACTTCAAGTTGTGGAGTCCTTCCAATGATCAGTAACAACACTTGTGGCCTGACACAGAGACCCTAACTAACTAACTATAGGCCTGGTTGCAGTCTATAGGCGCCAACACTGAAATGAGGTGCGAGCACGATCTTACCGACCCGGGTCTGCTTTGCATCCGCTGGTGACTCTGAACAGAACAAATGTCTCTCCAACAGGCCTGTGATATTGCAGTGTATGCTGCATTGTTCCTCTGCTCTCATCAGCTTCCTGGCAGAAATCTCATCAACTTCCTGGCAGCAATCTCATCAGCTTCACCCAGCTACGGCTCACACGGCCCCTTCATTCAGCATTCTCCAGAACATGGCTCCTGTCTCCTCATCCTGTTTCCTCAACTCCAACTCTGTGTGAAAACTCCACCTCTTCATGAATATACAAATATCTATGCAGTCTGCTCCTGTGTTAGAAAAACAGTGACATCTTGTGGCTAAACCGCAGAATGTCACTCAAAACATCAATTTACTTCCACACAGTGTTCAAACAATGAGAGCTGTTTCCCCATCTCACACTATGAGCATGCCTATGTTGTTCAGTGCTAAACTGAAACACCTTCTCCCATGCATTCAGAGTGATAGCTCTTGTGTCTGGAAAGTGCACCAAGGATGACACAAGCAATGACAATCATACATTTTTCACCTTGAAATGTTGTGATCATAAATCAGTGGGGAAAGATTGGGGCGTGCTGTTACATACTGTATTTCAGATTCTACAGCTCCTAGAAAGATGGGACAAAGTGCTATATGCTACTGGTACCCTGTAGGGTTGGAGCATCAAAATAATATGTGACATAATAGTTCTTCTTTAAACATCTGTCACGGCCATAGTGACAGGTTCTTAAAGTGGTGGCAGTTAGAACCAGAAAAGTGTTGTTATTACTTTATTGAATTTCCCAGTGTGAGTTCAAAGGCACAGGAAATTGTGACTGGTACAATCAATCCTGGATTGAAAAAAAATGCTAGTTTTATAGAAAAAAAAGAAAAAGCAGTGTCAGTTTGAAAAGGGCACTGAAAAAAAAAGTTGAAAGAGTGGGTTTTGGTCTACCTGCGAGACATATACAGGCTGTTTCCCAGTGTGAAAGAAAGTAAGTTGCCCAGAAAACCGTCCCCACCAAGGAAGATGACACACACACAAGTGTCAACTTCAGCAGACGATTCCTCTTCAACAGAGCAGCATTCAGCAATGAGGGAAAGCTAATTATGTGTTCTCTTTTTTGCAGGCACAGCTTCCTAGACAATGGCATTGCTTTAGAGCAGAATTAAAGGCATTTTTTTCATTTTGGATAAAGTAAGTGTTATAACCCATGGAAGGTTTTTTTTTGCCCTCTGTGACCCATGGGGAGATTTCCCTCCACTTCCTGTCCCACAGCCAAAGCAGGAAGTGGAAATCCCTCCAAAGTGAGGGATTCCATAGTTTTCACCATGGTAATTAGAACTAGTATCCCCATTGGAAGGTTTCCCTTCTACTACTGTTTTGGGGACAACGCAAAACTTTGGAATTTTCTTTTACTTTCTGTGATAGGGTGAATCTCCCTAATGAGACAGCAATAAAACGTGACACGTGTCCTAATCCCTCCCCACTCTATCCAAAACTAACAAAAAAAAGTTGTTTTGAGTTAAACTTTAAAGTGTTACTAAACCCACAACAGTAAAATCAGTCTGTATATGCAGTGAAGTATGCTTGTTTTACTCACTGTGGAATCTAAGGGGTAATCCTCCGCATTGTGTAAAAAGGCCATTTGATCCTGACTGCTCTACTCCTCTTGTTCAAATGTCCACGTCTTATCTCCTAACAAGACAGACTGAACTGCAGCCATTCTGCACATGCTCAGTTTAGTGTGCATTGCTAGAGAGGTTTTTTTGGGGGGGGAGAGTGCGTGTGATCAGCACAAGCCCAATCAGCACTGTCCGGACAGAGGTCAGGGGTTCTGCATCCTTCTAGAGCAGAAAGAAAACTCCTACAAACCTTAACCAGTGCTCTGCTGAAGTCACAAGACTGCTCTAACTGCTGATGAGAAAAGGTATTTACCAGTTTATATTTATTAAAATAATTGCATTTCCATGTTGTGTGTACTGTGGGAGACCAGATATAGTGACTGCAGGGTCCTGGGTTTAGTAACACTTTACACTCAAGTGACTGAGGCTGTAGAATGCAAATTACATAAAAAATGTATAATTGTTTTTTAGAAAGATGACTACTGGAAGGTTAATATCACTAATAGAAGACAAAAATGATCACTACTGCATAATTTTAATAAATGTCGTTTGTGGATACTATTTAGTGTCATATCAGCCAATGAAATGTTTCACCAAAAATACAGATGTATTTGGAAATACAGAAAATAATCACATACTAGCTGAAAATTGATCATCATTATACAGTCATTCTGTGCAAAGTTATGGGAACAGCCATTACCCTTAATAAGAAGTGATGAGGATAAAATTATGTTTTTTCAAATCTTATAAAAAAAAAAATAATAAGAATAATAAAAAAGCTATTTTCTTGAAATTAGTGAAAATTTACATGTTTAAACATAGGATAGAAAGGTTAAGTGTACTTATTAAGCAACAACTAAATACAATTGGGGATATTTACTAAAACTGGAGCACTCACAATCTTGTGCAGCTGTGCATGGTAGCCAATCAGCTTCTAACTTCAGCTTTTTCAATTAAGCTTTGACAATAAAACCTGGAAACTGATTGGTTTCTATGCAGAGCTTCACCAGATTTTGCACGCTCCAGTTTTAGTCAGGGGCGGCGCCAGGTGGGTGCTTGGGGGTGCTACAGCACCCCAAAAATACTGTTAGCACCCCCCCTAGCATCCTCATCTTTGCAACCAGGTCTGCCCATAGACAGTAAGCAATTTTCCGCTGCCAGATCGGGCTCCATTGGGCAGATAGGAGACCTATCAGAAGCTGCCTCTGACAGCTTTCCTTGCCCGATGATCAGCCTCCTATGACTGGCAGCCCACAGAGACTCTCTCTTTCTGCAGCTTCTCTACGGGCTGATTGAGATGGTGGGCAGGGAGAAGGAGTGACCAACTTCCCCCACAGACACAAGTGGCTGCTCTACTGTAAATGGGAGATGACAGGGAGGAGGAGCAGAAATGGCAGCCTGCTTTTCTCCTGAATAAATTCCCTCTATCTGTAATGCTCCCTACCCTGCTTAGCACACTACACACAAACAGCTTGGAAGGGAACTGCTTCCAGCAGTGCCACTGCATACTGCCCCCACTGCATACTGCCCCACTCCATGCTGCTCCCAATCAATGCTGCCCCCACTCAGTTCTGTCCCCACTCCATGCTGTCCCCACTCCTTGCTACCCCCACTCCATGCTACTCCCTCTCCATGCTAACCCCAGTCCATGCTGTCCTCACTCCATGCTGTCCTCCACTCCATGCTGCTTCCAATCAATGCTGTCCCCACTCCATGCTGCTCCCATTAAATGCTGTCCCCATTCCATGCTGCTCCCAATCAATGCTGTCCTCACTCTATGCTGTCCCCGCTCCATGCTGCTCCCAACCAATGCTGTCCCCACTCCATACTGGTCTCAATCCATGTTGTCCCCAATCAATGCTGTCCCCACTCCATGTTACTCCCAATCAATGCTGTCCCCACTTCATGCTGCCTCCACTGTGTACGGCTCCAACTTTATACAGTCCTATACTGCTCCATAACATACTGCCCCACTGCCCCCACTGCATACAGTCCCCACCCCATCACCCCATAACATACTGCTCCAACTGCATACTGCCCCCACTGCCCCACACTCCGCACTGCCCCCACTACATACTACTACACACCACATGCTGTCCCCACTACATACTGCTCACTGCCCCCCTACATACTGCCCTACTGCCCCCCACTACATACTGCCCAACTACATGCTGCCCCCACTGCATACAGCCTAACTGCATACTACACATTGCCCCCACTGTATGCTGCCCCACTACATACTGTTCACTGCTCCCACTTCATACTGCCCCACTACATACTGCTCACTTTCCTCAATACATACTGCCCCACTACTTACTGTTCACTGTCCCCACTACATACTGCACCACTACATACTGCTTACTGAACCCACTTCGTACTGCCCCACTACATACTGCTCACTGCCCCCACTGCATACTGCCCCCATTACATACTGCTCATTGTCCCCACTGCATACTGCTTCACTACATACTACTCACTGCCACCACTGCATATTGCCCCGGTGTGTAGTGGAGCAGTACGCAGTTGGATGAAGTAAGCAGTGTGCTGCCTCACTACATACTGCTCACTGCCCCTCTACATACTGAAGGGGGCATACTGAATGCTATACTCTTGGAGATTAATTATTGTGTAGTTCTGGGGTGAATAATGCACAATCCCAGAGTTTATTGCAGTGCTGGGAGTTACTATGTCATGCTGGGGTTTATTATTGTGCCTTGCTGGGAGTTAATTGTTGTGCAATGCTAAGGGGTTAATTGTTGCAGTGCTGTGTGTATATTGTTGTGCAGTGCCTTGGGTATAATATTTTGACGTACTGTTAGTTAAGTATTGTGCTGCGCTGGAGGTTAATTATTGTCCTGTGCTTGGAGCTAATTATTGTGCCAGCCTGGGTGTGTTTTTTATTTTTTCTACATGCCGTGGGTTATTTATGCTATTCTAGCCGTTACGCTTGCTGTGGTTATTGCTACCCTGACACTTGGGGTATCATTTATGGTCCCATTTGGGCTTATTTTACTCTAACATTCTTGCCCCAAGGCCTATTTTATTTATACAATGGGATAGACCATGAAAAAACACCCACTTTTTGGCTACACCCACAAGAGCTCATCAGGTGGCACGTGTAACTTGTCCCTTTAGCTCCCCCACTTACACTTTCACCACCCTCCTAGCACCCCCAAAAAATTTGTCTGGAGCCACCCTTGGTTTTAGTAAATAATCCTCAATATATTTCACTGAAGTATTTTCCAATGCATTGCTAAGAATGTTACATTATATATATATATGCTATGACAACTGGGAACCAAACAGAAGAAAATCTTAAATCTGCTCAATACCAGCTTGACAGTGCACATGTTTTGAGCTTTTATGGCCTGCACTGACAGTTGGAAATACAAGCAGATGTATCCAAAGATGGCCTTGGAGCATGTCTCACGCAAGAAAACTACTATTTTATAGATCAACAAAATCAGGCTAACAGTTCCAGCTGCAACAAAAATTCTAGCAATACATTTGTTAACCTAGTGTAACGATGCTATCTGTGCAATCTGGCAATGAACCACTGCAAGATATTCTGTAAAGACCAGTTGACCATGCACTCAGCTCATCAGGGAATTCAGATCTCCCAGGCAAGTCTAAGAATGATCATTTGTTGTCCTGGAATGTCCAAAGCCATCAAAAATTGGTGGAAAACAAAGTGCCAGCCAGTTAGCCAGAAAAAGCCTTTGTTATCACAAGCCATACCCCAACTACCATGAACACAAGATGTGTTTGATTAGAAATGGTACATATTCTCTCTGTTTTTCAAACTCTTTTTATATTTCAAACTCAAACTACAACATAAAACCTTTCATACCACCATTGCCAAACTCAAGGCTGTATTTACAACATCTAGCATTTCAAGGGACTTGCATTAAATGCCTTTCTCTGGGATATGGAAATGTATTTTTATACTTCACTAGACAATTCATCTAGTTCACTCTGTAGTACTAGATACTCTTAATCCATCCGAGAAAACTGAGAAGATGATTTGGACTGTAAAACTCATTATCAAAAAGTTATACTGTACATACTAAATGTTCATTCAAACTTTTTATTTGTACAGTTAGTACAGCTGCCTGCCTTAGAAACATTTTTACATTTGCTTAGCTACTGATGATGAGAGTGTCTGTGTCTAAAACTATTATATACTATATATATATATATATATATATATATATAGGTTTTGTATTAAAACACAAAAATACAGGGAAATAAAAGATGTAAGTAGAGGTGTAGATGATTGTCCACCCAGAATGCAGACAAAGGGATGACAACTAGCAATAGTCATTAGTCATAGTTAACCAGAGTCATACACTGTTACTGAAGGATAAACATATTTTAGGAAGAACAGATACCATTTGCGACATGACAGGACGGTTTCAACCGAGAAAGATATAAATATAGAAGATCTGGTACGCCTTATTTTTGTGAACTTCTTTTTAGCTCATTATAATCTGACAGCTTCTTTGGTTTTTAACATTCTACAAAAAAAAATTTCAACCTACAAGCAATGTTTCAACTGAATAATTTTTCTAGTGTCCATACTATGCCTGAGTATACATTTTTCAATGGCCATTTATCATTCACATATTATTAATGTACAGTAAATAGCAAGGAAGGCGTCTCTAAGTGCAGTATGCAGTAGTTTTTAGATTAGTAAAGGATAAAAGCACTTACAAGATAAAAGCTCATCAGGTATAATGCCAGGGAGACACACTGAGCCGATCAGTGGTAGCGAGTATGATGGTACACACGGGCAAGATGGCCACCATACTTCCAAGAAAGGCGTGGAACACACACGCTGGAAGTGACATCAAGGGGAGAATGGCCACCTGGAGAAGGGGTACCCATCTTCTTTAATTGATCAAGCCTCTTCCTTTTATATCACTGACTTGAACACACACAAGGACTCATCCAAAAATACTGTTTCTAATGATATCCAGTTCACTACCCAATTTCACAGTTGTCATAAACAGATGGAAAGTGTTCTAAGGAAATACTGGCCCCTATTATTGCAGGATCCACATCTCAAACATCAATTACCATGGAAACCTAAATTTGCATAAAGAAAAGCGCCCAATATAAAAAGCAAAGTGGCCCCTAGCAAACTCCGGCCCAGAGCTAGTTATACACAATCTACCACCTTTTCTCTCATCATGGTCAAAAGGAATTTACCATTAAGGGGGAAATTTACAGGATCAAAGAATTTTGCACATGCTCCTCACAATATGTTATTTATTGTTTAGCCTGCCCATGTGGTTTATACTACGTTGGCAGGACCACATGTACCCTTCACAAGCATTTTGGACAACATCGCCGTCTCATTGAGAATACAATATTAGAATCTTGTGTTCGATCCTTTATTAGTGTTATTATCCTTTATTACATTCCATTACTATCATTTTTTTCTCTGTATTTCTATTTATTCTTTTTATTTATTGTTTTTCTTGTTCAAATATTTTATTGATTTAATGTACAACAAGATAGGTTATAAGTAACCAAATGGGACATTGGAAGTGTACAGTAAATGAACAGTAAAGGTTCCCATTAATACAAGTCAGGCAGCACTAACATGAGTGAACAACGACTATCGAATAAAGCCTGACAAGAATGGGGGGGGGGGAGAAAGGATAAAGTAGGGCGTACGGCTCCAAGGAAGGGGGATAAGGAAAATACCCAAATAATCGCAATATCAGCAAAGGATGGTTCCAGTAAAGCAGAAAACATAGATTATGGGTTGAGAAGGGAATCGTCAAAATTGGATGGGAGGAAATGCTTCAACCACGGGTTTCAAATCTTTTTAAACTTGGGGATGGAATCTAGGATAGTGGCTTCTGTTTTTGCGTGGATCATCGCCTGAGTGACCCTAGTCATAACTGCAGTCATACTCAGTGAGGGAGATTTCTATTTATTGTTTTTATTGTCAGCTAATAATTTTTATCTCACCTATATATATTATGCAGAGCCATTGTATGTATGTTCATATGTATTCACTTAGTCTGCATATATACAAAAACCCAGTATATATACACTATAGTTCAGGGTTTCTCAAGCAGGGTTCCATGGAACCCTAGGGTTCCTCCAGAGGTTGCTAGGGGTTCCTTGAGCAACGAACAATATCCGCCTCTCAAATAGGTTTCCACTGACACCATTGATATTTTTAGCTATCTATAAGGGGGTCATTCTTCTCAATAACTACAAGTGTAAGGAACATTCTTCCCACTGACCATCACACGAATGTATCATGAGCTGTAGATACAGTAATTTTTAGCAGGGGTTCCCCGAGACCAAAAAGTCATTTCAAGGGTTCCTCTATGTTGAAAAGGTTAAGAAAGGCTGCTACAGTTTGTAGACACTATAACTTTCATGCAAACCAATCAATGTACACTTATTGGGATTTTTTGCACCAAAGACATGTGAGAGAGTACATTTTGGCCATAAGTTATAAAGAAAGTAGATATGTTTTATGGCAGGAAGTAAAATATACTGTTTGTTTTTCAAAATTTTCAGTCTTTTTTTGATTTATATAGTAAAAAATAAAAAACCCAGTTGTGAGCAAATACCACCAAAAGAAAGTTCTATTTGTGTGAAAAAAATTATAGAAATTTAATTTGAGTACAGTGTTGCATGACCACGCAATTACCAGTTAAAGTAGCGTAGTGCTAAATAGCAAAAAACGGCCCAGTAATGAAGGGGGTAAAACCTTCTGGAGCTGAAGTGGATAAGGGCCCCCCGATACATTGAAAACATATATTATGCTAAATCCATATTTATGTTAGAATAAAAGAATTCAGTATTATGTGACTTACCAGCAAACACTTTAAAGTATAATGTGTAACTCAGTCCAGAGTTCCCAAATAATAAAGTTACAGGAGCCAATTTAGAATGAGCGTTGTCATTTCAGAAATAAGCACTAGTTAAGATTAAGTAACCTTGTAATTTGTGTTTGGTATAGTAAACTCAAAGGTATTTATAGGATAGCTGTCTGTTTCCAGCTTGAAAATTGGCTCTTACACATTATGGACATAGGAAAAATGTAAAAAGAAAACCAGGCAAACAGCTAAATGAACAGTTGAAATATTTATTGTGTCTGTGTGGTGTGTTTATATATATATATATATATATATATATATATATATACTGTATATATACACACATACACATGCACACACTGTGTGTATATATATATATATATATATATATATATATATATACAGTATATATATATATATACAGTGGATATAAAAAGTCTACACACCCCTGTTAAAATGTCGGGCTTCTGTGATGTAAAAAATAAGACAAAGATAAATAAATTCAGTACCTTTTCCACCCTTAATGTAACCTATAAACTGTACAACTCAGTTGAACAATAAACTGAAATCTTTTAGGTGGAGGGAAGTAAAAATAAAAAAACTAACATAATATGGTTGCATAAGTGTGCACACCCTTAAACTAATACTTTGTTGGAGCACCTTTTGATTTTATTCCAGCACTCAGTCTTTTTGGGTATGAGTCTATCAGCATGGCACATCTTGACTTGGCAATATTTGCCCACTCTTCCTTGCAAAAACAAACCAAGTCTGTCTGATTGCGAGGACATCTCCTGTGCACAGCCCTCTTCAGATCACCCCACAGATTTCCTATTGGATTCAGGTCTGGGCTCTGGCTGGGCCATTCCAAAACTATAATCTTCTTCTGGTGTAGCCATTCCTTTGTTGATTTGGATTTATGCTTTGGGTCGTTGTCATGCTGAAAGATGAGGTTCCTCCTCACATTCAGGTTTCTAGCAGAAGCCTGAAGGTTTTGTGTCAATATTGACTGATATTTGAAACTGTTCATAATTCCCTCTACCTTGACTAAGGCCCCAGTTCCAGCTGAAGGAAAACAGCCCCAAAGCATGATGCTTCCACCACCATGCTTCACTGTGGGTATGGTGTTCTTTTGGTGATGTGCAGTGTTGTTTTTGCGCCAAACATATCTTTTTGAACTATTGCCAAAAAGTTCAACTTTGGTTTCACCACACCATAACACATTTTACCACGTGATTTTGGAAGACTTCAGATGTGTATTTGCAAAATTTAGTCGGGCTTGGATGTTTTTCTTCGTAAGAAAAGGCTTCTGTCTTGCCACTCTAACCCATAGCCCAGACATATGAAGAATACGGCAGATTGTTGTCACATGTATCATACAGCCAATACTTGCCAGATATTCCTGCAGCTCCTTTAATGCTGCTGTAGGCCTTTTGGCAGCCTCCCAGACCAGTTTTCTTCTCATCTTTCCATCAATTTTGGAGGGACATCCAGTTCTTGGTAATGTCACTGTTGCGCCATATTTTCTCCACTTGATAATGACTGTATTCACTGTGTTCCATGGTATATCTAATGCCTTGGATATTCTTTTGCCCCCTTCTCCTGACTGATACCTTTTAACAATGAGATTCCTCTGATGCTTTGGAAGCTTCCTACGAACCATGGGAAGCTTCCAAAGCAGGATGCAACTAAGAAAATGTCAGGAAAGACCTACTAGAAAAGCTGAACCTTATTTGGAGTTAATCAGTGGAAGCTTAAAGGATGACAGATGTGTACCTATTTAACATGATTTTAAATGTGATTGCTTAATTCTGAACACAGCTACATCCCCAGTTATAAGAGGGTGTGCACACTTATGCAACAACATTATTTTAGTTTTTTATGTTTACTTCCCCCCCCCTAAAAGATTTCAGTTTGGTTGTCAATTGAGTTGTACTGTTTACAGGTCACTTTAAATGTGGAAAAAGTTCTGAAATGATGTATCTATGTCTGATTTTTTTACATCACAGAAACCTGACATTTTAACAGGGGTGTGTAGACTTTTTATATCCAATATATATATATATATATATATATATATATATATACAGTGTGTGCATGTGTATGTGTGTATATATACAGTATATATATATATAATCTGGTCCTGGTCTGCATTACAGCAGCAACATAGCTTGCTCAAGAACACTAGGTGAAAAAAATTACTTGGGCAATGAAGCAGTGGCACACAGATAATGTCATCCTTCTGCTCTCTCCTCCTGTCAGCATATTTACTATTCCACTGTTCCATATAGCAGTTTGATGGATTTGGTAAAATGTCTATTTCGTTTCCTATTGAATATATATATATACACTTTTTTATACACATCTTTTTACATATTTACTTTTATACTTTAATACTATTTCTTTCCACATATTTATAAATGTTTAGCATGAATATATATGTTGTGTGAATATTTTCTGCCTGCTGGGCTTTGTGGTACTTTAAGAAATCCTTGCTTAAGAAATATTTGCTCACAGGAACAGACCCCCTCCCATCATGTGATTTGGAAGACAAAAGAATGTTTTTCTCTTTTTTAAGATAAGACTGAAGAAGATCACACCTATACCATGACGGAGATTGTTTTCGTGTAAAGTGACCAATCAAAGACTAATATAATGCTTATGCTGTTATCACGTGATGTTCGCATCATTTTTCATATATAAACTCACGGTTTCATTTCAATAAATTAGAAAGAAGTTTTCACAGACCAAACGTGTCAGTGTGAGTTTCTTCATGTGCGCACATTCCAAAAGCTGGCCAGCATCATAAATTAGGACAGGAACAGATAAGCACTGGACAATTAGGTCCACAACTAAATCAGCAGTATATCCAAAGCACAAATGTTTGTAGAAGCAGTCTGTATGCCTAGGTGCTTTTATACACCTGTGGCCATGAAGGTGATTGGAGCACCTGAATCCAATGATTTGGAGGGATGTCTCAATACTTTTGGCAATATAGTGTATATATAGCTACAATTAACTACAATAAACTACAATTAGGAGCTAACTTTTAAATTGTCATTTAATTTTTTTTAAAGTACCCTGGCGTACTAGTCTCTGATGCATATTGATTGATTACAAGAGCAACTTACAAGGTTACAGTCTATGATGTAGATGATAGATTATTGCATTCCTATGTACTTTTGTCAATTGAGTCAATTGCTTTAAATCATGAAAAAGAGAGGAAGGCAATTCTAAGTGCAGTATTGAAAATTTATTAATGAAGAATACATAAATTGCATTTGCAAGATAAATAGTTAAAAACACTCATTGTGTGGCTTAATAAGATCCAGGTGAGACATTATGTCTCACCTGGATCTTATTACACCACATGATGAGTCTTTTTAACTATTTATCTTGCAAGTGCAATTTATCTATTGTTCATTATTAAATTGTCAATACTGCGCTTAGAGGCGCCTTCCTCTCTTTTTCATGTTTACTGCACTAGAGCCTTGCTTCCACTCTAAGAAGAGCTGCCTCAGTGTTACTGCTCCCATCCATCCATCCCTGATATCCATCTGGCACCTTTATCCTACTGCTACAGAGGTTGGGCTCTAACTAGTGCGCCCTATATAATATACATTTTCTAATTGCTCTAAATCAGCCTGTTCTTTGGTATTGTTGTTTCTGTAGTGCTACCCTTGTGAGGGCCACTATAAGACATGGATTCCCAAAGGTAGTCCTGACCTTGCAAGCCAGCTGACACTCCTGACACCTTGGGTTCAGATATAATGCACACAGGAACAGTTGCACAGACACTTGAATGTAGTAATTCAGTTGGGTTTTTACTAAGAATTATTCAGTCAGTAAATTATTAGTAACAATTACGAAAATACCTCTTTAGGCAGTAAAAACTCAAACCATGACCGCAGGTGAACTTGGAAGAGATAAACACATTAAATCAGAGCTTCAAATATGGTCACTAAGGGAGCCCTTGACTTCAGGTAGAAAAAGAGAGGAGGAAGACTTTATGGTGTAAGCCTGCTCCTTCAGAATCCTTTTGTCACAGTTCCTGAAAATAGCACACTCTGTATATTAAATGTATGAGTTATGCTAAGAACAGTTTTAAATAGAGTTCCCCCTTAACAAATATTCATAGATAAGCCCCAGGTCCTGGGATTGAGGAGTACTGAGAAAAATCCTAGTGGAAGGGAAGTCATGGGTCTTCAGCTAGCTCACTAAGCACCCAAAGGATTGCTGTGCAATGGGAGATATGTTATGTAGATTATTCTAGGTAAAGGTCCCAAAGTTGTAAGCAGGTGTGAGGTATAAAAGGTGTCTGCTTGTAGTGTCCCTTAGTGAAGAGTGTACAGTGTGGGTTTCAGTCCGTTCACCAATCCTGATAATGCCGCAGCTCAAGGGATCCGGGATTTCCTAGGAAGCTCCCACAGAAGCTGTAAACGGTGTGGGACACTCAGCCTAGCGCCTTTTGACACTGGGATACCGCCATGGATGAGACAGGAATGATGCTCATGTCTCAGCTGGTGGATAGTCAATAGCTCTCACATGCCAAAGACTCCTATTCCATCTGGACCCCAATGCCTGCTCAGCTCTCCACAGCAGCTGGTTCCCTACTTGCAGCTTCAGCTCGTAGTCACAAGAGGAAGAGCATTCTCCGGAGTTTGATTTACAAATCCTCCCTCAGCATGATCTTCTCCTCCTCCAGCCAGCTGGAACCTATAGTTCCCAGCAGAATCGGTTCCTATCTCTCCCATCCAGACTACATGTCCCACAATCCCCTGCTCTCGATGGGATCCTTCTCTCTTTCAGTGCCATTAAACACAGGGTCACTATTACGGCTGGACATTAGGTGGAGGACATTAATTCAACAGAGTCATTATTATGAATGTCTGGCGGTGGCACAGATGAGTTGACCAGCACTGGGCTACATTTCTATGATGGTGCTTTTTCAGATCAATTTGAGATTGTTTTGAAAACCAAAAGCACAGGGTTTAAAGGAGAAGTACAGCTAAAGCTCTTTTGGCTGTACTTCTCCTGTGGATCACAGGAGTGAGTTTGTTCTGCACTCCTGTGACCTGTTTTTAGTTGACAGCGGGCTAAAGCCTGTTGTCGCTTGACATCACTCAGCCGGTCAAGGTTGGGGAAAGATCACGACTTCAAAGTCGGGATCCACCCTAGTGTCTGGAGCGGCACCTAGCCTCTCGGCGAGGGAAGCACTCAGTCATAACCAGGAACCCCTCAGAAGGCTTGAATTTTGATGTGACATCCCTAAGTTGTTGAACATGGTTGCAGCCCACTTGTAGTTGACAGGCAACTAAATAAAAATGCTAAAAAGAAGAAAAGGAAGGTAGCATTCAGACAGAGGTTTTAAAATGGGTGGAATATTTATACAGGTAACAAAAATACAAATAACAGCAATCAGGGAAGAGGTGGCAACCAAAATATATGATAGGAACAATCAGGATTTACAAAACGGGATATGAAAGTGCCTACAAGGACTGATGGGAACCTTTTACTAAGACAATGTCTATGTGTACTGACATCAATTTGTATTTGCTGCTTCATGATATCAAATGCTTGTTGGAATGTGTCTGCACTCTAGTAAATTCATGGGAACATTTAATAAATCCAGGCTTTTTTCAGAGGATATATGCAGTATATTTGAAAATAGACTGTATCATCTTACAATTACAAACAGGCAAAAATTAGTAGTATATCTCTTACATGGAAAATTCTTTTCAGCTCCAGTTCTCTCTCCCCACCTTGCTTTAAAGGCTTGAAGAAAACCTTAAAAAATACTTAAACAATAAATACCTTCATACATGTTTGCTATCTACAACATTCTACTGTGAGTCCAGTCAAAATAAAATGTTGTGAAATTATATTACATAAACCATATACACATATGATAGTTCATACAAGTCAATATATGAGTAAAAAAATAATATTTAAATATAATCACAATGTCTTCCACCTTTAAATCTATAGTGCACAGTCCATTATTGAATATATATCCACTTCTGTGAAAATTATTGCTAAATAATATTTATAGTCCACCTTTTTGTGCAAATGTGCAAAGTGATTATTAGCAGATCACCATCAAGCAGTGCCTCTTCCACTTTCAACCAAACTGCTTACCTCAGATACTGACCTACAGAAAAGTTAGGTCAGTTTTAGCCTTACCCTATAAGAAGGGCTATTTCTCCACATAACTAATCTGTGTCTTTATCCACATGGATTAAAATATTCCTCCATGTGTAACTCATATGAATAAAGGAAAAAACCTCATTCTGCAATGTATGAGCTCAGCAGGAAAATTCATGAAACCAAAGAGTTGAAATCTCACTCATAAAAAATGTTCACTTTGTACAGTGCATATAGAAATGAGTGCATCTTTAAATAAGCATTTCCCCCTTAAGGTTAAACTTTGGCTTCAGATATCTTTCCAAGATGGCCAACTTTCAGTTCCGCCTATTGTGATGATGTCATCTGGTCATGCCCTTGGCGCGTTTTGTCATCCAATCATGACTGCTTTAGAAAGAAGTGATTGGCCTGATTGCATGACTCCCTTAGGGGGCTGGTCCTTACCAGCTTGGCCTCACAGCAATCTGAAAGAAATAGATGGGTGTGGAATTACAACTGATAATGAGTTTTGCCAGCACAGTGCCAACATGGTTAATTATGGTACTCATTATTTCTTAATATTACATAGGGGGATGCAAGGCAGTTGGTTTAAGCAAGTAAAAAGCTATTCAAAATGTAAGCAGTAATCTTCATGCAGTGTGAACTGGAACATAGAACAAATAAAAGGTAATTGTTATCCTTATTCTTTATGCAAATGTGGAAATACACTTTAACTGCTTCCTGCCACCCTGTAGCAGAAATACTGCTACAGGGCGACATAGGTCAGAAAAATCACATGTGTATATATATATATATGTGATTTTGTACTTCCAGGTAAGGCGCGTGCCCTACCTGCACCGCCATTTGCAGCCTCGTCTGTCAATCACTAGGTCCCAGCTGGTGATTTCTCGCCGGCACCTGGTGATCGCCAAGTATCTCCGATGAGGGAGAGACCTGTGTATAAACAACACAGATCTCTCCCCTGTCAGCAACTGCACACTGCTTTGTATGGCTCTGCATAGCAGAGCCATACAAAGCAGTGTGCTTGCAGTGAAACACCCACACAGCCTCATAGTAAAAAAGCACACAGTTAAACCTTTGATTGCCCCACATGTTAACCCCTTCTTGCCCAGTGCCATTAGTACAGTGTCAGTGCTCTTTATTAGCACTGATCACTGTATTGGTGTCACTAGGGATGTCAATGACACCAAGTAAGTTCCCCCCAGTGTCAGAATGCCCAGCGCAGTCCCGCAGTCCAGCTATAAGTCACTGATCGCCACCATTACTAGTAAAAAAAAAGAAAAATTCCAGTATATATACCGTCATTTGTAAACACTATAACTTTCACGTAAACCAATTAATTTACACATATTGGGATTTTTTTTCACACAGACATGTAGCAGAATACATTTTGGCCTAAATTTATAATGAAATTTGATTTTTTAAATTTTTTTCACTGGACATGTTTAATAGCAAAAAGTCAAAAATATAATTTTTTTCTCAAATTGTCAGTCTTTTTTTGTTTTTAGATCAAATACCACTGAAAGAAAGCTCTATTTGTGGGGAAAAAAGGGTGTAAATTCCATTTGGGTGCAGCGTTGCATGACTGTGCAATTGTCAGTTAAAGCAGCACTGTATCGCAAAAAATGGCCTGGTCAGGAAGGGGGGTAAGTTAAAAAATGTCTAGGCATCGGTATCCCCCGCACCCTCCTTTTACATACCTGAACCCTATCCAGAGCTGTGTACACCTGTAGCACTTCTCTCCCCCACACTTCCTGGTCTTACTGACTTTGCTGAGACAGACGGAACCATTGGCTTACACTGCTGTCAATCAAAGCAAGTGAAGAGGGAGTGGGAGGTGGGGCCAAGTCCCACTTTCTATGTCAATAGATGTAGACAGCAAGGCTCAGGAGTGAGCCCTTATGCTTGCCCCTATGGAAAGCAGTTTTCTATGTGGGCACTCAGAGGAAGGGAGGAGCCAGGAGAGTCAGTGGGGAACCTGAGAAGAGGAGATTCAGGTCCTATCATGAGAAAAAAATATCTGCCAACGATTATCTCCTTCTGAAATTGCTAAAATTAGTTCATATCAGAAAAATCTCCAGATGCACTTACACAGGGTTTTTATTCTCAAAGAATAGGTGCAAGAACCCTCCTTTTGAGTCATCCCTTCTCTCCGCCCCCTACCCACCTCCAAGCACCATCCCTTGGTTTCACCCCCTACCCACCTTCCAGAACTTCCCCTTTTAGAGAATAAAGGACCAATTATCATTTTGTGATGATAAGTAATTTGTGAATGATAATAAATTCCCTGAAGCCAGCAATAGAACACCCCCTTTAAAAACAGATCGCTCTTCAGAGACCAAAGCTAGTGTGAAGGAGCTCTTAAAGGGATTCTGGGCAGGAGAGGGTTAAACAGAAGCATGACAAACTCGTGAGTTAAAAATCTATCAGTTTATCCAACTAGTAGTTGGTCAGCCATCTACCAATAGTACTTAAGGTGTCCCTGGACATGAAATCATCTCTGCAAGTTTGTGAAACCTTCTAGAA